>NC_090450.1:170781104-171086382 GCF_031143425.1 Pleurodeles waltl
ATTGTGCTGACACACCCTGAAGGATGCAACTCCGTGGGTACTATCGTTTTCTTCTGAAGAAAAGCCATTTTGACGTCTATGAAATTGCTCTCTGCTTGGGAAAACCGTAGCAGAGAAGGAATGACTGTCTGGGAGGGGAATAAAACTCCAACTGATAACCCATCACAGTTTGAAGGATCCAGGGATCCTGAGATATTTGTCTCCAACCTTGCAAATGCTCTCTTAACCTGCCCCTCAAATAGACTCCGGAAAAGGGAATTATTCTCACCTGTTTGCCGAGTCTGGACTGTTGTAATTTCCCATGTTTCCACCTCAGTGGGTACGACCTCGATCTCTCCTGTGGGAGGGATATAATCCGTAGACGGCTTGGTAGGAACCACAACCTCTGTGCGAATTAGTGGAAGAGGCCTGATGAAATCCATTGCCTGGTGCTCGGTCTCTATGGCGTCCGTCCCTGAGAAAAAGGCAGCCACTGAACATCTTCGTCATGGACGACTCAGCCTTGTCCACGGAGGAAAAGGGGGAGATGTATTTCCAGAAATCCTTAACAAATTTGGCTCCAAACAAGAGGCCATTAGCCAGAGAACCGGGTTCAGAAGAAGCCAATTCCACCAACCTGAAGTCTCTCCTCATCAGAAAAGACTTACGCTGCTCCGTGGACATGGCGCAATTGGCATTGCCGAGGAGACAAATGGCTCTTTGCACCCACTCCAGGACTGCCTCAGGATCCAAAGGCGAATTACTCTCTTTGGCCTGTACCCCCAGCTCAAGGATCTTCATGAGCGGTCCGGAAATATCCAGAAGCTAATCCTGACAGCCTTTCCAGGCTCGGTCCAGTCCCTTTTTAGGATCTTGTGCAAATTTTTTAAAGAAAAGTGGCCATACTAGGGTCTAATTCCGGTGTATCTGCACCCTTGCCCGTCCAGGAAGGACAGGGGCATTCCGAACGCAGAGTGTTGCGAACATCTTTGTCAAATACCTTGCACAACCCGTCCTGGACATACTGCGCCACCACCACAGAGGGTATCCATTCAGTGGATCTCGGGTGACTAATAATCTCCGGATTGAAAAAAAAGGTTCCTCTGAACCGTTGTTTTGTCAGTTGAATGATGGGAATTACATTTTCTCTTACCCAACAGTTTGGGTTCATCTCAAGTTTTCTCAGAATCAGGGGAATGGGAAGTGGAGGACTGAGATTCCTAAGGTCACAGAATACCCTGAGAGGGTAGTTCTCTAGGGGTCTCAGAGAGATCCTGTTCATATTTATGGTCTCTGAGGACCGAAGAAGCCATCTGGAATAATATCTCCGCTGAGGATCTAGGTCCTCTAGGACCCTTCTGGGTCCGACTCCTATCCGGAATTAGAGTATCAGGCACTCTGGCGTTTAGAGGTTCTGTTCATCAATTCTCTCTGCCCAAAGTGCACCAAGGGCTGAGTAAAAGGCTTTAAAGCCTTAATAAGGGCTTGATTTACAGAGTCCTGCACGTGGTGACCCAGGGCCTGTACCGGTCTTTCCTCCATCTGATAATCATACCGCTCTTCGGCCTCCTGCTGATAAAATTCGTCCTCTTCTGCATAATAACCCATCTCAGAGATGAAGAGTAAAGAAGGAGTTCGGGGGGGGGGGGGGGGAGGAGAGAATCAGCCCCTGAAGGTATCAAAGGAGAAAAACTCCAATCCAAAGGAGATAAAACTCTCAAAACAGGCCCACTAGGAAGTGGAGGGAGCACCTGCAATAATTCCCTAAGGCAAAGCCCTTTATTCATATTTATCGCCCGTCGGGTGCTCTCAGGGGAATAAATATATTTAGCATGCACACTTGTGTCTCAGCTGACGAGATCTGAAGCTTGGAAGTCTCGGACCTCGTCTGCGCAACGTGGAAATAGAGAGGCCTAGCCTCTCAAATATTTGCTCCCATTTCTTCAGGTGATGCATAGTCTGGAAAGACTAGGAACAGTAACCGTCCCACAGAACTTGTGAACTAATAAATGTTGTTTGAAACGACCCATACTTTCAAAAAGTCTTGCTAGTCATTGATCTAGTCTAGATCAAAACAGTTGTGTGTAATATTTATTTTCTGGTACTCCCAGAGTAGAAATTGGTCTGCATTTCCAAAAATGTACCTGGTTTTACTTCCTGGGATTTTACTGTCTCATTTCCTTTGAAGGTTTTACTTATCAAGGTTGAATATCAAGACTATGATTAAAAATAAATAAATGATAAAATAAAAAAAATATATTTTTATATGCGTTGTGTATATAGTATATAAGTCATGCCAGAAAGTAAGACTTTAACATTTACTGCCAGTAAAACTACTATTCTGCACATCCCTCAAATAACGAATGATGTATTAGTACACAAACACCATTGGGTATTTAGACGTGCATGGCCACAATTGATTGTGTGCCTTTATGCCAAAGTATTAAGCAAATGTTACGAATATTTATGCCCTGTCTGTAAGTTTGTTTTCTATATTTGTTTATTTCTGGTGCTAGTCTTCTCCCTTTACTCAGCTCAAGGATTTCCAGTGAGTGATAACTCATACTACCCAGTTGCAAGCATGCTGCTGTGTTTGCTTTTTTTATTGCTTCGTTTCAGAAAAGTGCAGCTTTACACAATCCCTATGCAAATCCCGTTATTGCTTTTTCCTTGAGGGCAACTTGACTTAAAAAAAATAAAAAATAAAACCTATAAACATTTAAATTACTTTTTGGTTTGACTACCATATTTAGGTTAGAATTACTTCCTTTCTCCACCCCAGTCTAACTTTTCAAGTGTCTATACTGTATAGTTCTACTGGATGAACCTGAGATATATATATATATATATATATATATATATATATATACTTCGTCCGATTTACTGCTGATTATCTTGAACCACCCTCCTCTGGTACATAGATTTTGGATGGAACCAGCTGCATATGCAGCAAGGTTGCACACCAAAGTGATAATAAACTTTCTTAATACCAAAGAGGACTTTGTCTGGAGTGAGGACGATTGCCACCCTTATCTTTGAATACTTTACATTTAGTCTATTACCTTTGGTTGCATCTGTGCAGAATATCGACAGTATGCTGACATTACATGATAAGAATGTGCAATAACTAGGCAACTTGCTTTTGCAAAATTTCAGAAAAAGTATGCATAATGAAATGATACACCAATCTGTCATTTAGTGCTGTAACTTAGTTTAAAACGTGTTCCTATATCATATTTTGATGTGAGGACCTATTTTTTGAAAAAAATACTTGAAAACCACAATTTCCATGAACAACTGCTACTCGCATACTGGTTTATAGTGTTATTCTTGAAGTATTATTTTTGCCGGTAATGGAGGCATAAGTATTACATGATGTGGTGTAATTTTGGGAATCTCGCATTTTGCAAAATTCACAGAACTACACCGGCGTAGTTTAAATTTCAGTCCGGCTCTATAATATGTTAATCCTTTCCACTGGTAAAAAAAAAAATGCCCTGAGCAGAATTACATAAAGTAATTTATTTTCATTGGGATGGAAACATGGGCCCAAGTCCGTTCTTCCATTAGGTACTCAACTGCATAGCAGAACAAGTAGCCTCAGCTTGATGGAAGAGGAGGAGGAGGAACAGTTTATTACTTCACGGTGTACAGGGGGGCAGAATCCCCTGACATTCACACCCCAGCAGTTCTGCCTTGTAAATAAAACCACGAATTTTACAGGTAAAATATTTACTTAACTATTTCACCACTGGCTCTAAATCCGTTTGGTGCCAGAGTTAGAACGGGGCACCACCTTGCAGTGTTAAGTCACAGCAGATGACAACGTTCAGAGGAGGAAAAGTAGTCTCCACACATTTGAAGAATTAAGGGCTGCTAGTTTTTTTTTGCTTAGTGCCCTGGTGCCACTCAGTAGTTCCTCTAGGTACTGTGGTTCACAGCTGATGTCCCAGGACCACCACGACTAGATTTAGTTGTGTTCATGTATTGGTCTATTTATATAATTACCGGAATCAGCCAGGATGATGGAGTTTGCATTACCTCAGATATTATCAACATTTGGATTACATAGAAATAGGATGGACAGATTAGTCAGAGAATTGGAGACAACATACACTTTGTCCGAGTGAAAACATACAGAAATAGCCAATAGAAGAAGTGTGGTAATTGGATTAAGAATTTGAGATGGTGGTTAATAGAAAATGTGAGACAAAGTAGATTTCATTAGGTTCACCAACTTGTTTGATTTACAGTAATTGTTAACTAAGTTACTACTTTTCTTTACTTGGCTTCCCAGTACCAGCAGGTTCGAGTAACCCAGAGTTACTCTACGGAGGAGGGTAGAGGTCATAAACACAGATGCAGCATTATACATAAAATAAATAACGCCCAGTAAATTCAGTTTCCATACCGTGCTATAACTTCTCTGAAGAATTGGGCTTTATTAAATGACCGACAAGAAGCTGGGCAACAGCCATCAACTCGGGAAAAGTAGGAGTAGTGGGTTTAATTGTACTGGTGGGAAACCGTGCCAACAATTCAACTGATGAGGTTTCACCTCCTTCCCGACTAGGTAACTCAGGTTCTAGGGAGAGAAATTCGAACAAGAGACCAGGTTGACTCCACAATCAATATGGTCAGCTTGTAACAATACCTACCATTTCCTGCAACTATGCATAACATGTCCTTAATGGATAGCCACATTGCCGGTGAAACACAGAGTGCACTTGAACATGAATCAGCGGTACCACTTCAAGCACCCTCACAGACTGCAAAGAGAGTCTTCAGTATGGTTGTTTGTACACGTTGAACGAACCCCTTTTCAGCAGTTCGACGACTTGTTGTCTGTTGTTGAAAGGTGAAGCATCTCCAGTGGGTTGAGACATTCTAGAGAACATGGAACAAAAATATAGAGCTGGCCAGAAAAGCATTGTGAGGATTTCACCCCATACAAGTATGTTGTTAAAAGTTTGGAGTTTCTTATTCGAGTCCTTTTTACTAAAAGATACCTGTTCTTTTCAGTGGCAAATGCAAGTATTTGTCTGGCACGTTGTAATGTCAATGCTGCATGGAGCCAAATTCACCCTAAATTCAGTCACCTACATTGAGTATGTGGTGCTAAAATACTTTAGAAACATTTGAAATGAATGTACGTTTTTGCTGTTGACCTTATTTGGTATTGGCTCATGACTGCAGTTTAAGGTTTGTGTTTGTCTACCTTTTTTTAATTTTTACACTTTTCTTTTTTTTTTTTTTTTTTTTAGAAGAGCTTGGTCGACAGTAGAATTGTGTAACAACTCATAAAATATGCTTTTGTGTGGGCTAATCCCTGTCTGTCTTTTCCCTTTCAGCTATTTTCCAGATTATTCAAAGTATCAGGATGGGCATGTGAAGCAGCAGCTCGTAAAGATGTTTCCTTTCTCCTGTGAAAAGTAGCGAACTGTTATTCAAGATGTTTGGTATCCAACCTGGTTTATAAACTTAATCCTGCATTACAGCTTGTCTCAGAATGACTCTGTCCACGATCTCTTGACTCGTTCCATTGCCTCCTTCATTCAAGTCATTCCAGGTGTCTTCACAGGTCATTCCAAGTTTTTTATTCATTGCCACAGTGCCTTGAAAAGCACCATATGCATAATGCAATAAAGGTTGACATGCAGTCGTGGAGCTACTTATTCAATGAAATGTAAATTAATGTTTTATGTGGATATATCGTATTCTGTATGCAGTGTAGATACTTTGAAATTAAATCTGTCATATGTAGGCCATATTTTGTGTATTCCATGTTTGTGCTTTAATGTATAAAGTGAATTGGTTTATTCATAAAAACAATAACTAAAAACCTGAAGGATTAATTATTTTATAGGGAATAGGCATTTATTTCTGCCTACCAAGAAAGGTACAGTCACAAGATTTGGTTGATGTTACGCTGTTTTGCTCACACAGATGGGACGAGTAGTGTCTTTTTAGACTTCACCATCAACACAAGTCTGGTCACCCTTAATGATTTTTCGTTTTGAAGGCTGTGGGGTGTTAGAAGTGAAGGTAAAATTAATTTTTTGTTGAATTTTTTTCAGTCACCTGTGCAATTCAGGTGCTTACCAGTTTTTAATGTGATTATTTGATGCATGCTCGTAGTGAGCATTTAGGGGTGGTTATAAGGGCTTGTTGGGTATATTGTATTATGACTCCCAAGTGACAAGATGAAGCACTCTGAAGTGGGCACAGTTTATTAAAATAAAGCCTTCCCATATGTTTGTGGTTGATTTCAATGCTATGCTTGTTAGAGAAGAAAATGTAAACTGTAACAATGGACCTTTCGTGTGTTATTGCACAAAATATTTGTTTTTCTAGGTGACATTCTTCTCTGATAAGCAGCAATATGCTGCTTGATGTACTGGCTAAATGCAAGACCTGTGTGATCCCAGTAGGCAGCAGAACGTTTTTGTACATGCTGATGAAACACGGGCTAATGGCTGGACGGGAAGGCCACTTTCATGATTATTGTACTACATTGTAATTGAAATTTGAACTAAAAAAACTTTATGGAATATTTTAAGAGATGTAGTTTACCTGGTCATGCTTGTCCATTTTCTTTGTGTTGTTTAGGAACACGTTCTAATCCAGTTCATGACAAAAATTATTCTTTCGGTAACCAACGGCAATAGTTGTAAGCTCCATGTTGCATTTACTGTGCTAAATCAGCACACCAGCAAGCTCAAGGAATAACGACCTTCAAGAATCTGTAGCATCAACTGTTTGATCAAAAAGAAAAGAAAAAAAAAAATCCTCAGTCACTCTGCACCCCCTGACTACATGGACAAAGCCAGCTGGATAATGCTGGCAAGAGGTGCTAAACTTTTTGCATCCTAGTTTGTGAAGGTAGCTGGGTTACAGTAAGTGCTATTACAGAAATGTAACTTGCATTGTGATTCTGGGTTACACGAAGATTGTTCTGGTCATGCTACAAACAAGAGGTCACCGTATATCTGCAAGCATAAAACTCACATTTCCAGCATGTCCTAGAGGGATTGAGAAGGTTTTCAACTAATTGGAAAGCACAGCGATATGCTCAAACAACTTGCTGTGCAATAGATTGTTCAACTGTGGAGCTGTTGGGTGTGAGAAGTGAGGACCACCACAACAATTTCATTATCGCCTTTATTCTGTGTTAATTTATTATGTTTAATCTTTGCCGTCTCATTTTCATATGTTTAAAAAAATATTTTAAAATATCCTTTCTGTTGTTTTTCTTTCTTTAATTCTTCAGTTTTTGTTCCCCAATTCCGTATAATCCCTGACAGTATCTCACTTTGTCCAGTGTCTCCTTTCTCCCTATCCTTTCTTATTTGTTTATTCTAATTTGCAATGTCTGTTGCTACCCTCTATGGTGCCTTGCTGCAGTGTGCCAATGCTTGTAAAGCTACTTGACTTTATGACGCCCCATCTGACTTTTCTTCTCAAAACACTTTTTTTGATTCATATAGTAGTTCTTCTCCGTTTTGTATATGTTCAGATTGTTTCTTCAAGAATTTGATTTGAGCAATTTACTTGTTAGTTACTCATTTGTGGCATATGGCTCTTGTTTGCTTAAAGAATATTTCTGGTGAGAGAAACTATCAAGGTGAGCCCATAAGATACTACAACTGCCAGATGCAAATTATGTGGCTGTTGGGGGGAAGAGTCTTCTGCACTGAACGAAAAGCATGCAAAGCCTATGAAAACGATGTCTCTTGGTCCTGGTTTACTTGAATAACCAACCAATGCCACCAATCAAATTTAAATGATTCCAGGACACCAGAATGTCATGGTGGCGGTGGGTGATACTGTTTTTGAGTTCTGTGTTGGGTGCCATCTGGTAGGCCCCAGATGGCTCCATGAACATGTGAAGTCTACTCAGTTGTGACGAAGTCTGTGCATAGCAAATAGTTCCTATGTAATTAGGTCATATGAATTTACATCCAGTATTGTCCCCCACCCCCCCAACTGATTGCTGTATGTCTGTATTGAGACATATGTCAACAGCTTTAAAGATGCCACTTTAAGAAATGGTACAACTTAACAATGACAAAGACCTCCATATAGTATTTGTGTGGTGCATGTCATTGGGGCGGGGAGGGGGGGGTGGTCTCTGAATTATATGTTGCTGAATGGCTATCGGTTGTCTGCATTGTGTGTTGAATGTCTTGTGTCGAGAGGGTCTCCAAAAGAAAGACTGCCTTTTCAGGCTGTCTGTGCATCTCCACCCTGTGAAAGGTGGCTGCACGGCCATGGTATTAAAGCAGACCCTGATCTGAGATTGCAGGTGGTGTGTCTTGAGTGCATCGGAAATCTTGGATGCAGTTGATGGCGCTATGGTTAGTGAAAAGTTCTTATATATCTATCAATGGTTGGTGTCCATGCAATAGGTGGCATGGCGCATGTTTCTAAATTAACTACATTTGATGGTTTGTTAGACTTTGGTTGGAAAGGGATAGCGGATTGTTTAATGGCTGATGCCAATGCACACTGGCCAAGAGATTTATTTTAATCCACTAGTGAATGTAAGATCAGCGCCTCCCTAATTTTTATTTATTTAAGAACAGCAGTAAGAAAGTGGCTTCATCAACAAAGTCCCTGATAGCAACAACCAATGCAAAAGGTATTGAAAAAGGAATGCCACTTGCTCTTTCTGTCTTGTTCAGTCTGGGCCAGATAAAATACAAGAGGTGATTTATTGCTATGTGTTGTGAACTAGTAAATATATAGTTGCTGTCAGCAAAAATGTTAAATATCTATTTGGCATTTTAGAAAGTTAATGCAAAATATCTATTTGGCAGTTTGAGTTCCAGAAATGGGGGTATCTGATAGAGACTTCTAGCTGCAGATTCCTTACCTTTAGAATTTCCTGGCATCCGCTTGGAATCTGGAACTTTTGCAGAGCAATACTCTAGTGCATGCTGTCGGGTGGTGTCATTCGGATCCGCGTGGTGTCCTTGGCGCCTTCTGTGGTGTCACAGTTGTCTATAAAGGCACTACCCAGGATCATATGCGTCAGTTCTTTTCCTTCCGCACTGGTTAAAGCGACGATCTGGAATAGAGCTACCCTCTGTCCTCTTTGACAGGCCTTTTTTTGACCATGTTGTCAAGTCTTTTTTCATCTGTGCAGGATGACCGAGGAAGACTGGGTTCAAGCTGTGTGGCACCTGCCACGTGCCATGTCAGTTACAGACCACCACCAGGTATGTGTCTGGTGCCTAGACCAAGACCACAACTTGAAGTCGTGTTCGGACTGCCAGGTCATGGCTCCGAAAGCTTTGAGGGAGCGGTCCCTGAAGCTAATGGCGGGCCTGGCAGTCTAAGTCGGCGGGCGTGACTCCTCGGAGGATGAGGTTGCAGGATCACTCCGAGAGCCCCAAGTGCAGACTTCAAGTTTACTTTGCCTGTCGGCCGACGAGGCCAGTCTGGAATGTCACTGTTCCAGGAACAGTTCCACAGAACTGTTTCCAGGGCTGACTCCAAGCCTCCCACCTCCCCCTTTCCCGGAACTGCAGCAACCCCTGCTTAACATAAAGAGTTTTATGAGGCTGTAGGTCTCATATTTGAGAAGGCTGGCCCTGCTGGTGCGCCTTGGGGCCCTGTGGGGTCAGCAGAAGCCCCATCGGGTTCCAGACTGGCGGCTTTAGATCCGTGCCAATGAGGTCTCTTGGATCTAATATGGGATCTGGAATGATGTCGGGTCCACACAGTTGACTTCCGGTGTCGCTTCAGACGTCGGCGCTCCCCAGTGACACAAGCCCCATTCTCATTACCCATGAGCTAGAATGGCACTGCACGCCACCGATTCCGGTACCCACAGGTGCCAGATCATTGCCTGATCATTTCTACGAACAGCCAGTTGCTGGTGAGGAATGGGAGGGGTCTCAGGACCCTCTAGAGTCCCAGTTAGAACCTTTGGGCTGGTATGAGTAGGTAGGAGAGGCCAGTGGACTGGACACCTCTCCATATACTGGCAATACTCTCTGCCTACTGAGGCTATGGAGGAGGGTGGAGTGGTGGGGTGTGTAGGGCAGCCGAGGTCTTGGACCTAGATCTGCCTAGTGTGCCAGTTAGCAGTAACCTCCTGACTGGGGTGCTTTAGCCGGGGGTTTCCACATCGGGACAAATTTTGCCCTCTATTGAAGCCCTGAGCAATGTCCAGCTATGGTTGTGGTCCAAACCCAGCACAGAGGCGCCTGTTAATAGGACAATTGGCCGCTGCCATCGCCCAGCTCCAGGCGACTCTACCTTCCTCACCCAGCACCCCACCCCAGAGAGCTCGGTAGTCCATGCCTCTACTTCCATGGCGCCTTTCCACTGGCTGTCCCGGATAGGGAATCAAGAAGCTGGACCAATTTGAGAAGAAGATATTTTCTTCTCCAGCCTGACGTATAGGTTGGTAAACACCTCATGTCTATTGGGCTATTTTTCCCATACCTTATGGGATACGGTGGCGCAGGTGCTCCCTCAGGTCCTGGAGGACCTGCAAGCCACTCTCACATGCAGTAAATGATGGGATAGATGCAGCCAAGTTTACCATTAGGTGTGGTTTGGACACAATAGACTTGCTGGGTAGGGTGATTTTCCTCAACAGTGGCCCTTCGACCCCACGCCTGGCTTTGTACCTCTGGATTTTCTGGGACTCTCCAGGCAAACCTCATGGACATGTCCTTCGATGGGACCCGCTTTTATGGCGAAAAGGCAGACTCAGCGCTGAAGTGCTTCAAGGATTTCCAGGCTACGGCTAAGTCCTTGGGCCTCTTGGCGACCCCTCGCCAACAGTCTGTCTTTCGCCCCTTTCGAGGCTTTGGAAGGGGTGTGGCACCACGCCATCCCCAGACCAGCCACTGTACTCCACCAGGCCAATATCTTGTGCAGGGACGCGGTCGTCGTACTCTCAGACCCAGAGGGTCTGGCCAGAACTCACCCCCCCAGCTCCACAGCATCCAAGCCCTCCTAGTATGATTCTGCAAGACCATTTACGTCTAGTTGGAGGGAGTATTCAATTTCATCTCCCTCACTGGCAGTCCATAACATCGGACAAATGGGTCTTGCAGATCATACGGATGGGCTATTCCCTCCCCTTCCAGTCTTTCCCTCTCCCAGTGCCTCCATCAAAAGAACGGCTGATGGAGGATCACTTGGTTTTGCTCAGTGAGGAAGTAGCAGCTCTCTTGGCCAAGGGAGGCAAAGAAAGGGTCCTGATAGCAGAAGTTGGCAGTGGTTGTTATACCTGCTACTTTCTGATACCCAAAAAGTACAAGGGCCTGCGCCCTATTCTGGATTTGTGAGATGTCAATCTCTTCTGCAAAAAAGGAGAAATTCAAACTGCTCACTCGGCTCAGGTCTGCCCTAGACCAAGGAGACAGGATCGTAGCATTGGACTTGTAGGATGCCTATTTCCCTAGCCGCATCCTACCTGCCCACAGGCATTACCTGTGGGTCAAGGTGGGCCACGTGCACTTTCAGTTTACAGTGTTCCCCTTCGGCCTCACCAGCGCCACTTGGGTGTTCATGAATGTGATGGCGGTGGTCACAGCTCATTTGCACAGGCTAGGGGTTTCAGTCTTCCCTTACCTCAACGACTGGCAGTTGAAAACTTTCACCCCAGGCTATTGTCACCCACCTTCAGACTACAGCAAACCTCCTGCATGCACTGATGTTCACTATAAACGTGCTGAAGTTGCACCTGACTCGCTCTCATACGCGAACTTTCATCAGAGCTGTTCTGGACACTGCAGTTTCAGGCCTATCCTCCCAAGCAGCGAAGTCCAGGATATTCAGGTTATCATTGCGATGTTTCGGCCTCTATCCTGTATTTTAGTGAGACAGACTCTGAGGCTGTTGGGCCTCATGGCCTCCTGCATCCTGTTAGTAAAACGTGTCCGATGGCATATGTGGGCTCTGCAATGAGACCTGAAGTTCCAATGGGCACAGCATCAGGGAAATCTCCCTGACATGGTTCAGGTCTCAGAGGAAACTGCAAAAGATCTGCAATGGTGGTTAATGAACTGCGATTAGTTCCGAGGCAGACTCCTCTCCTTTTCCCACCGAGAGTTTATAGTAGTGACAGATGCGTTACTTCTGGGATGCGGCGGCCATATGGGAGAGGTGGAGATCAAAGGCCTCTGGCCTCCAGCGGAATCCAGACTCCATATCAGCTTACTGGAGCTCCGGGCGATCCGACTGCCATTGAAGTAATTTCTTCCTTTTGTCAAAGGGAAGATGGTGCAGGTGTTCATGGAAAACACCACCTCTATGTGGTACTGCAACAAGAAGAGCAGTGTGGGGCTGTGAACCCTCTGCCAAGAGGCCTTGCGTCTCTGGACATTGCTGGAACAGCAGGACATAACCCTGATGGTTCAACACCTGGCAGGTTCTCTGAACACTGGGGCAGACAAACTCAGCCGCCAATGCCTAGAGGACCATGAGTGTTGTCTCCATCTGGAGGTGGTACAAGGACGTGTGAAAAGTCCTGTACGCATCCCACTGCCAGGAGGGTATGGCTTGGGTATCTATTCTAAAGGTAAGGGATCTGCAGCTAGAAGTTTCTATCACCTGAGCAAGTTACCTTCGGTAACGCATTATCTGACAGAGAAGGTCTGATTGCAGATTCCTTAAACCCACCCTTTCATGGCCCTAGTGTAATCCAGGAGGGTGCGTGGCAATGCATAGAATTTTCAAAGAAGCTCATGTCCATTTTAATATTCGGTATTTTGTTTTCTATTACAAGTTCAAATTTAAAAAAAAGATGGTGCTGGTCTTCTATACAGCATGTAAATAAAGCATGTTCGTAGAAATCCATTTTAGAAACAGCTGAAACTTAATGAGTGGAGGAACTATGTGCAGGCCATCACCAGCCGCTAAGTTCCCCAGAGTAAGAAAAGTTGAATTCTTAAATGTTTCAATATTTCTGCTACAATGCTTTACCCGTGGAAATATTTGTCTGCCATTTCACTAGTGAATGGTGGTGTCGTGAGCCATTGATCCCGACTGATTGATGTGTGTTAACACAGACACACCCAAATTCAATGTGTATGCATTAGCAAAGCCAATAGGCCTTTGCAAATGCATGTGGAATAACAAATTTGCACATGAAATAAATTTGTGGCCAATCGGTACTAACAATTCCATGTTTATTTGAAATTAGCACAAATCACTACATTGGTATGGTACATAAATTACTTTAACAACGAGTCATGTAATTTAGCCAGCTGTTTGTATCTCTATATGTTGTTATAAAACTCTTGAATGTGACCTTTTGAACAACTAGTTTACACATGAGTTAGTGCTGTGAATGGAGAGAACCCCTTTTATAACCAATCCCATTCCTCATGCCTTCTGGAAGCATGTTTTTTTCCCCGCATGAAACCGGAGTAACTACAGCGTACATGTTGGAATCCAGGGATTTTTTTTTATGTGTTTATTTTTGTGGGGGGGGTGTCCCCTTGGGCAAGGGGTGCCCCCCCAAGGGGGGCATTGACCTGTTGGCCATTTCTGCCCCCCTTGGGGCAGATGGGCCTATTTTTTTAGGCCCATCTGCCCCCAAGGGGGTCATAAGCCACTTAGACACCAGGGATAGTGTGTGTGTGTGTTAGTGGATGGGGGGGGGGGCCCTTGGGCATGGGTCGCCCCCCCCCCTTTGGGGGCACATGTACCAAGGCCATTTCTGCACCCCTTGGAGACAGATCGGCCTATTATTTTTAGGCTGATCTGCCCCCAAGGGGGGCAGAAACCACTAGAACGCCAGGGATTTTTTTTTATGTGTTTATTTTTGTGGGGGGGCATCCCCTTGGGCAAGGGGTGCCCTCCCAAGGGGGGCATTGACCTGTTGGCCATTTCTGCCCCCCTTGGGGCAGATGGGCCTATTTCTTTAGGCCCATCTGCCCCCAAGGGGGTCATAAGCCACTTAGACACCAGGGATAGTGTGTGTGTGTGTTAGTGGATGGGGAGGGCCCTTGGGCAAGGGTCGCCCTCCCCCTTTGGGGGCACATGTACCACGGCCATTTCTGCACCCCTTGGGGACAGATCGGCCTATTATTTTGAGGCCCATCTGCCCCCAAGGGGGGCAGAAGCCACTTAGGCACCAGGGATAGTGTGTGTGTGTTTTTTTGTTTTTTTTGTTTGGGGGCTGTCCCCTTGGGCAAGGGTCGCTCCCCATGGGGACACACTACTAAAGGTATTTTCTGCCCTCCTTGGGGCAGATAGGCCTATTTTCTTAGTAGGCCCATCTGCCCCATGGCAGAATCCACTTAGGCACCAATTTCTAAATGTTTGATGGTGGGGTGTTTGTCAACTGATGAAGTATTTGCATTTGTGATAAAAAATGTTTTCCTCCTTTTTTTTCTAGTTCAAAGCTTTTGCTTTATTTGCTCTGGCTCCTTGCGGTGTTGGCGGTGGTTGACCTGCGGTTTGCATTGTTGCATGTTTTAGGTAAGTAAAAACAATTGACTCCAAAGGAGTATTGTTGCCATGCATGAATGACATGTTTGTAGGGGCTGTACTAAATGCAGGATTGTGTGTGAAATTGTCCTTAGATTTTTGCACAATGATATTTGTTTTGTCTTATTTCTAATTTGCTTTTCTTTCTTTCTTTTTAGTGGGATATCATTGGTGATTGCTGTGTCTGTGCAGAGTAGTTGCTGGTGATTCAAGCTTTTTCAGGCAAGTGAGCGGTATAGTTTTTGAGTTTATAACTCTTACTAATAAAGCTACACTTTATTACTTATCTTACACATTGCTGGTTGTTGGTGGTGAATTTGTCCAGTTAATTTTAGTAGGAAAGATCATGGCTAGCCGCAGGATGACCGCTCAGCAGGTGGTTGGTACGCTTTTTAAATCATTGTCTGATCATGATTATGAGACGGACTCTGCATCTGAGGCAGAGGAGGAAGTGAGAGATTCTGGCAGTGATGTTTCTGTTGGAGAGGAATCTTCTGATGAGGAAGCCACACTCAGTGCAGATGAAGGGCCTGTTTTAGAGGAGGACACTGATGTGCCATTAGTGCAGCAACCTGGGGCTGAAAGGTTTCCCGTTATAAGACCTGATCTCTGGGTTGCCCCAAACATGGAGCAGCCAGAGTTGCCTGCCTGGTCTCCCGGGGTGTAGCGCCAATACAGAGATCTTTTTGCCTGTCAATTTCTTTGAGTTATTCATGGATGATGTGTTTTTGGAAGAGATTGTTGAGCAGACTGATTTGTATGCGGAGCAGCATTTGAGGGACAACGCTGCTAGACTTAGGCCACACTCTAGAGCTGCCCAGTGGATTCCCACAAATTTGGAGGAGATAAAAAAGTTTTTGGGTTTGACTTTTTGGATGGGGTTGATAAGGAAGCCGTCACTGGCTTCTTATTGGTCTACTAGTCCCTTGATGGCAACAGCTATATTTCCTGCGACCATGAGTCGTAATCGGTATTTGCTTCTTCTTAGGATGCTGCATTTTGTTGACAATGCATTAGCCTTGCCACAAGATCACCCAGATTCTGACTGTCTTTTTAAGATTAGGCCTGTCCTTGATCATTTTGTAGATCGGTTTTCGGAGGTCTATGTTCCAGGCAAAGAGATAAGTGTGTACGCGTCTTTGGTCCTCTTCAAGGGTCGTTTGGTTTTTAGGCAGTACATTCCTAGCAAAAGGGCACAATATGGAATTAAATTGTATATGCTGTCTGAAAGTAGTACAGGATATGTGTATAGTTTCCGTGTCTACACTGGTAGGGATTCCAATATTGACCCCCTTGGTTGTCCTTCCACTTTTGGAGCCACTGAGAAAATTGTGTGGGATCTTGGTAGACGACTGTTCAACAAAGGTCACCATTTGTATGTAGATAACTTCTACACTGGAGTGCAGTTGTTCAAGGAATTGTTTAAAGTGGACACTGTTGCTTGTGGCACAATTCGTTGTAACCGGAAAGGCTATCCAAGGGAGCTTGTTTGTAAAAAACTTGAGAGGGGACAGTGCTGTGCCTTGCGGAATGATGAGCTGCTAGCTTTGAAATTTTCAGACAAGAGGGATGTCTACATGCTAAGTACCATCCATGATGAGAGTACTTCCCCCGTGACTGTTTGGGGCCAGGTTGCTGAAGTGCACAAACTTGTGTGCATTTTAGATTATAATAAGCACATGGGAGGTGTAGATAGAGTTGATCAGAGGTTGGAACCTTATACTGCTATTCGTAAGTCTTATGTTTGGTATAAGAAGTTAGCAATTCACCTCTTCCACTTAGCAACATTTAATGCTTTTATTGTGTTTAGGGATAGGTCTCCAGAGTCAAAGATGACATTTGTGAAATTTCAGGAGTCCGTGATAGAGAGCCATATTGTGGTGGAACAGGCCAGAGTTCCTAGAGAAGCAGTGGTGGAGGATGTGGCTAGATTGAAAGATCGCCACTTTGCTGAGCACATTCCTCCCACACCCAAAAAAGACTTTCCAGCTAAGAAATGTAGAGTGTGTTTTCGAAGAGGTATCCGGAGGGAGACTCGAATGAACTGCCCAGATTGCCCTTCAAAGCCTGGGCTGTGTGTGGGTGGTTGTTTTAAGAATTACCACACCCAGAAGAATTACTGGGAACAACCATGAGTGTAAACTCATGTCTGTTTTGTATTTTCATGTGTTCAGTTTCATGGTTAGCATTTCTGTCATGTACTTAGTTAGAGCTTTTGTGTTTGTAGTTTTGTAATTATTTCTACATAGTTAGGGGTTCCTCTGTTTAAAAAAAATAAAAAAATGATGCCATTGTGTGTGGAGTGGGGCTTAGCTGAGGGTGTACATAGTGTACATATTGACTTGCTGTTGGCTACTGCAACACACTGCCAGCCAAACACCAGTCCACACACTCCCATCAGCTGGTATGATTGTTGTATCAGGCATGTGGGCGTATGTAAGTGATGGGCCCTTGAGTGGCGCTGTCTGTCGATGTGAGTGTTGTAATGTGCTGGGCCCGTGGCTGGCGGTGTGAATGGTCTTGTGCATGTCATGTATGAAAGGTGTGTGAAAGGACTGTAAAGCGGTTGGTGCCTTGTCACGGCGAGCTGTGAGTCATTGGTTCAGTTTTTTGCCTTTCAGTTATTAACAGTGCATTTCATTTTTGTGAAATCTCTTGTTAATAAAATTTGATCCACTGAACCATCACTCACCCTCGTGCCAAATCCAACCAGTATGTATGGTAAAAATGACAAAACCTGCTCTGCTGTAATCAGGCGTCGCAGCACACCTGTGACACGCAAGGTGCCTCGGGTGGGACCCCGATGATGAAGCATGCCACCAACTTGGTTGGTGGGTGAGGGGTCTTTTTCACATAACCTAAGTGCGTTTCTTTTCACAATTTTAGTGTTTGGCACATCACAGACGTATGTGGACACATCAAAATGATATATTACAAAACTACCTGTGTTTGGGGGGGAGGGGGCACCTATGTTTTTGGTCCTGGGTGCGGCCTTCATCTAAGGAAACCTACCAAACCCAGACATTTTTTAAAACTAGACACCCCAAGGAGTCCAGGGAGGTGTGGCTTGCGTGGATCCCCCAACATTTTCTTACCCAGACTCCTCTGTAAACCTCAAAATTTGCTTAAAAAAGCATATTTTCCTGACTTTTCTTAGTAGGATCACTGCTCCAGCACAAAATTCCTACTCCCCAGTGTTCCCCTCAGTCTCCCAAGTAAAATGACACCTCACTTATGTGGGTCCCCAAAGCAGAGTCAGCCTAAAGGTGTATAAAAGAAGAATATGTCCTTATAAACTCGCTGGGCTATCCCTTCTATCTCTACAAGTTTTGGGCCTTATTCTGTTGCAGGCACCTGGGCCACCCACACAAGTGAGGTATCATTTTTACTGGGAGACTTGGGGGAACGCTGGGTGGAAGGAAATTTGTGGCTCCTCTCCGATTCTAGAACCTTCTGTCACCGAAATGTGAGGAAAATGTGTTTTTTTAGCCAAATTTTGAGGTTTGCAAAGGATTCTGGGTAACAGAACCTGGTCAGAGCCCCACAAGTCACCCCATCTTGGATTCCCCTAGGTGTCTAGTTTTCAAAAATGCACAGGTTTGGTAGGTTTCCCTAGGTGGTGGCTGAGCTAGAGGCCAAAATCTACAGGTAGGCACTTTGCAAAAAACACCTCTTTTTTCTTTCAAAAAATGGGATGTGTCCACGTTGCGCTTTGGGGCATTTCCTGTTGCGGGCGCTAGGCCTACCCACACAAGTGAGGTATAATTTTTATCGGAAGACGTGGGGGAACGCTCGGTGGAAGGGAATTTGTGGCTCCTCTCAGATTCCAGAACTTTCTGTCACCATAATGTGAGGAAAATGTGTTTTTTTAGCCAAATTTTGAGGTTTGCAAAGGATTCTGGGTAACAGAACCTGGTCAGAGCCCCACAAGTCACCCCATCTTGGATTCCCCTAGGTCTCTAGTTTTAAAAAATGCACAGGTTTGGTAGGTTTCCCTAGGTGCTGGCTGAGCTAGAGGCCAAAATCTACAGGTAGGCACTTTGCAAAAAACAGCTCTGTTTTCTTTAAAAAAATGGGATGTGTCCACGTTGCGCTTTGGGGCATTTCCTGTCGCGGGCGCTAGGCCTACCCACACAAGTGAGGTATCATTTTTATCGGGAGACTTAGGGGAACGCTGGGTGGAAGGAAATTTGTGCCTCCTCTCAGATTCCAGAACTTTCTGTCACCGAAATGTCAGGAAAAAGTATTTTTTAGCCAAATTTTGAGGTTTGCAAAGGATTCTGGGTAACAGAACCTGGTCAAAACCCCACAAGTCACCCCATCTTGGATTACCCTAGGTCTCTAGTTTTCAAAAATGCGCAGGTTTGGTAGGTTTCCCTAGGTGCCGGCTGAGCTAGAGGCCAAAATCTACAGGTAGGCACTATGCAAAAAGCAGCTCTGTTTTCTGTCAAAAAATGGGATGTGTCCACGTTGTGTTTTGGGGCATTTCCTGTCGCGGGCGCTAGGCCTACCCACACAAGTGAGGTATCATTTTTATCGGGAGACTTGGGGGAACGCTGGGTGGAAGGAAATTAGTGCCTCCTCTCAGATTCCAGAACTTTCTGTCACCGAAATGTGAGGAAAATTTGTTTTTTTAGCCAAATTTTGAGGTTTGCAAAGGATTCTGGGTAACAGAACCTGGCCAGAGCCCCACAAGTCACCCCATCTTGGATTCCCCTAGGTCTCTAGTTTTAAAAAATGCACAGGTTTGGTAGGTTTCCCTAGGTGCCGGCTGAGCTAGAGGCCAAAATCTACAGGTAGTCACTTTGCAAAAAATAGCTCTGTTTTCTGTGAAAAAATGTGATGTGTCCACGTTGTGTTTTGGGGCATTTCCTGTCGCGGGCGCTAGGCCTACCCACACAAGTGAGGTACCATTTTTATCGGGAGACTTGGGGGAACGCTGGGTGGACGGAAATTTGTGGCTCCTCTCAGATTCCAGAACTTTCTGTCACCGAAATGTCAGGAAAAAGTATTTTTTAGCTAAATTTTGAGATTTGCAAAGGATTCTGGGTAACAGAACCTGGTCAGAGCCCCACAAGTCACCCCATCTTGGATTCCCCTAGGTCTCTAGTTTTCAAAAATGCACAGGTTTGGTAGGTATCCCTAGGTGCCGGCTGAGCTAGAGGCCAAAATCGCAGGTAGGCACTTTGCAAAAAACATCTCTGTTTTTTGTGAAAAAATGTGATGTGTCCACGTTGTGTTTTGGGGCATATCCTGTCGCGGGCGCTAGGCCTACCCACACAAATGACGTACCTTTTTTATCGGGAGACTTGGGGGAACGCTGGGTGGAAGGAAATTTGTGGCTCCTCTCAGATTCCAAAACTTTCTGTCACCGAAATGACAGGAAAAAGTGTTTTTTTGCCAAATTTTGAGGTTTGCAAAGGATTCTGGGTAACAGAACCTGGTCAGAGCCCCACAAGTCACCCCATCTTGGATTCCCCTAGGTGTCTAGTTTTCAAAAATGCGCCGGTTTGTTAGGTTTCCCTAGGTGCCGGCTGAGCTAGAGGCCAAAATCCACAGCTAGGCACTTAGTAAAAAACAGCTCTGTTTTATTTCTGAAAATGTGATGTGTCCATGTCGTGTTTTGGGGCATATCCTGTCGCGGGCGCTAGGCCTACCCACACAAGTGAGGTACCATTTTTATCGGGAGACTTGGGAGAACGCTGGGTGGAAGGAAATTTGTGGTTCCTCTCGGATTCCAGAACTTTCTGTCACTGAAAGGACAGGAAAAAGTGTTTTTTTTGCCAAATTTTGAGGTTTGCAAAGGATTCTGGGTAACAGAACCTGGTCAGAGCCCCACAAGTCACCCCATCTTGGATTCCCCTAGGTGTCTAGTTTTCAAAAATGCACAGGTTTGGTAGGCTTCCCTAGGTGGTGGCTGAGCTAGAGGCCAAAATCCACAGCTAGGCACTTTGTAAAAAATCAGCTCTTTTTTCTTTCTGAAAATGTGATGTGTCCACATTGTATTTTGAGGCATATCCTGCCGCGTGCGCTAGGCCTACCCACACAAGTGAGGTATCATTTTTATCAGGAGACTTGGGGGAACATAGAATAGCAAAACAAGTGTTATTGCCCCCTTGTCTTTCTCTACATTTTTTCCTTCCAAATGTAAGACAGTGTGTAAAAAAGACGTCTATTTGAGAAATGCCCTGTAATTCACATGCTAGTATGGGCACCCCGGAATTCAGAGATGTGCAAATAACCACTGCTCCTCAACACCTTATCTTATGTCCATTTTGGAAATACAAAGGTTTTCTTGATAGCTATTTTTTACTCTTTATATTTCAGCAAATTAATTGCTGTATACCCGGTATAGAATGAAAACCCACTACAGGGTGCAGGTCATTTATTGGCTCTGGGTACCTAGAGTTCTTGATGAACTTACAAGCCCTATATATCCCGGCAACCAGAAGAGTCCAGCAGACATAACGGTATATTGCTTTAAAAAATCTGACATTGCAGGAAAAAGTTACAGAGTAAAACGTAGAGAAAAATTGCAGATTTTTTCACCTCAATTTCAATATTTTTTTTTTCTAGTTGTTATTTTCTGTAGGAAACCCTTGTAGGATCTACACAGATTACCCCTTGCTGAATTCAGAATTTTGTCTACTTTTCAGAAATGTTGCGGTTTCTGGGATCCAGCATTGGTTTCATGCCCATTTCTGTCACTGACTGGCAGGAGGCTGAAAGCACAAAAAATCATAAAAATGGGGTATGTCCCAGTAAAATGCCAATATTGTGTTGAAAAATTGGGTTTTCTGATTCAAGTCTGCCTGTTCCTGAAAGCTGGGAAGCTGGTGATTTTAGCACAGCAAACCCTTTGTTGATGCCATTTTCACGGAAAAAACCACAAGCCTTCTTCTGCAGCCCCTTTTTCCCATTTTTTTGAAAAAAACAAAATTTTCACTGTATTTTGGCTAATTTCTTGGCCTCCTTCTGGGGAGCCCACAAAGTCTGGGTACCTCTAGAATCCCTAGGATGCTGGAAAAAAAGGACGCAGATTTGGCGTGGGTAGCTTATGTGAACAAAAAGTTATGAGGGCCTAAGCGCAAACTGCCCCAAATAGCCAAAAAAAGGCTCGGCACAGGAGGGGGAAAGGCCTGGCAGCGAAGGGGTTAAAACCATCTTCACCCATAGACTGCCCTTTTTACGCTTCTCCTTATGAGGGAAGTGTTCCTATGTCCCTTAGTCGAGTTTAGACTGATGGCGTTTTGACTGATGTCCTGAAGACGAAGACTAATCCTGTGTGCTGACCTAATCCTTGGAGGGTTTTTATGACAATGCAATCTGTAATTTGTCTGTTTGCTTTTCCTTTCTAGGTACCAACTGCTCATTTGATAGAGACCATAGCTAGATGTTTTCCAAATTGGTTTTCTAAATTATTTTGTATGAAGCCCAACATGCTGATGCTAATCAGTGGTTAGGACAGGAGTTCACTTAGACTGACGCAAATAGACAAATGACTGACATTAGGCTATGCTGAATTGACACGATTATGACATTTGCTATATTCTGATCTATGATTACGCCGTGCTATGTTCTGATGTTTGTGATTCTTGCATTTATGAAATCTTATCACAGTTGCCATACCGTGACTATGCTATTATGCTTTTTGATATTGAGATTAACTCTTTTGCTCGTAGATTGTAATCAATAGGGAATAAAATTCATAAAACTCTATTAGAAAGTGTGGTTATTCATGGCTGAAAGGCCATGGTTGCGTCGACAAATTGATTAATGTCTTTAACCAAAGTAAAGTGCATTGTAGTGGTAAACATTGATGACATTATTGATATATTGCTTGATATATTGATCAGTTATCTCGTCCTATGGTGTCTCTCCACTGGGTCACAAGATTCATTGGCCTAAAACGAGTCCTAATGTGTAGTAAATTAACATAAAAGGACGCGTTAACAAGTGTATCCAGGCAGATGAATGTGAAAGGTGAAGGGCGACTTGAATTATGAGTACGGATTCTTTTTATGGCCACTCGCATAGAACCATTTTATGGATTTAGAGCTTATGACTGTATTTTATGGAGGTTGTCCTTGACACTAGGTCATGGAAAGAGATCACTTACAGGTGTTGAAATGGTAGCTGGGAGCTAGAACAAATGAATATGAAAATAGGAATAGTTACACGAATACTGGATGCAGTTTCCCTTAGGGGGTCTTACAATGCTACAATAAAGGCCTAATACACCAAGCTATTGCAAACAACGATTCAGCATGCATTTCGTGGGATACTCTTAACTGGCAGGACCTCCATCTGTGAGCAAGGTGAAGGCCCTCAAAAGATTAGGTTTAGGGTACCGTCTAAGTGGTAAGTGCCCCAGGGATAAAATGGGTTGCTCTCTGTGACACAGATGGCAAAAATCAAAGTTCTTAAAGTGTCTTTGCAGCAACAGCAATGTGCATGGTGTCCGATGCAGGCAACATGTCATGGCAAAGAGGTTTGGCCTGGAAGCAGAAACTGGAGCTCCCAGGCTGTAGGTGATTACAGCAGCTAGCAAACCAGTGCAAGTTAAGGAAGTTCCATTCCACCGCAGACACACTTTAAACCAGTGCTTAATTTGTAAATTAAAGAAAAGAAATAGTGCAGGTGGCCAAACGTTTTCTGAGGAGGCTTCTACCCACTTCCCCCACTAGTCTGCCAGCTTCCACTACTGGCTTTGTCCACTCACACGACTGGTGGTGGCGGGTGCAATATCTGATTTGAATTGCAGCAAAACAGAAAAGCTTATTACACCATATTCCTAAAATAGGTTTTGTGGGGATATCCCAGGAGATTGTATTTTGAATAGTGTCATGTAAATTTGGTACAAAACTAAAGCATTCATTAAGCAGGTTCACCCAGACTAAGATATATAGGAAAAAAGGTACAATTTTCAGCAATCTCTTCAAAACATTTCTTTTGTCAAATAGGAAGGTCCCCTGCGTTGATTGGGGAGCATGTGCCCCTGCCTCGAAAACACCAAAGCAAGCTGTATCTTTTTGACTCTTGCCTCAGCACAAGTGGCCATCTTGTAGGTGCCATGGAGGCACTTTTGTTACAAGGATTGAGACCCAAAGCCGGGCTGTGTGTTTGACAAGGCACACTTTGTACACCCTCATTTTGGATGAGCGTGACTACTGTCAGCTCATCCAGATGTAGAGGTCTGGCAGCTGTGACAGCAGTAGTATTCTAGAAGCAGGACATCCTTTTTACCTGTCACCTGGTAGAGAGGGTGGCCTGTTGGCCTCCACCAGTTTTTAAATTGGCATGCCAGTCCCCTACAAATATGTCCTTCACCCATCAATGTGCTACATGGATGTCATATTACTTGGGTATGTAGAGGATGTGTGTGGCACAAACGTGGCTATAACTACACTGGGTTTCATTTCATGTTCCCTCATTCTAGTGTACCTAAAATGGATATTGGACAGATCTTTTGTAGTGGGTTAGACTGAAGAGCATTATTGAAAGCATTGAGGGCCCATTTAGGCTAGGGAGTGCTCTAGAAGAGTGGTGACCAAGAAACTCTTTCAGCTCCAGGCTTTGGGATTACAGCTACCAAGTGCCACGCCAGGTGCGACACAACAACCTAGGGAAAGTTCACCAGTCTGCCAGTAGGGGCTGCCTAGACCTGTATAGGGGTTTGCTTTGAGATCTGCTTTGAAAGTACTGACAGACTGCTAAGGAGGGCATTGCAGGTGCTTTGCATAAGGAAGGCACTATTCAGAAGGAAAGGGGATGCTAATAAGCTGGGGTAAGACCAATCAACACCACTACTGCAACACAGGGAAAGACTTGCACTATTGTGCTAAGGGTGAAGTCTGTTCTCACAGTGTAGGGTTCTGGGCTCCGAACCCCAATCATTTAGATACCCAAGTTTTTACCTTGGTAGTCCCACTCCACAGTTCTGTTGATATGGAGCTAAAGACCCCACCGCTTCCCTTAAACTCATCAAATTAGCAGAGTACTAATTTTCATCATCAAATAGTAACTGGAACCACTCAATAATTGAGTTCTAGAACAGGAAATTAGTTTTAGGTATTTATTTCAAGAAGTATTTTATAAAAGGCATTACAGAAAAGTAGAATAATGACATGAAGACTCCGGTACAGAATACAAACCAGAATATTAATCCATACTCTGGCATTAGTAACTTTCTAACATAATAAGTGTCAGGCTCACAAAGAGAACTAACAACATACTAGGGTCTCAGTCAGATTGGACAGAGCCTCAGGAGGACACCGAGAAGCTGCCCCTAATCTTTCAAAACCAGGGATCTTTATACACATAGCATGCATAAATAATTAGTAAATTCAGCATGGCATGATCATGTGTAGTTCACTTTGTACAAATCAGAAGAAACTGTGTCACAATTAAAACACCTAACACTAATCCATTTCAACTGCTCTTTGAGGATGTCAATATACAGTATGCCTCCTACAGGTCTACATTGGAACTTCAAGCAGAAGTCCTTCAAAATGATGCATAGGGAAGATGATGAAAGTTACCTTCTCAATAAACTCTTTATAAGTAGGAGCATCACTGATTCCCTACACTTTGTAGTCCATGGAGACTGTGAGAAGAGAAGGCTTTAGACGGACCACTGATTGGGAGGGGAAATGAGCAGGAACAGAATAAACAAAACATCGAAAACTTTCTCCATTTTTAATAAAATGATGGGTCACTGAAAAATGTGAAATAACTAAACTAGGTTCAAACACACCTCTGAACCATATATTCTTGTTGTTTCAAGTGCCAATCAGAAAAGCCTCCATGCTTTGATTATTTGTAAATAATCACTAAGATTTCTAAGTAACTTTATTAATCAGCCACTAGTTAGTGGATGTCTTCATCTTCTTTAGCAATCGGACCCTTTCATCCATCATGTGCAATTGTTGGCAGACTCTTGTGAGAAACTGGTTTGTTGGTTATGGTGTTAATCTGTGTCAGGATGAACCACAAAAGTCACTAGATTTACCTGGTTTTAACCCTCTGGTAACCTGGCACAAAAGAAGTCAGGCTTAAATTAAAGGCAATGTGTAAACTATTCTTGCAGCACACAAAGAGTAATAAAGTGAAAACACAAGACAAGAAAAATCCCACACCAATTTAGAAAAGTAGAGTACATTTTAATAAAGTATTTGATGGAGGGGCTGTCCGAGGGCGAGGTGCTGGACAAAGTCAAGGTGAAGATTTCTACATTCAAACTTAGGGGCATATTTATGAAAGTCTTGCCCTGCTGTTGCTCCAAAAGTTTGACGCATCGGCAGTGCAAGCACTACTCCAAATCTGTGAGACGAAGCATTTGCCCAAATGTGTTGTTTTTTAAAGATTTGCACTGGACAAAAGTTGTGCCTCACAGAAATGTAAATATTCAATGTAGGTGTTTCCCAGCAAAATATCACAGAAAACTAACCCAGTGGTATTTATGGGTATGGTAATGTGTGATGCATTGTATGGAATGCATCACACAAAGCCTGAAATGCACCAAAATGTCTACCCATCTGTAACCCAGGCATGGGAAATGATGGAGTGGATGTGGTACAAAAACCTGAACACCCAAAAACACTGGCAAGCTCAGCTACGTCATTGAGGTAGTGATTCTGCAGCTCTGTGTCACAAGGAGACCACCACATAGGCAGCGAAGGAGGAGGGAGCATGTGTTCAGTCAGTTCATCTCCCTCATGAGCCTCAAGGAGGATGAGGTGAAACAATTTGATAGCCTCAAAAGAGCGTCCATCATAGAACTTCTTCAGAAGATTGAGCCAAGTCTGCTGCCACCAACTGCCCGGCCAACCAACTGTGCTCCACATGCTGGCCTCTGGTTCATTCCAGGTCAAAACAGCAAGAGTGGCAGGAATATCCCAACCCTTTTCTGCCTTCTTGCCTTCTCTCCTGGATGTCATTCGCCTCACACCCCAGTACCTGCTGAATAGTTTAGGAATGCAAAACATTTTGGACTAATGCAACACTGTGCAAAATGCTGTGTTGCATGTGTGTTGTGTGGGTTTTTTCATTAAACTTTCATGGTTAATTATGTATGTGAAACCTGAGAATGCATCCAGAAAATAGTGCTCCCCAGCAGATGTGTAAGAAGGAAAAATGACTGTAGTTCTTGAAGTCACTTGCCCCACCTGTGTGTGCTGCATTCAGCGGCACACATACATAGTTCACTATACCTATGAGGATTATTTTTGTGCAGGAATGTGTCCCTGTCCATTGTGTGCCAGTCCAGGGTGAAAGGACAGGAATGCACAGTTTGGCAAAAATATTGTGCCCTTTCTCAGTAACACAGTGCAGCTTAGATAGGCGACTTGCAGCGATGCACTGTGCCACTTTTCTAAATCAATGGCCACTAATATAATGTGCACATAGTGGGAACAACATACAGCAACATGTAGTTAATTGAAAGAAACATTTGAAGATTCATGATGACAAAGAATTATTTTAGGAGGTGCTGTAAGGGTGTAACCAGTTCTGTGGTAGTGGAAAAGTCTAGAAAATGTTGCACTAGGTACGGTCTGGTTCTGTATTACTAAACATGATAACACTGTAAGCCCTTAAGTACCGAATTTGTATGCACATTTTGCAGCAGCCTATCTCATACCATGTGCAATACATTTTTACATTAACGACTTACAAGTTCACAGTGCTTTCTGTCACATGCTGAGATCTCGTAGCACTATAAATACATGTCACTGTTCCGCAGTTCACCAAACAAGATTCAAATTTGTGATTCAGGTTAGACATGCAGACGTCTGATCACATTAACCAATAAGGCTTTCATAGCTCATCAATTTATTTACCCCAGGTTAGTTTAATTTGCATTTATTTTTCAATGGAGACGTGTGTTATATTTTAAATGCAGTTACCTGTAGGAGAAAGACCAACAAAATAGTTACATACTATTTTGTTGCCTCCACACTAACTGACCCTGCCTCCATTGAACTCAGGTTAAGTTTCCATACTTTTTTATGTATGCTTCTTGCATTTTACAGCCCGCTAGGCAGAGGCGTAACGGAGGCCTCTGCAGCCCTGTGGTGCGGATAGGGCCCAATGCTTCCTTGTTTTGGCGGAGGCCCCCTCAGCCTTTAAGTCATGCCATTGCATGCCTGGCAAAATGCATGCAATATCATGGAATAAGAAACATTTAAACGCTCTCTCCAGTCAAATCCCTACGCCCAGATGTTATACCTCCCAAATTGTTTACCTTAATCCGTTCTTTAAACTTTTGCTCCTCCCTTCCCTCACATTCTCAACTGTTCTTTGAACTGTCTAACGTTTCTATTGTACTAACATTAAACTTTTGTGCACCCACCCTTCACCTGCTCACTGTAGCAACATCCTATTAAACTTTTTCTACACAAAAAACCTGCATAGGAAACCCACCTGCCTCATCGAAGCCCAAAACATTTTAGTGATAGAGCTTGGGGACAAAACTTCCTAAACTCTCCCACTGACCCTGACACAGCTCTTCACAAAGGAATTTATTTGGGCAGTAACTGGTGCCATTGCATGCCCCCTTTCCCAAACCATTTCAGCTGGGCCACCATATCAGGCAATCCCAGCTGACATCCTTCTTTTTGTGTGTCAGTATGCCTCACTGCCTATTTCATGAAGTAATGCCCGCATATCCAAACCTCAGTACAATTTTTTTGCCTGCCTGCAATGCAACTTAGGAGAAAAAAAACTTGTGTTACTAGTGCTCCTGGAATACCCACCCCAAACGCAAATAAATGCTGGTAACAGCCTGATCTCCACCGTCCTACCCACCGAATGGCATTCACATACCAATGCCTTGACTCAGTCTCCGTTGCCATCCCAATCCTGAATGAATGCATCCCAAAATTCCTTGCCCCATATCCTAAGATTTTCAGTGCCTTGCTCAGCACTCCCAAGACTTGAGCCAAGGAGAAATGCGACCCACCCGCATTGAGAAAAACCTCCCCAGAACCAATGCCCTGACTGTATAAGCACAACCACCAAGCGTGAGGGTAAACCTTAGAATCAGGGTAGGCCTTCATAGTTACACACATGCCCATGCCTGACTGATCTGTTTTGAACCTGGAGAGCCACACTTCCACCATATTGCCCCCACCCATACGTCTGCCCACCTGATTCCTGCCCGAACCTTAGAACCCACCACCTCTGCCACATGACAATCCCCAAGAAATAACCAGACCATGATTACTGTGAAACTTAGCGCCTCACTTTCATCCACGCAAAACCTTCAGGAGGGTTGCCACAACTCTCTTTAAAAAGTCCAGCATGAGTGGGTGCCTCAATCTGGGTTCCGTGCCTATTTCCCTGGTCCAACTCTCCAGCATTCTCCTCCCCATTTCCCCCACTGACTGCTCAAAACCCCAAACAGTTTACCATAGAATGTCACCCCCGTCTTCTTATCTGCAATGGTTACTGCTGACATACCCCTAGCCATCAGGGACAAGATGACAATACCACATCAGTTTGCTGAGCCTGTCTGCTGTCCTCACCACTGCGCCATGCTGCCCCAGACTGCAGAAACCCCCACCACACAAGCCGGTATGCCTTGCAGGTGGAAATCGACAGAGAGCCCAGAATCAGCTGCTTCATGTGTTCTCACTGGATGACCACAGATGGGATGATAGTTCCGTATTCATCTCGTCGGCCCATGGTGCAAGCCCACGGAACCTCACCTACTGAATACAAGAATGGGCATCAGCGATCTCGTTGTCCCCTTGTGCCACATAACGTGCTTTATACAGGCAATTCGCTCTCAAGCACTCCAGTACAAACACACGCAACAAATGCCACACTCTCGGGTCCCGGGCTGACTGTCGATTTACAATATTGACCACTGCCATATTGTCCACATTGAAAAGTACGTTTGTTCGCAAAGTGCCTCCCCCACAAGCATACAAGCTGGAATAATTCAAGGGAAGCAGTGCCCCTGCACCACCTCTTCCAAAGCTCAGGCCACTCCTCCGCACAGCAACGACCTCGACAGAAAATGCCAAAACCATGCCCTCCTGCTGCATCAGTGAACAGCTGTACAGTCCACTCCATTTCCTCTCCCAATCCTGCCATGTGAACTCCATTGCTCTCAGTCAAAAAACATTGCCATAACCACAAATCCTCTGTCCCCGAATTTGAATATCCTTCACCTGCACCTTAATTTTTCCAAAACCCTTCCCAACAGCTCCAAACAAGGCTTCCTCTTGTCCTCTGGCATTCTGATCTCCATCTGAAAGGAGCCTAACTCCACTCCCAAAAAAGTGATCACCTGACTGACCCCACTGTCTTCTCGAGGGCCAAGGGGACCCGTACATCCTGAATCAACTCCTGAAAGAAATCCAAACTCCTCTGGCAATCTGCAGCGTACTGTGCCTCCATTATAAAGAAGTAATCTAGGTAGTGGGTCATGATATCTCTCCCTGCTTCATGCACAAACACCTTTTGCACAAAAAAAACCTGAAAGCTTCAAACAAGGAACAATAAATAGAGCAATGCATCCGCAAAGCATTGTCAATGAACAATTGCCCCCCAAACTAGATCCCCAGCAACTCACAATAATCAGGGTGTACCGGTAACAGCCGAAACGTTGACTTTATGTTGCATTTTGCCATCCATGCTCTCCGTCACAGCTATTCACTAATTGAACTGATGTGTCCACTGAAGCATAATGTACCTTGCTGCATGCCTTGGAATGAAGTCTTTGGCTGACTACCCTTCAGGCCAGAAAAGATGGTGGATCAATCAAAATTCGTCTGGTTCTTTCTTGGGGACTACCCCAATCAGGGAGATTCTCAAACTGACCAGTGGCCAATCCAAAAAAGGTCCTTCCATCCTCCCTTCCTGTACCTCCTTCATCAATTTGTCCCAAACCAGCAGTTTTTGCCCCTTCAATGACTTTAGGTTGACTGCCCACTGGCGTACTCTCGGACCTTCATAACATAGATAAAAACCCTCCTAAAAACCATACCACAGGAGGTCTCACCCCTCATCTGTTCCCACAACCCCAAGCCAGTGCTGCAGGCGGTCCAGTTTAACTGATATACGCACCTTTTCCCTTGTGATTCTGATCCCCACATCCCCTGCCGCACTTGCTGTTACCCTGCCACTGCCCCCCTTGTTGGCTAGACTCGCCACCCTGTGGTTCACATTGTGTGATTCTGTGTTTTCCTCCACACTTCGAGCATTCATGCCGGTACTTGCAAAACTGCAAGCACTGGCCCCCTGTTGTAGGACCGTTACACTCCAGATGCTCCAGCCTGTCCCCCTACCTGTTCAACCCACCCGGTAGATGTGGGGGGCCCCCGAAAGATCTTGTAAATAACTGGCCAGCCACTCGCCGTTTGAGTTGATGGGGCTGGCCGTTCAGGGGTCATCATTTGTGGGAACATCTCATTGTCTAGCTGTCCCCGTATCCCATCTGCATCATCCGCGAGGTGTGCCTGAAATTCCTCACCATATCACCTCACCATATTGTACCCACGCCATCCCCCCAAAGGTCATCTGTGCCTTCCACACCACATGAGGTATATGAAGAGCGCCACACACCTCTTGGTGTTTTTTTCGCAGTAAACGCTTGCATTTACGAAGAAACCCGCTGACAAGTTCTCAGTATTAAGCAGCACTTTTGGTCTGCACGAAAGCCCATATTTCTCCTCTTTTGAGCCTTTCTTTGACTTCACTTCCCTATGCAGTAGCTTGAATAGTTTAACATATTACTCATCCCTTATGCTTGCTTTGGTGTTGCCGTAAAGTGCACCCCCAAAGGCTTCATAATCCCCATAGGTTGTTTCAGCTTGTTTCACTTCAAGTCCTTGCTTTCCTTCTTGACCCCTCATTGCTTTTCTCCCCCTACCAATCCTATTTACCCCCACTCCCGCGAATTATGTACCCACCGCCATGCCTGTGCCTTGGTCCTGCACATACTTACCCTTTGACAGTCACAAGCAGGTAGTTGCACTCCCCTGTCTCTCCCCACTTCTGCTTGTACCCCAATTTTGACTACACTCTTGCCCCACTCCTTCAGGCATCCACTTACCTGGCCTCAAAGTCGGGGAACGCACTAAAACAGTCCGTCTTGGCACAGGTCATGGTTCCACAGTTCTGGACGCTGCCATTGTAACAGGCTGCAAAACACCAATTCTCCTCCAAGTGAGATTCATCCCTCCCTGTAGGCACTGCTGGTGGTGCCCCCCAATCATTCTCATGTTGTACCTCCACAGTCTCTCCTTCTTCACGCTCCTCCTCTCCATAGTCCAAATCCAATTCATTACTTTCAAATTCCCCAACAAAGCAACCTGCACTGGTCCTAGGCATCTCGTCATCACCCACTCATCATCACAAAATTGCAACTCGTAGACATCCTGCGAAGGGTCGAAATCCTGCAGGGTGGACACCAATCCTGTATCCTGCTGAGTTGCTGCCCGTTCCATCACAGTCCCAGAGCTGGCCGCACAGACTTGTGCTCTGACTTGGGGCCGAGGTTGCCAGGCCATAATAGATCCTCCTGGCTCAGGTGCCACCATATTCTCCAAATTCCCTACCTGCAACACCTGGCCAATTGAAAGCCGTCCCTGACCTACTTGGCTGGGTCCCACAGACATAAGCTCCTGGCACCACACCCACCTCCCCAGGCGCCTGTCCCCAATTACCTCACCACTCACTCAAGCTTCCGAGCACACTCTCTATTGGAGGCTTACCCACCTCCAGCCTACCCCCTTGGTAATAGGAAATCCCCACTGACAAACAGCCCCCTTGATTAATTTGCACTGCCACCCTCCCTGATTGATCACTGCTCCTGAATATTTCACTGCCCACAAGGGTCCCCACTTGGGGCCTGATTTCTACTCCTACTTCAGAAAAAACATCCTTGTCCCCCTATGCCAGAATCTATCGGCACCGAGCTTGTTGGGCCCCCCTGGCTCCTTTCCTCCTCCTCCTTGCAGGCATTGGCTCTCTGGCTGCTCTCAGCTCCTGCTTCCCCACTTTTAGCCCTACCTGCCTCATAGCAGCAGGTGTCTGCCGTGAGGCCTGCCTCCTGGTACTAGAGTGGTCCAATGGGTCTAAATACTCAGTAGTTCCTCCCACAATCAAGGGAGTCACCACCCCTGCGTGGCTGAGAGGCATCATCGCACTGCACGAGAGAGGACCAGCCAGCTGCACTCCTCAGTGCGAGGAGGAACCGGCGCCGGCAATGCTACATTTGAGGCCTCTTCCTGCTGCCCAGGTTAGAGCCACTGTGTCCGCTGAGCGACCCCCCCCTCTGTCCCCTCCCTCCTGATCCCCTCACTGTACCACAGGGAACTCCTGCATGGCTCGCAGAAACTCGATCGGGGGCTCCTCCCATTCCTCTCTGGCCACCTGACTGTCCTCCACCACCTGACGCCGCACTAGGCCGCACCTTCACACCACTGCCTGCACCGTGCTGACCTCCTCCCCTTACCGCCCCCTTGATGCAACATGTTTGTCCGTGATAGCCGGCCTGCTGCCTTGCCAAGCACATCCCCCTGACACCCCTGGCAACGCTAGACAGTTTGTGTGCTAGAGACGCGCAAGCGAAAATAGCTGCACTAACTCTCCTTGCAGACCACCTGCGTGGCCTCTCCTGCTCTGATACCTCCAGGGCCCCATCCACTAATAAATCTGCCCTCCCCGCAGTGCGCAAAGTCTGCAGCGCCTGCTTTACCAATACTTGCTGAGAAGACACCATGACTGTCACACTAAATTGGGGTGATAAGGACAAAACTTCCTGAACGCTCCCACTGACCCTAACACAGCTGGTACATGATAACTAAAATGGCACTTCATGCTGTAACTGTTAGCCCCTTTTGGCTCCCCGAACCCATGCCACGCGCTGCGTAACCAATCAGGGACCCCCCAGCCCTTAGACCCTACCATACCAACCACCTGACACTCCCGAGAGGGTAGGGCATTCTGCCCACCACCACCCCAAGACCAGCATTGTGACTGCAACATGATGCATTCTATTTTTTAGAACAGCAAGAATTTGTTGCTAAGAAACTATAAAACATAATGGATGTTGCTGTAGCGCGACTCTTTCCTTTAGAGGCATTTATGGAGGGGAGAAAATTTCCAGACAACACTTCCAATCTTTAATCAAAGAAGCAATAATGTCTGCTTTAGCTGAACCCAGAAGCGAGAGCACAGCTCTGAAGAAGACCAGAGAGTTAAATACATCCAAGGCCCACAGTTTAAAGATTTGTTGGTGCATATGGGAGAATCTCTGGGGTTTGGGCAACAAGAGCCTCAGGAAGAGGGATTTTATTCCTAATACTGGTCTTCCTAGAAGGATGACTTACTGCTTCATGATGTCATTCAAGACATATTACTGAAGGAATGGAAAGGCCCAGATAAACATTCTGTTACTCGTTTGTTTTTAAGCAAGAAATATCTAATGAAAGACTTTGAAAAGGATTTCCAGCAGATTCCTAAAGTTAATACAATTTTTGCTTCAACAGAGTCTAGTCCCATTTTGACTTCTGAGGATGCCACACTTACTATCAACGCAGGCAACAAAGGGGACTCTTCAACGAAAAGAGCATTCTCTGCTTCCAATTTTGCTCTTCGAGCAATACATATTCTGCCAACACCATGACGTTCTGCTGAAAGAGTTTCAACTTCTATCTGACTACATTCAGAGTAGTGGTGATCACTCTACTATTCTTGCAAATGTGGAACTGGGAGAAAAATTCCTGTCTGATTTCACATTTGATAGTCTCTGGGTATGGTCTTCAATTGCGGGAGCCTGTGAACCAGGTCACAGAAGGTTTTGGATGAAGTCATGGAAATTAGAGTCAAGTCAGAGAACTCAAATTCAGAAATTGCTGTTCACTGGTCCTAAGCTGTTTGGAGCAGAACTTGATGACATGATTAAAAAAGCAGCAGACGAACAAAAGATCTTGAAACCGTTAAAATTGACGTCCTCCCAAAAATCATTTATTTCTAAATGTTTTACATCATCTGGTCAAAACAAATTTCCTTTCATGGCTAGGGCTGAGGTCAGAGGGCCACCTTTGGACGTAAAATCCAACCAGCCAGCACCAGTGTTAAAGACCAGTCACAAAATCCATCCGCTGAAGGAAGGTTGCAACATTTTTGTCTTCAGTGGACAGAGTCAGAGTCATATCAAATCCAAGGGTTCTGGAGCTCGATAAAGAACTGTTATCAAATTCTGTTTCAACACGCTCCACCTCAGGATCATTTCAGACCTACCCCATTACCAAAAGATTGGTTGTGATCACAAGCAATACTGTAAATTGTTCAGGAGGTTCTGGAAAGGGAAACAGTGATACCAGTTCCATTGGACCAGAGGAACACTGCTTACAATTTCATTCTTTTGTTAAATTCCCAAAGCAGACAGCAGCCTGAGGTCTGTTCTGGATTTAAAGACTCTGAACAAGTTCATTTTGTAGAACCCTCAAGGTAATAACTTTGCAAGCAATCAATCCTCCCTTTGCTAAGGATGTATTTCTGGTCACTCTTGACCTTTGGGATGCGTTTTTCCATACCCCAGTACATCCCTCTAGATAACATTTCCTTTGCTTTGCGGTGGGAACACACCATTTTCAGTTTCAGGGATTACCATTTGGTCATGCAACTTCTCCCAGAGTATTCGCCAAGGTATTGACTCTGGTTGTTATTTATCTTCAATTGTCTGGCATTAGTGTTTTCCATACCTTGATGATTGGTTGTTGTATACTTCCTCTTTTCTTAAGGGTCAAGAGGAAGTACAGTGGGCCATGACTGTACTTCGAGAACTGGGATTTCTTGTCAATCTCCAAAAATCTGACCTGCTTCTTTCTCAGGTGAAAGTGATCATTGGAGTCCAGTTCAACACTGAAGTGGACAGTCTCACTCAGTCAGTCACAACGAATCTTGACTCCAGCAGAATTTAATGCAATTTCTTTCCCTCTCTGAAACAACTTGGCTGAGGGTCCAGGGGTTGGTGGCCGCCTCCACATCTGTGGTTCCTTAGGCCCGTTTTCATCTGAAGCCACTGGTGAATCATGTTCTCCAGTTTTGGTCACTGCCCTCACAGAATTATGAGTCTGTGTTTGCCATTACTCCACAGACAGCTCAACAGCTTCAGTGGTAGTTGAGGCTGGACAATCCTTCAAGAGTGGTGCCATTTCAGCATTCAGACCCTATACAAGTGTCGACAGATGAGAGTTTGAGGGGTTTGGGTGCAACTTTAGGGAATCTGGAAATGAAGGTATCATGGTCTCAAGCTGACAGATAACTGGCTGCGGAGCTTCAAGCCCTATATTCATTTTCCAGTCAAATGGAAGGGCAGAATGTTTTAATATGCAAGGAAAGTTAGATGATCAGGTGTTACATCAATTGACAGGTGGGGAATCATTAAATATCCTGAAAGATCAGCTCTCCTTCTGGGTAGAGGCTCATCTCCTGTCGCAAGGAGCAGTTTACATTCAAGACAGTCTAAAATTTAATGCGGACAGTCTCAGTTTGAATGTTCCATCATCAGAATTTTACTATCTGCCGTTCAGGAAGTTCAAATGTATATGTATGATCTTTGGCATTCCTTCGATGAACATGTTTGCACCCCTTATGGATGTCATGCTTGCAATGTTTTGCTCAGCAGAACCTTTTCCCCTAGCCTAGGTGATTGAAACTCTCTTGGCCCAGTGATCACAGGGCACTCTGTATGCTTTCTGTTCAATTTCCCTCATCCCTACGGTGCTTCGGAAGGTTTGGGAGGTGAAGACCAGAATGTTGTTGGTTTTGGCTCCATTGGGTCGCTCTCCTAATGTCTCTGTTGAAGGGTTCCTTTCTCCATCCCTCCCTTCACCCTCCCACTCTTCAGTCCCCTCATCTCTTTCCTCATCAACTCTGGCAACTCAGGCTGACAGCTTGGATGTTGAACGGGTGAGACTTGAACAAATGGGATGCTCCAAAATAGTTTCACTAGACAGTCAAGCATCCTGAAAACCTATTACTTCGGTTTCATATAAGAAATATTTGTCATCTTTTCATAAGTGGTGTGTAGGAAAAGGTTTTCCCACGGTTTCCATTGATCCTTTTCATATTCTGAAGTTACTGAGGAAAAGATTTTGAAAACGATTGGCTCCTTTAACTTTGAAGGTGCAATGGTTCGTGATTAAGGCCTTTAAATTTGACCTTCCCTCTTCTTCTTTCTTCTTTTGGTGGTCAGATTGCTGAAGAGTTTTCATCTTTAGAAGCCAAAAGTACGTCAACCGTTCCTACATGGGACCTATTGGTTGTCCTAGGGGGATTGCAGCTAGACCGCTTGAACATACAAATATGTCTTGGCCTTCATATAAGACGGCCTTTTTGGTGCTATTATATGTGCAAAATGATTGGGAGACTTGGGTGCGCCAATGTCCTCATTTCCTTACAGTCTTTTTTCCCAGTCGAGTTGTTTTCAAACGAAATTCTAAATGAGTTCCCAAAATTCGGTCCCAGTTTCACTTAGCACAGGAAAAGGTGCTTCCTGTTTTTTTTTAATCTGATTCTGAAGTACCATCTTCTTTGGATGTATGAAGAACGTTATCCGTCTATCCTATCACACTAAGGACCTTTGGTCTTCATCTTCCTTTGTTGTCTCTTTTGGAGCAGGCAGTAAAGGCAAGAAAGCTACAATCCAGTCAATTGGTCGTTGGGTTCATCAAGCTATTATTCAGGCTTACCATTCAGAGGAGGCTGACGTTCCACCCCATACTGAGGGTCACTCTACTAGAGCAGTAGCGGCCTCATGAGTCCAAGTAGGGGGTGTTTCAGTTTCAGAGATACCTAGAGTGGCACACAACTTGGTCCTCCCACCACACCTTTGTCAAGTACCAGAGGCTTCATTTATCTGACTTTGAAAGTGGTTATTTCGGGTTATTTTCTGATATTTCGGTTCTGGTTTTAAAGTCAGCAAATGAAATAACGATTGTCCTAATAATTATAGTCAGCAGCAGCTGTTGGTGCATTTATTGTATGTTTTAAGCTTTGTACATCCGATCATGTAATTACTAGAATGAGGAGGGTGGAGATGAGGCGGTAATCGCTCATTTATTTACCGGTAATCTTCATTACTTCGATTCGTAGTCCTCTTAGTCCCAGTATAATACCCTCCCTCCCTTTCTCTCTTGCACCTCCAACTTCTAACTTGTTGGAGGGGACAGCTTAGATGGACTCAAGTAGACGTGGAAAAGTTTACTAAGGTGTGGTAAATCTCTCTGTTGGAAGCAGTGAAGCCTCATTATATAATTTCTGGGACGAGGAGGACTATGAATTGGGGTAATGAAAATTAAAAGTAAGCAATTGAGACTACAACCCTCATCATTCTGCATACCAGGCACCAATCATCTCTGCTTTACACAAGCCCCTGAGCTCACGGGCAATATCCGCAACCGGCATTTCTGCACCCTCCCTCAAAAGCCCCATGGGCACGGGCGTGGGCCACTAAAAAGAGTAATGCTCACCCCCCTGGCCAGCATCAAATGGTTTCTCCTGGATCTAATTGCTGAAATACTGGTTTTGGGCATCTATGAAGATGCCATATTGATGTCATTACTTACTGGTAATCCTCATTACTCCAAATACCCTGTTTCTTGTACCAATACTTACTCTTATGAGGTGTTTCACCTCTGCTCAGACCCACATGTCCTAGCCCTAAGCAATTAAAAGATTCTTTTGCGTAACCCTCCCCCCTCCCAACTCCCTCCTCCAATCACTCTTTCCCATATCTGGGTATAAAGGTCCATCGAGCCCAGAAGACAAGGGAGGGACGTAAGTATTGGTATGAGAAACAGGGTATTAGGAGTAATGAGGATTACTGGTAAGTAATGACACCATTATCTCCTCAACCCTATTTCTCGTTCCATTACTTACTCATATGAGGATATACCAAAGCCAACTCCCAACAACCTGGTTCCCACCAAACAGATGGCACAGACTCTGGATACTTGCAAAAACAAATTTTAATGTACCAGAAGGCATCATACAGGAGACCAAGCTGATCAATGAGACACGGAAGCCAAAACAGTAGACCTAAAAGATAAGGAGTCTCTCACATCCAACCTGTAGTGGGACACAAAGGTAGAGGGAGCAGCCCAAGTAGCAGCAAGACAAATGTCTAACAAAGAAACCCCCGAGCCTCCTCCCAAGAAGCCGTCATGCCCCGTGTAGAACAACCCTGTACACCATCCAACAAACAGACATTCTGAGAGGCATAAGGTAAGGAAATCAAAGAATGAATCCAGTGACCCAAAGTGGGCATAGAAGCTATCAAGCCATGATGCAGTACTCCAAAGTTCACTAATAGGGCCTCACATTGCCGAAAGCCCCTGGTGCAAGAGAAATAGATGGAAACCGCCCGCAACACATCCAAGATGTGAAAAGCAACCTTCCCAGGGGTAGCAGGATCAGGAAAAAAGAAGGCAACGTTATCTCTTGTTGATGCTGAAAAAAGGAGACAAATTTGGAAAGACCTGATGGACAAAGACCCCAGCTCACCCAACCTCCGGGCGGAAGTGATAGCCACCAGAAAGAATTTTTTTAATGTAAGAAACTTCAAATCCACAGTATCCAAAGGCTCAAATGGTGGAGATTGAGGAGCCCTGAGAACCAAAGGCAGATCTCAGGGAGGAACAATAGAACGAACCGAGGCTTCATAAAAAAAAAACTCTTAAAGTGAGGGGAACCCAAAAGCAGGAGTTCAGGCAAACCAAAAGACGAACGAATAGCTTGAATTTCAGCCCATTGCACCCTTAGGGTGGAAACAGGCAAACCCTTCTGAAACCATCCTGAAGGAACTGAAAGACTGAAGAGGCGTGATAAGAGGCAGGATCCAAAGAATAACCCCTACACCACTGTACAAAGGAAGACCAATGATGAGCGTATGCCTTCCTAGTAGAACATTTCCGAGAGCTCTGAATGGAAACATCCATAGGAGTGGAAAGACCCTGGGACATCAGATCCCTCCTTTCAAGTGCCAACCATCAGACACATCTGGTGGCAAGTGGATGGGGGCAGAATGGGTGTCCAGAGAGGACAAGGATGACTGGGAGAACCCATTCTGGTACAACTGCCATGAGACACAACAGAGGAAACCAACTCATCTGTGGCTAAAAGGGTGCCACCAGAATGAGGGAAACCAACCCAGCGAATCCTGGCCAGGAGCTGAGGAAGAAGAGGGAAGGGAGGAAAGACATACAGAGGCACCTGTGGCCAGTGCTTTAAATGGGCCGGTACTGTCCGGTCCTGAGTACCGGCACTTTTTTATTTTGAGAGGGAGAGTACCGGCACATCTCAAGAAAAACGTAATACTTTTAATTGGAGAGTGCCGGCACTTCTCGGAAACAAGCAGGTACTCTAGCACAGAGTACCCGCACTTTAATTTTTCCATTTCAAGCACTGCCTGTGGCCGAGGGTGGGATGAAGCATCTATTGCCAACCTTGTTCTGGGAATCTGGACACAAAACGGGGAAGGAGGGAATTGTCCCTGGATTTTTTTTTCCAGTGAATATAAAAACAGCTGCAGTCTCCAAGTCCCCGACTGGGAAAACATGCGGTGGTTGGAAGCCTCCAGGCAAAAAAACAAAAGGACACCCCAGGAAGTCCAAAATAGTGGAACAGAAGTAAAAAAAAACAGGATGTCTTCTGGGCTCCATGGCCCTTTATACCCAGATAGGGGAAAAGGTGATTGGAGGAGGGAGTTTTGTGGGGTTGGCTTATGCAAAAGAATCTTTTGATTGGTCAGGGCTACGACACGTGGGTCTGAGCAGAGGTGAAATACCTCATATGAGAAAGTATTGGTACAAGAAATAGGGCTGAGGAGGTAATGACTATTCCTGTTATTTATCGGAGCTAGTTATTGTTGTTTAATAGTATATATCGACTTCAGTGGCTATTATATTGATATCGTGACCAGAAGATCTTTTATTGGTTCTTTCCGAGGGCTTATTTAGGTTGGTACCTAAAAATCCAGAGACCGAAACTCTATCCAGCATGAATCCTGGGGGGACCGTCAGGTGCTGTGAGATGCGGAGATTTAATTCATGCCTTATGCAGATCTAGATAAATAAACAACTATCTATTAATACTTTCACAAAAAATATCTGACAATTGTACCTAAAAATGAAATGTATTGAAAATGCGAAGTTCGCAAGATTAATTTATGATGTTTTCGCGTCTTTTCCAGCTGTTTTTTGTTTGGCTTTCATCGTGTATGGAAATTATCTTTAGCTTTTAAAAAGAGTAAAGGGCATGATGATTGTAGCGAAATTTCACATTTTTTGATCTTCCAGAGAACAATTTTATCAGTATGTGGCAGAGGCAATATGAATGATTCACTGGGATAACACTTTCCTGACAATTCTAAATGGTTCCCAAACCTGAGGCTCTGACCTACAGGTCACAGCAGCTCAGACAATTTACCAATCCAATCCTAACCGTACCTGCACTGTTTGATTCAGCACCTAATGTGTTGCAGAAGCGCCACCCAGTGTCTAAAAGTGTAAAATCAAAGTGATTCTAAAACTACGAAATGAAGACATCCCTAAATCATCTCTGCAAACAGGGGTTAAAGATAATATAATGTCAACCTTTCAATTTTTTCCTGATTAATATTTTGGAAGTTTTAGAGTCTGCTCTTCCTACACTGATTACGGATTATTTTATATCAGTGACAGTTGTTTAAATGGTGTGGAACAAAAAGCTACGCCGAAAGCCCATAAATTAGCAAGGCGTTATAAAATGTGGAAACAGTGGTTGAAATGCCCCCAAGGGGGAGAAAGGCAGCTGTGTCGGAGACGTGATTAAAAGAACAAAATATTCTGTCGATAGTTTGCTGGCCTTACTCCTTCAGGTAATCACATATAAAATTGCACTTTTATAAGTAACCTCTATTGATTGACATGACCACTGCAGATGTCTCTCTGTATGTAACCAGAGAGTCATAGAATTGAATCATGGTTGAAGGAATGGGGAATAGTGACCATTGTAGTTTAGTGCTACGAGCTTCCAACTTGTGAGTGAAGGCGCTCTGAATATGTAAGTCAATATTGTGAAAGTGTATTACACACAGTATACTCAGACCCTCAAAAAACAAGTATTTCCTTACTACCAAGAGCACTCTCACCTCCTAAAAACGGGTAGCCTAACATTACTGGAAGCACTTCTCAAACTTGCCATCTCACATTACCAACAACACTTTTAGATCTCACACACAATAACAGTCTCTCACTACAGACAGCACTTCATACCTCTCAGAACAGCAGTCACGCACATTAGAACAGCACTCTCACACCAGTCACAGAGAAGTCTCACTCTACGGACACCACTTTCAGACCCCAGACCCTTGACAAACAAGCAATTACCCACTAACGAATGTACTCACACCCTTCACAGACTGACATCAAACTCTACCAACACCACTGTGACACCCTGATTAGGAGCAATGCACTAAGGGCAGCACTCACACAACAGCAATCTCACAACACCGGATACAGCCCCTCGCCCCTTACAGAGCAGCAGTCTCTGTTCTGACCGCACTTGCTCCCCTAAGAGACTCGAAGTTTCACACTATCAGTAGCACTCTCACGCACACTCACAATACCAACTTCACGATAACCCCCCTAAAAACTAGTAGTCTCCCACTAATGACAGCACACTCAGACCCCTCTCAAACTAGCAGTCTCATTACCAACAGCACTGTCAGGACCCTCACAGAAGACGTCTCTCACTACCGAACACACGTTCAGACCCCTCAGAGCAGCAGTCACGCACACTCCAGCATCACTCTCAAACGGTAGGATCTCAGTCTACAGACACACTCTCACACCCCTCACAGGCCAGCAGTTTCCCACTTGCAAGTGCACTCTTACACCCCTTACAGATCATCAGCAAACCTTTATGTCTCGTTAATACCTGAAAGCGCCTCCTCTTTGATTTGTGAGTTTGTGCATGTGGTATTGTGGATGTGCCAGTGAGGGAACACAGAAATAAATCATTGGGTGGATAAATAGATGTATGTCTACGAACATCCGTTCTGCATAGGTTAATGGTAGACTGTACAGATGGAAGCCAAACATTTTGGCTTTGCCAACGTTTGTTGTGGTGCTAACTCCTGGCTTAGTTTATTGTTTATGCCCGCACAATTTGCCGATTATGGAAGTGCAGTACAATGATGTGGATTTTTTTGCCAAGAATCACACAATTTGACCTAGTGACCGATCCAGAGTTTCTGTTCAGAATCTTCAAATAAGCCATAGGTGTTACTCTCACTTTTGCAAGAAAGGATAATGCACTTTGCCTAGTTGTCTTCTGACGGGTAAATTATTACAATGTGCTCAACCTGTTTGTTGCTGACTTTCAAAGTAAGCAAATGAAATGTTGAACCTACCGTACAGTAAATAATAAATCATTTTAGAAGTGAGTTAGCTGACCTGGCACGAAAGAAAATATATTTCTAAAATCACATAAACAGAGTATGATTCAAAAGCAAACGATTATTTTTAAAATTAGTATAATTCTCTCCAGCAAACCATAAGGATTAAAGTAGGCCACAGAATAAAATTAAATTAAGGAAATTATCATTTTCCATTAACATGTTCCCCAATTTAAGTCAAAATGTTTCCGATTAAGCCTCACTACTCTATATAGACAATACCACAAATTACAAAGGCATTATAAAATCGCAGAAAGTCGCTTGGAGTTTGCTATGAAGCTCATTGAAAGGAGAAATATGCACTTTTCTGAATGTATTTATTCTCATAGTGTTTTACAGTGGTTTTCGTTCTTTTAATAGCTTGTTTGTGTTTTTTTGCCAAGCTGTAAGAAGAAGGAGTACCCTGACTCGTCCTTTGGTTGAGCCACTGGGCCGACACAGAGCTGCGCCTGCTATCCTGTTCAGGTCGAGCCTGTCTTGGCTTGCTCACCTGTAGGCGGCAAATTGTGGGTGGAGTCAGGAAGACCGAAGTCGTGTAGGGCAGAATAATGAGGGTTGTGAGAAAGTAGCCTCTTTCAAGCATGGTTACCCCCACTTTTGGCCTGTTTGTGAGTGTGTGTCAGTGTGTTTTTACTGTCTCACTGGGATCCTGCTAGCCAGGACCTCAGTGCACATAGTAAAAACCCTATTTGTCAGTGTGTTTTGCATGTCTCACTGGGATCTTGCTATCCAGGACCCCAGTGCTCATAGTCTGTGGCCTATGGGTGTGTTGTCAGTAGTGTTTAACTGTGTCACTGAAGTTCTGCTAACCAGAACTCCAGTGCTTATGCTCTCTCCACTTCCAAATTAGTCACTATAGATTTTGACTTCATATTCCAATTCCAATTGGCACACTGGTCCCTTCTTAGAAGTCCCTAGTATATGGTACCTAGGTACCCAGAGCATTGGGGTTCCAGGAGATCCTTATGGGCTGCAACATTTCTTTTGCCACCAGTAAGGAGCTCAGACAAACTTTCTTCAGGACTGCCACTGCAGCCAGTGTGAAACAGTGCACACACTATTTCACAGCAATTTTCACTGCACTTAAGTAACTTATAAGTCACCTACATGTCTAACCTTAATTTACTGAAGGCTAAGTTGCTAAGTGTGAGGGCACCTTTGCACTAGCAAAAGTGCCCCCACGCTGCCCAGGGCCCAATCCCTGGACTTCGTGAGTGCAGGGATACCATTACACACGTGCCCTACATATAGGTCAACACCTATATGTAGCTTCACAATGGTAACTCCGAATATGGCCATGTGAGGTGTCTAAGATCATGGAATTGTCCCCCCATTCCAAATCTGGTATTGGAGGGCAAATCCAATGCATCCTGGGGGCTCCACAGTGGACAGCCAGTACTGCCAAACCAGCTCTCCGAGGCTTGCACTGCAGCTACAGCTGCTGCCACCTCACAGACAGGGTTCTGACCTCCTGGCGTCTGAGCAGCTCAGTCCCAGGAAGGCAGAACAATGCATTTCCTTTGCGAGGAGGGTGTTACACCCTCTCCCTTTGGAAATAGGTGTTACAGGCTTGGGAAAGGGAGCCTCCCAGAGCCTCTGGATATGCTTTGAAGGGCACAGATGGTGCACTCCTTGCATAAGCACTTCACCGGTTCAGGGACCCCCAGTCCCTGCTCTGGCACGAAACTGGACAAAGGAAAGGAGAGTAACCACTCCCCTGTCCATCACCATCCCAGGGGTGGTGCCCAGAGCTCCTCCAGTGTGTCCCTGGCGTTAGCCATCTTGTTTTCCAAGGTGTGGGGACACTCTGGAGATCTCTGAGTGGCCAGTGCCAGCAGGTGACGTCAGAGACCCCTCCTGATTGGTGCATACCTGGGTAGGTAGCCAATCCCCCTGTCAGGGCTATTTAGGGTCTCTCCTGTGGGTGTCTCTTCAGATTCAGCTTGCAAGATCCCTCCAGGAATCCTCTGCATCCTCTGCTTCAGCTTCTGACTGTCAGATCAACCGCAGACTGCTCCAGGAACCGATGTAACTGCAGCAAAGTATCCAGGACCGCTCCTGTAGCCTGCAACTTCAGCTCCAGCCAGCATTTGCAACAGTTTCCAAGGTGTGCACACTCTGAGGACTCCCTGTCTCCACCCTGCACCAGAAGAACTGACGGAATCACCCATGGAGTTATGGAGTCACTTCCCTGCTCCTACAGGCACCTTCCAAGATGACAACCGGTTCTCTGGGACTCCTCTCCTGACGATGAGCGTGCTCCCTGGAACACAGGTGGTTGACCAACACGACCCAGACTGTCCTAAGGTCCAGCTGTCCAAGTTTGGTGGAGGTAAGAGCTTGCCTTCCCGGTTTGCGACAGTACCCCTGTGCACCGCGTCATCTCCAGCTCCATGGGCTCCTGTGCACTTCTTCCAAGAATCCTTTGTGCACAGTGTAGCCCAGGTCCCCAGCATTCCATCCTGCAACGCAAAACTCGTTGAGTTGTTCTCCGGTGGCGTGGGACCTTCTTTTGTTGTGCTGCACCAACCGCAATTTGCACCTTCTTTGTCCCCATGTCCTGGGACTGTCTCCAGTGTTGGGAGCCCCGCCTTCCTCCTCAGTCTGAGTTGAGGCCCCCAGGTCCCTCCTGGGTCCAGGCAGCACCATTCTGACGCAAACCGCGACCTTGCTTGAACCAAGGCTGCTTGGACAAATCCAGCAACGTAAACAGCCTGAATCCATCATCGACGTGGGACATCTCCCGCCCCACGCGGGAACCCGCAGCCATCTTCTTTGGTGCTCTCCTGCAGACTTCTTCTAACCGGAGAATCCTCTTTTGCACCATATTCTAGGTTGGCAGGGGATCCTTTCCTTCCTGGAATCTTCTGCAACTTCTGGACTTGGTCTCCTCTCTTTACAGGTCTTCAGGTCTCGGAATCCACCATTTGTTGCTTGCAGTCTTGCTTGGTTCTTGCAGTAAATCTTATGACAACTTGTACTGTGTCCTGAGGAAACTTTTAGTACTTTACTCTTGCTTTCCTGGGCTCTGGGGTGGTGTATTTTACTTACCTTTGGTGTTCTCTTACACTCCCTTGGCCTGCTACACACTACACTTGCCTAGGGGGGAATTCGAGATTCGCATTCCACTTTCTTAGTATGTGGTTTGTGTTGCCCCTAGGCTTATTGCATTATATTGTATTTTCTACTGTTTGCTCTAATCTATGACTATTTATTTACCTGATTTTGGACTCTAGTGTATACATTTGGGTATAATACTTTATTGTCTCTAAGATATTTTTGGACTTGTGTCACTAAAATAAAGTACCTTTATTTTTGGTAACACTGAGTATTGTCCTTTATTGTGTATAAGTACTGTGTAACTATAGTGGTATTGCAGGAGCTTTGCATGTCTCCTAGTTCAGCATAAGCTGCTCTACTACAGCTACCTCTAGACAGCTTAAGCTGCTAGAACACTGTCTACATTTCACTAATAAGGGATCACTGGACCTGGCATAAGGTGTAAGTACCTTAGGTACCCACTACAAACCAGGTCAGCCTCCTACAAGTGTGAAGTAAAAACAGTGAGTATATGGTCCACCATCATATCTGCATTATTTTAAAAAGAATCTGCCCAAAATAAATGGCAATAAGGATAAATGCAGTGATCATTTGTTTTTTAAGTTGTGCTCATACCAGGCTCCTGCCCTTCTAAGCGCTATACATAAAAGGTGGCACTATTATCCAATGTTACTCATTCCTACTGAGTTTACTCACATCCGAAACAAGCATTGGCAAAGTCAATAGGTCCCACCTTTATAACAGGAGTGCTGAGCTGTTGGATTTGTCCATGCTTGCCTGTTAGGTATTGTTTAAATATATATATATAAAAAAAAAACATTTTAAAATACTGTCTCAAGGGAGTCCCTCCACCTGCCATGCATGCCTCAGTTGTGCATATCTCAGGAATTGATTGGTATTCACTTGGTATTCACGCAGTAGTGAGGAGAACTGCATCAGGTATCCCCATCAAACAAGTCTCCAACGGTGGACGACTCCAGGAGATCCTAGTGTTGAAAACCCCACAACTCTCTTATTTCAGGTACCAATGCCCTATCCCATAAAGGTGTCATCTTTATGGGTTTCCTGTGCCAACCTAGTTTCTTCCTTGCCCTCTGCCAGGCCATCATCGCCACTTGTGTTACCGGCAAAAGGCTGTGTATCCCCTTCCCTCCATAAAGGTAATGAAGGCATGAGCACCTTTGTGCCTTCTCCAGCCCAAAGGTGTAACGGTCCTCAGGGGCAAACAGCCAGTCATTAATATTAATTGGGTGGGCCGCTCATTAGTAGGCCTCCAAATCTGGAAGAGCCAAACCTACACTATAGGAGTTATGGTTGAGCTTTTCCAGGGTATTCCTCGGGTGCTTTCCATCCCACAGGAAGGTCCGCAGGTCTGCCTCAAGACTGACCTACCTAGGTGTCTATTTGACGCTGAGGAGGGAGCTCTGCCAGGAGCAAAACCTGGGGAGAGTGACGAGGCAGTGCAAGGAGGCGATGGAGAGATGGAGGAATTTTTAGGCTGGGTAGAAATGTTCAAGATGATATCCTTCCCGAGGTTGCTGTATATGCTACAAAACATGTACTATTAAATTCTGCCAGAAGTGTTTGCCAGACTTGAGACAGACCTGCACACCCATTCTAAAAGTGTAAGGGGGAGACTCCTCCATCTCCCCACCCCATCCCTGCACCTCCTTGTCAGAGATTATTAAGATAATTCGAAACACTATTACAAGCTGCATTTATTTCAGTGTAAGAAATTAGTATTTATGCTATATTGTTTTGCATAGTATCCTTTATGTGGTGTATCAGGACCTAGGGGGTCATTCCAACCTTGGCGGTCGGTGTTAAAGCGGCGGCCAACCCTCAAACAGGCAGGCGGCCAAAAAAATGGAATTCCGACCCTGGCGGTAACCGCCAACACAGCCCGCCACTTTACCACTCCGACCGCCACAGCGGTACAGACAAGCAGCGCGGCGGTCACCGCCAACAGACAGGCGGCAGACAATGTACCGCCCACCCTATCACAACTCACCAATCCGCCACCTTTTCCGGGGCGGGAGCCCCGCCGATAAAAACACGACAGAAACAGACTTCGAACGGGAAAACGCTCACCTCCATACACCCCACGAGGAATCTGGACAGCATGGAACCCGAACTACACATCCTACCAGCTATTGTCTACCTGCTCCTCTAGCAGGAGCACGAACGCCGGCGCAGAAGACAACAGTGAGTACTGCACCTACGACACAGGGGAGGGGGGAGGCAAAATATTACGGGGACACACATACGCCACACACCCACCCCCACCCTCACCCACTGCAACACACACATCAATGCAGAGCAACAAGTCAGAGTGACACCCCCCAACCCCCCTGGAAGAATGCAAAGACAAAATAAAATGATCATTAAAAATGAAGTATAATATAGCATAATTTAAGTTAAGTGAAATATGAAAATATAAATAAAATATATTACATCATGAACAATATATACATAGGTCAAAAGTCCGGCCGATATTGGCTATCATCCATTGTTCGTGGGCCAATGGGCCTAAACACATGGGCAAAGCCCACACACGAGACCCGAATCCATTGGAGAGAACACTGCAGGGGCATCAGATAGTAAAACGACAGGCACCTCAGGGGGAAGGGAAGGGGGGCACCTCAGCCAGTTCAGTCCACGACGCCAGATCCACGAGGGGCCTCCATGCCCACTGTACCATCCTGGGGAGTGCAAAGCCACAGTCCATCAAGTGGATTACAGACTCCACTGGTTCTGGAGGAGGCATGGTGCCCAGAGTGCTTCGTGAAGCCCTGGCCGACACAGATCCGGCCCTGCCAATGGGCCAGCGGTGCTTGAGATGAAGGGCCCAGCGGAGCGGTGCTTGAGATGAAGGGCCCAGCGGAGCGGTGCTTGAGATGAAGGGCCCAGCGGAGCGGTGCTTGACAGGAAGGGCCCAGCGGAGCGGTGCTTGAGATGAAGGGCCCAGCGGAGCGGTGCTTGACAGGAAGGGCCCAGCGGAGCGGTGCTTGACAGGAAGGGCCCAGCGGAGCGGTGCTTGAGATGAAGGGCCCAGCGGAGCGGTGCTTGAGATGAAGGGCCCAGCGGAGCGGTGCTTGACAGGAAGGGCCCAGCGGAGCGGTGCTTGACAGGAAGGGCCCAGCGGAGCGGTGCTTGAGATGAAGGGCCCAGCGGAGCGGTGCTTGAGATGAAGGGCCCAGCGGAGCGGTGCTTGAGATGAAGGGCCCAGCAGAGCGGTGCTTGACAGGAAGGGCCCAGCGGAGCGGTGCTTGACAGGAAGGGCCCAGCAGAGCGGTGCTTGACAGGAAGGGCCCAGCGGAGCGGTGCTTGAGATGAAGGGCCCAGCGGAGCGGTGCTTGAGATGAAGGGCCCAGCGGAGCGGTGCTTGACAGGAAGGGCCCAGCGGAGCGGTGCTTGAGATGAAGGGCCCAGCGGAGCGGTGCTTGACAGGAAAGGGCCCAGCGGAGCGGTGCTTGACAGGAAGGGCCCAGCGGAGCGGTGCTTGAGATGAAGGGCCCAGCGGAGCGGTGCTTGAGATGAAGGGCCCAGCGGAGCAGTGCTTGAGATGAAGGGCCCAGCGGAGCAGTGCTTGACAGGAAGGGCCCAGCGGAGCGGTGCTTGACAGGAAGGGCCCAGCGGAGCGGTGCTTGAGATGAAGGGCCCAGCGGAGCGGTGCTTGACAGGAAGGGCCCAGCGGAGCGGTGCTTGACAGGAAGGGCCCAGCGGAGCGGTGCTTGACAGGAAGGGCCCAGCTGAGCGGTGCTTGAGATGAAGGGCCCAGCGGAGTGGTGCTTGAGATGAAGGGCCCAGCGGAGCGGTGCTTGACAGGAAGGGCCCAGCGGAGCGGTGCTTGAGATGAAGGGCCCAGCGGAGCGGTGCTTGTCACGGCGGGGCCCTGTTCACCAGTGCTTGTCACGGTGGGGCCCAGTTCGGCGGTGCTTGCCACGGCGGGGCCCTGTTCAGCGGTGCTTGTCACGGCGGGGCCCTGTTCAGTGGTGCTTGTCACGGCGGGGCCCAGTTCGGCGGTGCTTGCCACGCCGGGGCCCTGTTCAGCGGTGCTTGTCACGGCGGGGCCCTGTTCAGCAGTGCTTGTCACGGCGGGGCCCTGTTCAGCGGTGCTTGTCACGGCGGGGCCCAGTTTGGCGGTGCTTGACAGGTGACGGTGCCAGGGTATTGCCTTTGTGGGCTGCCGTCTCTGGCCTCTTGCACCGGCCCTTCCCCTTTTTAGTTTTCTTCCCAGGGGGTGGGCTGGCTGTCCCCTTGCTGCTGGCTGATGTTGCTGCCCTAGAAGCTGGTGGACTCCAGTAGCCCTGGACTATGGTCCTTGTAGGTGCAGGGCTTGTGGTGGCTGAGGTGCTGGTTGGACTCTTACGAGATGGAGGGGGTGGGTCAAGTGATGCAAAGAGGTTCAGTTTGGAGAGGAAAAACTTTTTAGGAGCAGTGGGATGGGTAGGTGCAGTGGGTATGGGAGTGGAGGAAGAGGATGTGGTTGTAGGAGAGTCAAGTGTGCTGTCTTTGGGTGCAGGTGCTTGTGACGGAGGCTGTCGTGAGGTGGATGGCTGTTGGGTGGGTGGCTGCCTGCGTTTGTGTGGTTTGGAAGAGGGGGTGACAGACACACTGGGAGAGGACACAGGGGACGTGTAAATGGCAGTGGGGGTGGTGACTGCACGTGTGCGGAGTGTTCTGGTGGGTGTGCTGGTGATGGACGTACTGGCTGATGGTGGTGTGCATGCAGGTGTGAGTGGAGACGTCACAGGGAGGGAGGAGGGAGACGAGGAGGAGGGGGACACAGAGGAGGCAGTGGCTGTTGGCATGTATGCATGTGGATGTTGCATGTGTGAATGCTTGTGTGATCTGTGGTGCTTATGTCTGGATGAGCTGCCCTTGGGTGTTGATGTGTGTGCAGGCTGGTCTGTAGGTGTGGCTGGGATAGGCAGAGGAACAGGGGAGTGGGACTGGGATGAGGAAATTGGAGGGGGGAGGCAGGAGACAGGGACAATGGCTGCCGTCAGTGCTGAGGCCAGAGCGTTGAACGATCGCTGATGGGCAGCCTGACCCGAATGAATGCCCTCCAGGTATGCATTGCTCCGGTGCACCTCCCTTTCTACACCCTGGATGGCATTCAAAAGGGTAGACTGCCCAACAATGAGCATCTGGAGGAGGTCAATGATCTCCTCACTGAGGGCAGCAGGGGTAACTGGGGCAGGGCCTGAGGTGCCTGGGGCGAAGGAGATGCCCGCCTTCCTGGCCGAGCGGGCACAGGGCGAACGCTGAGGGGCTGCTTGGAGGGCGGAGCTGGTGCGCGGGGTGGCGGCTGTACCTGTTGTAGCGGTGGGCACGGATGTTGCCGCCACCACAAGGGAGCTCCCTTCCGAGGACGTGTCTGTGTCGCTGACGTCTCCACGGGTCCCCGTTGTGGAGCTCCCCTCGCCCTCCGTCTCACTGGTGTACTCGGAGTTGGTTGCATGGCCCTCCGGGGCCATGTGAGATGCAGCTCCCTCGTGCTCCGATGCCACTTCTCCTCCGCCTGATGATGCTAATGCACACATGAACAGGAAGACCACAAAAAAGGAGGGGGGGGGGGAAAGAAAAAATGACATGTTGAGTGCATGCATTGGCGAGCCCGTTGGCGGAGAGGACAGACACAGAAGCCCCCTGCACTACGCCGCGCACTCGGTGTACACTACTCAATTATTGTGACTTGGCCTACAAGCCTATGGACGACAACTGCACACATAGGTGACCCAGGGCCATGGATAGCTGTACTTAGCACCCTACAGAGGTGGGGGGCGGGGGCACAGGGTCATGCCTTACGGAGGGGACCAGCCTACAGAAGTCGCCCTGGCCTAGAGATACCCACAGCCCTCCTCCCCCACCCAGACACCTCCACTGTGCGCTAACATAGCAGAATGTGCTGGTACTCACCCCCTTGTGTCTGCTGTGATGTCCTCACGCGCCCATCCAAATCTGGGTAGGCCACCGCCAGGATCCGGGACATCAGGGGGGTCAATTGACGGGAGCCACCCCTCCTACGTTGGGAGGCCATCCCCAGCAGAGCCTCCGCGGTCTTCCTGCTCCCGCGGCGGATGTCCTCCCACCTCTTGCGGCAGTGGGTGCCCCGTCTGTTGTGGACCCCCAGGGTCCGGACGTCCTTGGCGATGGCACGCCAAATGTCGATCTTCTGATGGGCGCTGGCCTATGTGACATGGACAGAGTGGGAAATAAAAAAACATAATTTTCTGCATGGTCGATGTGAGTGGCCCCCCCTCCCCAACCTTGCCATATGGCACATGCTCTCATCTGTCGTGCGATGCATGCCTCATTCTCTCCCCTCCCCACCATCTTTCATCCACCCCACTCAACACAGGCATTGCCCATAAAGCATGGTCCCAGTGTACTTACCTGTTGGTCTGGAGGACCGTAGATTAGCGCATACTGGGGGAGGACCCCATCCACAAGTTTCTCCAATTCCTCAGATGTGAAGGCAGGGGCCCTTTCCCCAGTCGCAGCAGCCATTGTATCTTCCAGACCGAGGTCACAGCAGCACTTGCAGTATAGGTCCTCTCCTGTGGATGATCAGGTCTCAAGTGATTAGGCAGATAGAAGATGGTGGTGCGTACCGCGGCGGTGCGTACCGCGGCGGTGCACATCGTCATTGGCTCCTGAGACCCATAGGGTTCAATGTTAACCAATGCTGCTTTGCGCCGCGGTCTTTGACCGCCTACCGCTACGGTGTGCCACGCCAGCGCATTGACCTCACATCCCATTGTCACACTTCACAGGTCAGGCAGCCGCCATTTCAAGGGCCCACATGGCTTAATTTGTACTGCGTCACACAGGCCTAGGCCTTGCATTGCCACTCATACAAGCCATTCAATGCATAGCGATTCGTGTTCTGTGCAAGCTGTGGTTACGTACCTGTGGGTTGCTTGACTCTGTGCTCCATGTTGTCCTTCCTAGGCACCGTCCACTGGGACTTGCGAGGAGATGGAGGAATGTTCCCGTGTACAGACCGCTGGTGGACCTGTCGACAATGGAAGAAAGACATGTCATACTGACATACAGACTTGACCGAGCCACTATACAGGAACTGTGTGCCCAGCTGGAGCCAGACCTGATGTCCCCCATTCGCCAACCCACAGGGATTCCCCCTCTGGTGCAGGTTCTGTCAGTACTCCATTTTTTTGCAAGTGGATCATTCCAAACAACAGTGGCCATATCATCAGGGATGTCTCAGCCTATGTTTTCTAAGGTTTTGTCCAGAGTGTTGTCTGCCCTGATGAAATACATGCAGAGATACATTGTTTTCCCTGAGGTGGGCGAATTGGCTACAGTGAAGGCTGATTTCTATGCCCTTGGCCATATCCCCAACATCATTGGTGCCATTGATGGGACCCATGTGGCTTTGGTTCCCCCCAGTGAAAGTGAGCAGGTGCACAGGAACAGAAAAAGTTATCATTCGATGAATGTCCAGGTGGTCTGTTTGGCTGACCAGTACATCTCCCATGTAAATGCAAAGTTCCCTGGGTCAGTGCATCATGCGAAATAGCAGCATCCCTTACGTGATGGAACGGCTACAGAGACACCGTGTGTGGCTAATTGGTGACTCTGGTTACCCCAACCTGTCGTGGCTACTGACCCCAGTGAGGATCCCAGGACAAGGGCAGAGGAACGGTACAATGAGGCCCATGGGCGGACTAGGAGGGTGATCGAGCGGACCTTTGGCCTCCTGAAGGCCAGGTTTGGGTGCCTGCATATGACAGGTGGATCCCTAATGTACTCACCAAAGAAGGTGTGCCATATCATTGTGGCCTGCTGTATGCTTCACAACCTGGCTTTGCGACGCCAGGTGCCTTTCCTGCAGGAGGATGGTCCAGATGGTGGTGTTGTAGCAGCTGTGGAGCCTGTGGAGAGTGAAGAGGAGGAAGACGACGGGGACGACACAGACAACAGGGACACAGTGATACAACAGTATTTTCAGTAGCACACAGGTACGAATCAACCCCGCCATTTTACATTTACTTAAAGTCTCCTGCCTCTCTACTGTCTGTGTTTCCCCCCAGTTCCTGTTAACTGAGTTGTGACTTTCCCTTCCGTTTTCAGAGCTGTGGGCCCCACTGCGTGACCTCTGCTTTGTTTGCCCATGGACTACAGCTGTGTGACAGTGGTATGTTGTCATCACAATGTAACTGAACATTTTGGCACCGTTATGTCTAATACATTTGTTCAAAATACAAGCAGACTCCAGATTTTTTAAGTGCAATAAGTGATTTTATTAAAGTGCTAAATTTAGGGACATGATTGTAAAACGGTGATGGGTGATGGTGGAGTAATGTCCATGGCAGAGTCCAGTTTTCAGTCTCACAGGTGCATTGTCCATATGCCTGTGGAAGGATGGAGCAGGGGCAGTTTAAGTTTGGACAGGGTGACAATGTGGGACAGTGGGATGACATCAGGGGGTATCGTTTGCTGGCGGGGGTCTTGGCATCCTACTCTGTCTTATTGTGAGATCTCAGGTACCGCTTGCGGGGTGGTTCTTCTTCTGCAGGAGGTGGGGTTCTGGTGGCCTGTCGTTGTGTGGGGGCCTCCTGTCCACTAGCGCCGGAGGAGGTGGTAGGCTGTTCCTGGTCCAGGCTAGTGACAGGGGCCCTTTGTGGTGCCACATGGTCCCGCAATGTGGTGACTATCTGGTTAAGGGCCACGACGATGGTCCCCATTGCGGAACTAATGTTTCTCAGTTCCTCTCTGAACCCCATGTACTGTTCCTCCTGCAGTACCTGGATCTCCTGGAACCTGGCCAGTACCGTAGCCATCGTCTCCTGGGAGCGGTGATATGCTCCCATGATGGAGGAGAGGGCCTCTTGGAGAGTCGATTCCCTGGGCCTGTCCCCCTCCTGTCGCACAGCAGCCCTCCCAGTTCCCCTGTTTCCCTGGGCCTCTGTCCCGTGGACCGTGTGCCCACTACCACTGCACCCAGGTCCCTGTTGTTGTTGGGGTGGTGGGTCAACCTGGGTGCCCTGTAGTGGTGGACACACCGCTGATTGACGTGTCCTGGAGACAGAGGCATGGGCCCGCTGGGTGGGAGCTGTGCTGGTGTTCCCAGAGGGGGTTAGGTCTGCTGTAGCCTGTGGCTGTCTGTGGGGAACTGACTGTCCCGAGGTCCCCGATGGGCCGGGCTGGTCATCTGGGTCCAGGGAGACAGAGCTGCTGTCATCACTGGGGGCCTCTTCTGGGGGTGGGATGGACAACTCTGGACCCTCCTTGGCGGTGTGGTGGCGTTCGGGTCCTGCAGGGGTATAAGAGTATGGTTATTGCTTCTGTGTGTGCCATTTCGTGTAATGGGTGGGTGGCCGTGTACCCCAGTGCTGGCATTCCCTTGTGGGGGCTTTTGTGACGGTGGCTTGTGGGGGAGATGGGTATGTGCAGTGGGCATGCTTTGGTGATGGGTGTCCATGCTTTGGGGAGGCATGCAGGGCTAGGTTTTGGGATGGGTGGGTTGTGATGGTGAGCCATTTGCAAGGAGTTGGTGTGATGGGGGTGGGGGTGAGGGTGGGGGTATGATTTGGCATGCAGGTGGGGTGGGGGGAATGAAGTAGTGGAGATTTGACTTACCAGAGTCCATTCCTCCGCCTACTCCTGCGAGGCCCTCAGGATGCAGGATGTGCAAGACTTCCTCCTCCCATGCTGTGAATTCTGGGGGAGTAGGTGGGGGTCCGCCGCCAGTCCGCTGTACCGCGATGTTGTGCCTTGATACCATGGAACGCACCTTCCCCCGTAGGTCGTTCCACCGTTTCCTGATGTCGTCCCGATTGTGTGGATGCTGTCCCACAGCGTTGACCCTGTCCACTATTCTGCTCCATAGCTCCATCTTCCTGGCAATGGTGGTGTGCTGCACCTGTGCCCCGAAGAGCTGGGGCTCTACACGAATTATTTCCTCCACCATGACCCTGAGTTCAGCGTCAGAGAACCTGGGGTGTCTTTGGGGTGCCATGGGGTGGTGTGGATGAGGTGAGGGGTGGTGTATGTGTTGTAGAGTGTGGTGAGTGTGGTGGTGTATTGTGTTTTGTGCGTGGAAATTGTGTGGGTGATGTTGCGATTTGCCTCTGTGTGATGGTCTACTCTATGCTGTGCTGTCTCTCTCTGTCCTTCAGTCGCAATTGTGGTCGTAAGGGTTTGTTTTGTGGGTGATGTGGGTGTGTGTTTTATATTTAATTGGGTGTGTGGGAGTGGTGTGTGTATGTGTCTCAGGTGTATGTATTTTGAATTGTCCAATGTGGTAGTGTTTTGTAAAGGTGTGTGTATTTTGACCGCGGCGGTGTGTACCGCCAATGGAATACCGCGGTTGAAAGACCGCTGCGGGGATTTGTGGGTCGGAATGGCATGGGCGTATTTCTGTTGGCGTGACGGTGGAGGTTTGGTCATCGCCAGTTTTGCGCTGGCCGTTGCTGTGGCGGACTTTTGTTGATGTCGGGTTTTTGGCGGTTTGCCAGTTGCGGGTCAGAATGACCGTGGCGGTTTACCGCGACCGCGGCGGTGTTATGGCGGTCTTCTGACTGGTGGTAAGCGCCTTTTACTGCCGAGGTCAGAATGACCCCCCTAGTGTTGTGTTGGCTCTCATTATAACAATGAGACTGCTGGATTCGGGCGGCAGCACCACAGGACTGTGGGGAACTGAGTACAATTCCACACAGTGTGACAACTGTCGGCCTAACCCATCTGGCCAGCTAGCAGTACCTCCCTAGTACTCAAAGGTAGAGGTGATTTGTGGCAGCCGTGTGCATAAGATTCTGATTTTTCAGGAAAATCGTGGTGGAACAGATCTTTTCTCTCTTAGTTGCATTTGTCTCACGCATGCAAAGACAAACAGAAGCAGTACTTGGTTCAATGGATTTTTTTTAAATCAGTTGCACCCTGGATAAAAAGGGATTTACTATAATAATAAGTATAATGAAACACAATAATAGCAGTGCGCTGACAAAGAAAGTGAAACATAAGAAAAGTCCCACCACGGTGTCACAATGCTATGTGTCAGATTTGCTACCTACACCACTTAGGGCCTATATGAGAGCACAGCAGTGTTAGCCCTAATCTACCCTGCAGGACCCTTGGGAAGACACAATCTCCCATTCCTGAACATGGTAGTATAGAAGAGGGCTGTTGGTCTACTGAGAGTCTTCTCCCATGTAGGCAGAAAAGACACTAGCCTCAGCAGACAGCTAAAATGAAGGGAACAACATGCGGTGACAACTTCTGGCTGGAATTTCCCTCTAAAGTATAGGGGGCAGAGAGGTGTATTATAATAAAACATCTGATGCTCTGAGAATACTGCCCTAACTTAAAAATATATATGTTCCCATGAAACAACAGGGAATGTGATGACCTGGTTTGTACCGACAAAATTATAGTGTACAGCCTTGAGTAGGCGCAGAGTGAAGATTTTATGCTAAGAAATTAAAACAATTTCTAAGAAGAGCAAACAACAGATAAAAGAATAAAAACATCACTGCAATATTAAGCTTCTGCTAAAATAATAAAATGAATTATTTTCTAGGCCAAAGTGCACATGCTGCAGGTTGATAGCTAAAATAACTTGCCCATAGAATGATGCTAAAATAACCTCACAACACTAGAAGGACTCAGGTTGACTTATTCTGGGAAAACCAAGAGCGGGAGCCTGCTACTCATCCACATCACACACAGTGCTATTTCTTTGCTTAATGAAATTAGACAAAAACAGGAGTGTTAAGGGTTACATTAAATACTCCTGAACTCAATGGCATAATTTTATCAGCTTTAGAAAACTGAAATATTGACATAATACCAGCAGGAATTCAAACATATGCATTTTGAGGTTGCATCACAAGGACTGGATTTTGTGACCTGCAAGTTACACAAGGATCTCTGCAACAAATATTTACTTATCCTCCTAGATGTACTAAAAGTTAATAAACTATGACCTGCAGATTATGTGCAGTGCAGCAGGCAAATTAACAATCTATGATGATTCAAACCTGAGACCAGAAGATTACACACAGATTTCTGCATCACAGCATTACTTAATGAGCAGCTATTTTACCAGTTTTGTACAGTAAAACGTGCTGGATACACAGATCTCCGAAAAAGACGCATTAAAGCATAGTCTATGATAAAACTTGGTTTGTTTGAAACCAATAAACTCAAAACAGCTTTCCTACATAGGATTAGAGAATTAAAGCTTGCTGCTGGCATATGAGTTGGCCACCAATCATGACTTTGAAACCTGTCAAAGCATACTCAGCCTCCCTTTTAGGCAGCACCTACTAGACAGTTGTAGATATCTCAAGTCTGGAGGTGGGGGAGAAGGAATGGATTAATCCCCCCAGGAAGGCAGAGTATAGATTTACCCAAGTTTACCCTATATCCCGAATAACCTGTATTTTTTGTATAAGTGAATACTAGGGGAAGGATTGTGGATGGATTCGATGTGTAGCAGGACATTGTCGACATTTAGAGATATTTTCTCTTCAGCACCATCCAGGTCCATGCCTGAAAGCCCCTCATCCCAGGGTGATCCCATACTATGCAGGCAAATGACTCTTTTGAAGGGGCAAGGAGAAGGGAAACATGGGGGCACCCCTATTTCGTTTCCTGCCGATGTGGATGTCCGATGAGACCCTCCGATTCACTTGAACTGCTACAACGGGGACTGATAAAGCAATCTCACCCATTGCCGGTAATGTGGGTCGAAGCCAAACTTCTGTAAAGTTTGTTCCAGGAAGGGCCAATGAACTGCATTGAATGCCTTCTCCGCATCTGTTGCAGGAAAGACATGAGCCTCCGATCGGCTGTCAAATTTATTTAACTATTTATGTGCCCTCCTAAGATTATATCTCGTGGATCTACCAGGCATAAAGCCCGAATAAACTCTGTGGATAAACTGGGAAAATAACCTTTATGAGTCTGTGAGCCAACACCGTTTCCAGGATTTTATATCAATATTAAGTAAAGATACGGTTGGTATAAGTCACAATGGTTTTTGTGGATTGCCGTCTTTATGTTTGACCACTTTAACTGCCCTACGTAGATCCATGGGAAGATACCTTGCTGATCTTCCTCTAGAAACATATTCAGCAAGTCAGGACTAAGCAGTGTCCTAGATCTCTTAAAAAACACTGCAAGGAGTCCATTAGGGCTTGGAGTTGTGTTTGTTTTCAAGTTTGCTATTATGCCTGGGTGTCCTCCAGTATAATCTTTGCCTCTAGTTCCTCCCGTGCCTCTGCATCAAGTACAGAGGTCTTGACTGATGCCAAATAGCGAGCTATTTGAGAGGCATCTCCTAGGGTTGGGCACCATAAAACCATGCATAGTAGCGGAAAGGCCACTGGAATAGGCTCATCCATATCTGCCCTCTCTCTCCAGGGCCTATCACCCTGTGCACCCATCTGGCTTAAACCTCCCTTCTACCCAAACAGGCTAATAGTTTTCCGGCCTTTTCACCTGTATCATACAGTCAGTGCAGTGTGGCCAGTATTTGTTTCTTCACACCCTCTTGGGACCGTTCCTAGTATTCTGCTCTCAAAACGTCTAGCTGCCTAAGCAATGGGGAGTCCAGGCCACAGTCACATCTCCTTCCAGTTCTAGGAGCCTACTTTCCAGCTGCTCCAGTTCATCCACTTCCCTTCTCCGTTTTTGACAAATTAAATTCCTGGGCCCTAGCTCATAGGACAACCTTGTAGGCCTCCCAGAGGGTCACTGCGGATGTGACCGAAGCTTCAGTCTCTTTAAAATGTAGTTTGGTAAACACACACAAACCTGTAGCCACCTCTTGATCCCACACATTCAATTTCCAACCATTTTTAGTCTTGTTCCTGTCCTGCCAATTTTACTAAAAGAGGGGGGTGGTCAGAAAGCCCTCGAGTTAGATACCCAGCCCACTGAATAACTCATATTTCTACAGCTGGGGCGAAAATATAAAGTCGATAGAAAAAGTATGGGTAACACCGTTCTTTGGGGTGTGCTTGTCTCCAGAGATCCGATAGGGCCATAGTGTGCACAAACTGTGTAAGAGGTGTTATGTGGGTGACACGGTTCTGTTGAGTTTCGTAAACTGCACATCATTAAAATCACCACCTATAAGGTGTAGAGAGGAACTTACCTCCAGTAATATGTCAGAAACCTTTGACCTCATAGGTGCCTGTAGCCTAGGGGGGCATATGCACTGACTAGGGTGATAATAGTCCGTGCACAGAGTCCAAGGACTCCCACATATCTGCCCAACAGGTCTATCCATCGCTTTACTACCTGACAAGAGTTTTTGTATAATCAATATTGCTAACACACGTGACCCAGAAGTATAGCCAGCATGGGCCAGGACAGTATAAGCACCTCTTTCCAAGAATTTGCAATGTTTCCCTTTCAGATGTGTCTCCTGTAGAAGCACCATATCTAGCTGTATCATTTAAATATATTGGGCCACCATTCCTCTTTCCACCTTATCCCCTATGTTCAAGGAGAGGACTCCCGTGACTCTAATCGAATGAGGGGGACATCCGCTCTTGTGTTGCGGTCTAGGCTTTGATGGATTAAGGCTTGTGGAGGTGCCATGTTTCTATCAAATGTATGTTTTTGTGCCTAGCATGGAAAGCCAGACTGTTCCCTGACTGATATGTCTATGTCCTCCCGTAGATATCCCAGAATCACAATAATTCCTATAATACATCCCCGTCTTCCCACCTCAGCCCCCCAGAACTCCCTTGAGTATGGGACTCCATAACACAACTTACAGTACTCATCAAGTGGTTAGAGAGATCGGTAACCACCCCCCAATACTTAATTCAACACCAAAAATACCTGAACATCAACCCAAAACCACAGCTCTCACATCCTTCCATACTCTATGGCAGAAAAAGTAAAAGGAGACAAAAGTTAAAAGAGGAAAGAAAGAAAAAAGTTAGTATCAGTTTAAACTCTTGCTGCCTACTATCTATGGGGAGTGTGGAAAACTTAAGGACACTTGTGGCCGGCCCCATGTAGTCTTTTGCGAATTTCTTCCACTATTCCACATCTGGTAACACTGAGTCCAAATCATCCGGGGGGCCACCACAGAAACCCCCTTAAGGCCATCTATAGCCACCACCAGAGGATGCAGAGACTCCGAACCTGTCTTGTGTTCCTCACCAGTGAGTTCTTGTGTGACGTTCTCTTCAATAATATCTGTCTTACTCTTTTTAACATTAACTTCTGTTATACGGTGATCATCTGAGTCCGAAGAGATCTCCCGGTGCCCTCCCATGGGGTGTTGCCTTTCCCACGTTGTTTCTCCCGTCCTCTCTTTCTGGGCCTCCACTGATCTTTTGGCCAAGTGCCCTCTTCTGTGCAAGTACATGTATTGGACTCCTGTAAACCACGCACCAGAAAAATTGGGGTGCTCCTCTAGACAAGTCCAAGCTTTCTCCAGTGTCAGGAAGAAAAATGATTTCCCCTGAAACAAGTTTTCCGTTAAGCCGGGAACATGAGCATATATTGTAGCTTGAGTCCCCTCAACCAGACCTTTATGGAGTCAAAGGTGCTGCACTATCTTTGGACTTCTCTGGAGGAGTCCGGCAAAGCCAGGATTTTGGAATTCTCATATTGTACAGCCTGTAACTTATGCACTTCAATGAGAATCATGTCGCAATTCTGATAACTGAGGAATCTAGCAATCACCGTTCTTGGGGGGGCCCCCAGTGGGAGCCTGCCTCCCAGGGCCCTATGCATCCTTTTTCTTATGAAGCAAGAGGAGAACTTGTCTTGGGGAAGGATGTCTGAGAGAACCTAGCAAGGAACTTTGCTGTATCGGGCCCTCCACCCCCTCCAGGAACCCAACAAACCGTAAATTGTTCCGGCGGGCCCGATTTCCTACATCCTCCAGTCTCCACATCACATCTTTATTGTTGGCCTTGATGTTTGTTAACTCCTTGCGTAGTTCCCCAACCATATCTCCAGCTCTGAGATTTGTGTTTTGGCCGTGGTGACTCTTTCTGCCATATTACGCAGATTTTGCTTCAGTAAGGAGACCTCCGGGCACACTTCACTCACTTTTCCTTCCAAGACTTCCTGGGAGGATTAAATCGCCTATAGCAAAGCAGCATCATCCGGCTTGGGCTGTGGGGCTGCCACTAGCAGTGTTGTCAGCACTTTTGTGTAACGGTCAAGACTTCCCTGGTGAGGGGGTTTGGGGTCCTTGTCTTTAGCCATGTCTACAGAGGGTGCCTTGCATGCTAGTCAACACTTCCCAGATCCCAACCTGACACAGTCACCATCAACTCAGGGCTCAAGTTGCCAACTGCAGAGCCCCACTTCAACAGGGATGCACCATCACTCAGGAGTCATTTCAGGAGGGCGGGGCGAGGAACCGGGGTCTTCAAGCCAACCCACAACTGGGGCCCTTACATTCATAACTCGTTAACCACCTCTCGTGAGAGGGGGAGGTCTCCCCTCTGGAGTTGTCAACAGTAGCAATACTAGCCCCTCTCCTTGGGTGCAATCCCCAGCTGTCGTGGGGAAGCCATGTTCTGTGGCATGACCTAACCAGCGAATCTCCTGCCCCAACCTCACCTCTCCTCCTCCCTTCCAATATGGGTTCAGTAATAGCGCATCCATGGCAGCCCCTGCAGCTATGGGGTCACCCCAGCTTCAGAGCACCTCAACAGTTGTTGCCATCTATTCCACGGTGAGAGGGCAACTCCCCGGGGGTAGGACCCTAGCCAGGGTGCACACAAACAGTCACACACTTAAGTGGGCACCAGTGCCCGAAATACTCTCTGGTGGCTGCTTTTCACTTCCTGCGCTGTCCTAGTTACCAAGCCTTACCTTCTTCTCTGTGGGCGCCACCTATCCTTTATCGCAGGGGTCACCATCATTCTTGCAGGGACAGAGAGTCACCCCAGACTGGGGGTCAGAGGCAGGCAGCACTCCCAGGGGCCTCAGCCCTCTGACCCACTGTCATGTGGACTACCTCGTTCCATGCCGGGCTTCTTCCTTGCTCACAGCCACAGCCATCCTCTCAGCATGCCGCAGTGGTGCGCCGCACATGCCCAGTATCTCACCCACAGCAAACACCTCATTCTGAAGATCTTCAACAGGATCCTGGGTTGCAGCAGGAGTGAGGACCTGGTCAGGCATGTTCCACTCAGCCCCGGGCACTACCGCCACTGCAGGAGCAGCTCCTCCGCTAGGACGGAGGAGCGTTGCCCCCGCCCCGTTAGCAGCAGGAGCAGCAAAACTCTTATAGTAAAAAGATAGTAAACTCTGTTTATTATCTTTTTACTATAAAAGTGGGCGGGCCACAGGAGTGACAGGGACAGAGAGGAAGTGCACAGAACTCCCCCTCAATGTGCATGTATATTTGGCTGGCTGTCTCGGGCCGGCCAGACATACATGCACATTAGGGTTTCTGCAACCCGGCACTGCATTGCCGGGTTCGAGAGACCAGGCAGAGGCTCCCAGTCTGCCTGGGAACGCCCTGGCTAGGCACTCCCAGCCAATCCTAACGCTGCTCTGAGCAGCCTCAGGATTCGCCGCAGGGCAGGCTGGGAACCTATGCCTGGAGCGAGACGGAGTACAGCAGAGTGGATGGAGCAGCATGACACGGGAAAAAGGTACGTTTTATTTATGTATTTTAAATTTTTTGGGGAGACCCCCCAACCTCCCCAAGACGTGCCACGCCGCCTCTTTTCCCTCCTGTGAGCTGCACCTGTGCCACTGTTGCCGATGCCAGGATCCCACCACTTGGCGACTCCTCGGGCGATCAGGTTCAAACACCCCAGCTGGACCAGCACCAACTGGTGGTCATCTAAGTATGGCGAAGGCAAGGATTTAGTAGGATTTTGACAGGGGCCAACGCAGAGCTCACCTCGTCCAACCCGTCCATCATCTTGGTCTTGCCACCTATCAGGTTCAAAATTAAACAGTGCTGCCCCCTGCTGTCTAATAGTTATAGTGTTTTAGTTCTATACAGTAAGCAACATATGAGCAGGACCACTTTAGTTATATGGTAGGAGAGTACCAAACTATGTGGATCGGTTCACTAAATTATGTGGCAATAAAAGCCAATTTATACAGCATAACGCGGCACATTTGACACTATTACTACATTATTTTGTACTTTTTACTCATGGTAAAAGTGTCTGGGCCAATATTTCACCTCAATATTTGCCAGATTAACAACCAAATACAAAAAGCAACTGAAAGAAGACCAGTTAACCTTAACAAAAAGTTTCCACTGTGCGTAAACCCACATTTCCACCTTTTCATTAACTTTTGATCTGTTTGAACTAGAAACACTTTTTATGTTAAAAATTGCAGATTATGCAGCAGATGGTAGAATATGTGGCAAATGTGGCATATCTATAATTTTGTGAACAAATTTGCATAATTACATAATTCCAGTGGCCCTGCCTATGACTGCCTAAAATCCTAGTCACTCAGCTAAGTCACTTGGTTGGCCTATATCTTTGGGCTACGTTATCATTCAAAGGTGGTGTATCTTAAACTTCCACTTTTTTTGCATACTTGCACAGATATCGCCATGTGACAGTCAGTCTTCACAATAGCAATTTAAACTAATAAATATTGCCATTAGTCTTGGAGCTTTAAAAACATTAAAGGGTGTTAAAATCAATGCGCTTTGCAGTGTTCTGAAGCATTGTGTGGTTTTTACATGTCTTTCAGGTAGCCGACCTATTCTAAACTCACGCAGACTCCTTTGCACTATGGAGCAAAGGAGTACGTATGGTGCTCGACTGCATAATTCTGTGCCAACACTAAGGACAGAGCAGGATAGTGCCATATCTCTGTAACTATGGTGCTTTCCTGCTCTCTCTGTCAGGCAGCGCAGAAACTTTGTGTGCTGCACGGCGGTGCACCCTCATGTGGGTGCTTTGCAATCTGGACCCTCATATATTGTAGAATGTATGTCTTCATGTGGACTACATCAAGGGCCAGATGTAGCAAGCCATTTGCATGGCGCAAACTGCGAAAAACGCAGTTTGCGCCATGCAAACTGCCTCCTGCGATGCTCATTCCCAAATTGCGAGTCGGTACCACCAGTGACAAATACAATGGCATATTGTAAGTTTGCGCTGATTTTGCGTAAAAAAACTACGCAAATGCGGTGCTAAAAAAGTATAAATATGGGCCTAAGTATTTATGCAGCATGCAACCACCAATAAAGTGAAAACACAATACAAGAAAAATCCCACACCAGTTTAGAAAAAATTTAATACATAAATTGAGACTAAAACAACAAAAATCCAATTGGTAGAACCAGAGATATGCCATTTTAAAAGTTTAGGTAAAAATGGTGCAAAGAATCTGAAAGCGTTAAGGCGTTGAGGTTATGTGGTTGCGCTGGACCAGGACAAAATCACAAGTTCAAGTCGACCACGATGTAGTGTGGGCTGAGAACAGGGATCAGGTTAGTCCTGCAGAAAAAAGTTACCTTCTCAAAGTCCAATGCTCAACATCAGGATTTCACAGGAGAAGGTCAGCTGATGCCAACCAAAGGTCCATGACCTGGGGAAGCCCCTCTTGAAGTTCAGGAACTCTTACTAGCAGAGGCTACCAGGGCTCATGCAGTCGCAAGTTCAGAGAGGCCAGGTGGAGGTCAGGCAGGGAAAGTTGCAGCAGGTCACCTGGGCAGGTGCAGGGAGTCCTCTGGAGCTTGTTGTGTCCCTGCAGCTCAGAACAGGAGGTCCGCCAACTGACCCTTGGAGTCACTGTGGTAGCCCTGGGTTCAAGGAGATCGTCCTGTCGCCTTCAAGGAGCAAGGCAGGCCTCAAGCAGCCGGGCAGTCCTCTGAGAAACAAGGAAGGCCTTAAGCAGCAGGGCAGTCCTCCGGAGTACAAGGCCGTCCTTCTGCACTCTTCCGAAGGTCCAAGAGTGTACTGAAGTGTGGGTCTAAGGGTCCACTATGTATACCTAGTGCCAGCTTTGAAGTGGTAGAAACTTCTGGAGTCACCCAAAACATCACATGTGGTTCTGGAATTTCCTTCCTCCCTGTCCTCCCTTCCAAGTTGTCTGGGATGACAAGAGCTTCATGTCAAGTTCTTGGTCTGTGTCCTGAGGCAGCTCCTTTGAAATGCTAGTGGGACAGGGAACGGTTCTGCTACTCCCATTCAAACATGAAGGCCCTCTCCCTACTATACAAAGGTTCTATTGTTCTCTGCCTGTCCCATTATATGCTTGATGGGGAGAACAGGCCCATGCATGTATAAACTCCTAAAAGGCCTCACCAACTTTAGGGCAGAAAAATGGCAACTTTATAAAAGTTGTACTTTTAAAATTGTAATCTAAAATCTGACTTTACCATTAAAGAGAATTTAAAATTACAACGTAATTGAGTCCAAATAGAACATTTCTACTTGCTCCCAATCAAAAGTTAGCAATTATTAAATGTAATAAGGTAACCCAATGCTATCCTATAAAAGAGTTAGGCCTCACAGTAGTGAAAAATTCAATTAGCAGGTTTTCACTAGCAGGACATGTAAAACTTAAAAGTGCATGTCCAACTTTTTAAATGCACTGCACTCTGCCCTGTTGCTGTTTAGAGCCTACCCTAGTTCAGGTCGACCACAATGGAGTGGAGGTGTGACATATATATTGAAAAGGAAGGTTAGGGCCAGAAAAAAAGGTTTATTTTGCTAGGTCAAAATGGCATTTTAAAACTGCACACAAGCTGCAATGGCAGGCGTTAGACATACTTTAAAGGACTACATACATGGGTGGCACAATCAGTGCTGCAGGCTCATTAGAAGCTTTTAATTTACAGACCCGGGGTACAAGTAGTATCACTTTATTAGGGACTTTTAAGTAAACTAAATGTGCCATTTGGGTGTAATCCAATTTTACCATGTTTACAGGAGTGAGCACAAGCACGTTTGCAATGGTTAGCAGTTGTAATGTACACAAAGTCTTAAAACTCAGCATAAATGAGTTCAGAAAACAGGAGAAGTGAAGGCAAAATGTTTGGGGGTGACACTGCAGAGAGAGCCAAGTACCACAACATCAAAGCAATACAAATCAGTAGAACCAGAGTTTTTAAAGATTAAAGAAAATAGCTTCAAAAAGGGCATGAGGCCCCAACTGCAATGTCAGATCACAAGTCACAAGTTCAAGTTCAAGCTGGCTGTGATGGAGCACCTGTTGGGGAAGGGACCACTTTTGTCCTTGGTGTCAGGATTGTACCTTGGTCCAGATGTGGTATTGTTTGTCCACCGTGACATAATGCTCTATGTCGTGCTGTGTCAGATCCGTTGAAGCCGCAATCATGTGCTGCATAGTGGTGCGATGTGAGGCTCTGCATCTGTTTGCACCAACTTTACCATTAAAGAGAATTTTAAGTTACAATTCAAATGAGTGGAAGATGTGCTTCTCTATCTGCTCTAAAAGTGAAGTTAACACTTATTACCTGTAACCTATTGTTAGTCTATGGAAGAGGTAGCCTTGCTACAATAAAACAAGACTTGAGGAGATTTTCACTGCCAGGACATGTAAGACTCAAGTACCCGTATAGTACTTTCTAATATCATGCGCTGTCATATGAGTCTTTAAAGTTGCATTAGGGGTCACTTATAAGTGATGAAAAGGAAGTCTTAGGCCTGGCAAAAGGTTTATTTGGCCAGGTCGAAATGGAAGTTTACAACTGTAGTGGAATCTGCAAAGGAATTTTTCTCTTGTATTCTATACATTTACTTCTATCCTATTACCTGCAGTGATTTTAGCACGTTTAGGAAGCATTGACTCAACTAATTTTAGGCATGCAAAATAGAGACTCAGGGCCTCATTACGAGTTTTGCGAGTGGTGGAGGCCACCCTCCAAGCTCACTGGGTCAGAAGACGGCTAGTTTGGTTTTCTGCCCGCTGGCCCTATTAGTAGTTTCCCACGTAGCCAGCGGGAAACTACCCACATCATTGACGCCGGCTTGTAATCGAGCCAGTGGCAATGTTGCAGTGCTTTGGGTGCAATAGCACTTGTCGCACTTTTCACTGCCTGTAATTCAAGCCCTCACCCTTCATATATAGTGGCATTCAGTTAATACTGGCTTAAGCAATTTCTGTAGTTTAATTTTAGTTTCATAAAAATGAGAAAGAAGTATGAACTCTGCACCTCCAAATACCTAGACCATAAAAGTCTCCATCACAAATGCATACCTAAGTAGAAAAAGGCTGAAATAACACTTGTGATAACATCATTTTTAGTACAAGTTGCTCTCCTACTCACATCAATTGGATCCTTGCCACCTCGCGGTGGAATCTGAACTTGCTCCTCACAGCTGGTCATCAAAGCCCTGAGCACACAGTAAAAGTCCATGTTTCCTCACGGATGCAAACAGTCACCAGTTCCCTCAAAAAATAAGGCTATATATGATGATTGGCCACACGTAGAGCTGTTGGACGGAGTGGGCTTGGTACAGTGCTGATGCTGTCACAATTTTCACAGATGCCATTCATGTGGAAGTCTTATAGGAGGTCACATCTCAACAGAAGTATTTGGTGCAATACTCCCATGCTGTCAAGGACTGGATGTGCCCTTTTAGATTGTCTGAGGAAAGAACAACTCCTCAGCACCACCCAGCAGAGAATAATATACATGAAAAGTGAGACATGACTCCAGTATTTGTGATGATTCTCATTGATGATGTAGATGGGGTTATTAATATCAGCAGGGCACCAAACTCCTCCTGACATCTGAAAGGAGAAAAGGACAATGCAAGGCAACAGACCCAAGAACCGATGGTTGCCATGGAATGAATCAATTGCTTGATTAAAAAAGTACAGCCGTGCAATGTTCTGCAACATGTGCTCCATGCTACTTGTAACATACAAGAAAACTCTCCAGGTCTCTGTGAGCGCAGAAAAACTGCAACAGATCTAGCCTCAGAGAGGCCCTGCACCAATCAAGGCACGGCATGCAACCACATGTTGAACTGAAGCGCCAAGGAGATTTCTTCCCTTTCTGAGCTTGCATGGTCCTCTGTGAGCTCTTTCACAGTTCTAGGCAGTTTTGCTGCTGTAAATAAAAACTTAAAACCCTCATAACCCTGGTGGGACTGGGTACCCTGCTAGCCAAGTGGGACATTGCTAAACACTGGAACTCCAGACAGGCACCCATTATTTTTGAATGGGAATGTGCTATGGACTACGGTGCAAAAACAGAAGAACCTATCTATGAGGCAATAGTCTGTCCCCGGAAACTTGTAAAGATATAGGGCAAATGGTGAGATTTTTCTGGTTTATCCTAATTTACACACTGTGGACAGGGCTGTGGTAGGGCAATGGGTATTCATTGTATGCGCTGTAAGTTGAGTTGTATTTTTCTTAATAAAATCAATAACATTTGGGGCCTCATTTACAAGGTTTGATGCATTGCTGCATTGCAGCAGTTGTGCATCAAAAATTATTGCGCTGTGGCAAAACAGGTTACAATGCCATGGATGCATCGTATTTACAATATGAGGCACTATGAGGCACAGAATGTGCTGTTGATGCGTCAAAAACAATGACGCTACTGCAGCACAGGCTCCTTCTAAATAAGCCCCTTGCTTTTAAAAAAACTCATAACCACCCTTTAGAGGTTTGAGACTCAAATAGACCTTCCTAGAACACATGAGACATGCAATAGAAGCTAAAATTATGTTTAAAGCCCTGGAATACGAGTAGTAGGCAGCAGTTACTCACAGAAGAGCAGCTCAGTAACTAACGATTGCACCAGAGCATGAAGTAAAAGCTTCACACTGAATCAACATGACAGTCAGTTGTTTGTTATCTGATGGGTCTGAGGTGTTGGTAGGATCAGCCAATTAGAGCATTTTACAGAGACAGGAGGGGCTTCAAAGGGGAACATTGAAGCAAAGAACTCCAAGGAAATGGGCAGCTGATATCAGTTGTGATGCTGAACTGCCCTGAGTTTGGCAATGTTTAGGTGTTCCTAGTTTAGCTCAAATCCCTCCAGGAGCTGTGTTGTATGTGCTTGTTGAGGTCTACGGATGCGGCGTTGCATGCAATAATGAGAGGCACACAGGTACTTACAGCTTCAACTCCCCACTGCCAGAACAGGCGGGATCTCTTTATGTTTTTTTTATTCCAGCGGAAGTCATGCTTGGGACATACCAACTTGGGATTAGTGGGGGGGGGGCCAGCGTAGACATAGCCGACCTTTTGTGGTGTCACTTTCTCCTGGGTTTCTAGGTTCAATGTAGCTCTGGTGTTGCAAGAACCTATTAACAAAGTCTCACCTTGCGGTCAAGTAGAGATGATTTTTGGTTCCTGTTTCCTTCCTTGTGATTCCTGCGCTTCAGGAAAATAGAGCTCACACCCATGTACTACAGGATGTAGTCCTTTTACACCCTCATGAAATTGTGCTTCTCACTTGCCAAGCCTTTGGCTTCCTCCCTCTCAACAACCTCTTGCATTGACCACGAGGGAGGCTAGGCCACAAGAGGGAGAGGCAGGTAAGTCTTGACTGACTGGGACTGTAAGAGAAGATGACTGGTGGAAGAACTAGATCAACTTCTTGGTGCAAAACCCCAAAATCACATTATGACACCGAGGCTGGATCCAACACTGGAGCGACATGCACCTGGACCAGGTACCTCGTTGACAGAAATGCTACTGATACCAGGGATACTGGTATTTGGGAATCTGTGGGCATTAACAAGGATTACAAGTGGAATCTTGAAGTTCCCCTAAGAAATGAGTAGTTATCTGGGAATTGACCATTCCCTCCTGACTTTCTTGGTAATTCACCATTTTTCCCCTGGTAGTTCACATGGAGACTTGACCTGCTGTTAACAGGTGAACTCCTGGAGTCCTCATGGTTACTACAGATCTTCTAATCGTGATTGTCAAAGTGCAAGGCACAAGTCGGGGGTACATGCGGGAAGACAATGTCACACTGGCAAGAAGTTGGGCCCTACCATAAAATATGTAGAACCTGCCCAAGTGTCATTTTTAAACACCTAGGTGGTCATTATGAACATGGTGGTCTGGACCGCCACGCCGGCGGTCATTACCACCAACGTCATGGCGGTCCAGACCGCCATATTCTGAACACAGTAGTGAACTGGCAGCAAAGCAGCCAGTTCACTACCACCCAGTGCCAGGCCAGATTCGCCCGCCAGACCGACTGTGAGCATATTTGACCTGGCAGTGGAGGCCGGACAGGCAGTGGGATTATGATCCCATTTCCACCAGGGATTCCCTGGCCAGTTACCCCGCCATGTAATCCCTAGCGAAAAGCATTCGGGTCACAGGAATAATCATTCCTGTCACCTGTATGTGACATGCCAGGCCCCTCCCCCCTTTCCACTATCCCTTACCACCCCCCAAGCCCTCAGAACCGCCCCCACCCCCACCCCCCAAACCCTGAAAACTGACCGTCCAACCCCCACAATCCTCCACCCCCAAAACCCCATTTAGGTCCCCCCTCCCCAATCCTCACCATCCCCCACTCCTACATACAGGTCCCCCAAAACCCCAACCCCCCACATCCACATGCACCCATTCACGTACATGCACACATGCATACATGCACTCAGACACACATCCTCCCCACACACACTCATGCACACCCCCATGCACTCACACACTCACACCTCCCTCCCCCTTCCCTCTCGGACAGCACTTACCTCTTCCGTTGCGCTGCCCCGGGAGGGAACAGGCTCCCTGGATACTGCTGCGCCACCTTTGCTGCCTCTCCATACACCGCCACGCCTATAACTGTTTCATTATAGGCGTAGCGGTGTATGGATTGATGTGGCAGTGAGGGTGGAGCAGCATCCAACCCCGCCACCGACCGCCAGCATGGCGCATGGCGGTTCTCACCGCCATCAATGGTGGTGAGGCACTATGAGTCATTATTTTGCGGGATGCCGCCTGCCATCACTGGCGGTCTTCCATTGACCACCGGCACTGTTGGCGGCGGGGCATCCTGCCAAAAACATAATGACCCCCCAAGACACATTCAGAAGCACCTGCGCATTGTTTACTTTCGATCCGTATCAATGTGCATGCAGCGAGGGGGCTTTCGCATTTCAGACTCCAGCTGGACCCAGAACAAAAAGTGAATCTGAGGTGTTGTCATGCCTTTTGTTCGAGTCTTCTGGCTAGGAGGTGGTCTGGAGCCTCACACCTAGATGCAGATGCGGTGGAGGGGAAACAAAGATATACACCTTGTTAGCATTTCACACATGCTTAAGAAAGGCATACTATTTAGTTTGTTCAGTCCCTGTATACAAGATATGCATGCACTGCAAGAATGTCAGACGAGTTGGTTTTCCCAACATTTACACCAAATAAATTACATTTAAATAGCACTTACTACCTCTGATTAGGGTGTGAAATAACAATTTAAAATATGACTATTATAGTGCTACTCACACCAATGCAGGATGTCAGAGCACTTTACATTACATGCACACATTACATACAATAAATTATGTAAGTCTGTAAATCAATGTACAGGATATGTTGCATAAAACAGTGGGAGTTACAATGTGTAGAAGTCACATATCATCCTTCATAGCTCACTGTGCTATATCAGAAGGATTACAATGCAACTGCAAGTAATCTCAGGCCCATATTTATACTTTTTAGCGCCACATTTGTGTCATCTTTTGATGCAAAAGCGGAGCAAACTTGCAAAATACAATTGTATTTTGTAAGTTTGCGCTGTATTGACGTTAAAAAGCGGTGCAAATGCGGCGCTAAAATAAAAGTATAAATATGGGCCTCAGTGTTCCAAGCAGTAACCCATTTACCTAGCTACATAAAATAAAACCTGTCATCTGCATGCTACTTGATGTGCTTTGCAGGAGACACTTGAACCCTCTATGCAACTTTGAGTCAAAACTGGGGCTAGACAAAACGCAGGTCTTTCCAGCAAGTGCATAAACCTTCAGAGTTATCTTACCATTATTATTCACTCAGATTGACTGGGAAAACGCAGATCTCTGCAGCAGGTGCCTTAAACTCATGAGATATTTTAAAATTCAGGCTTTGTAACTAATTAAGCAGAACAGATTTATTTTCAGTTTGCAGCAGATCTTTACAAAAATATGGGCAATATTTATGGCAAAGTCAAGCAGCGCAGCAAGTCACCTTGCTGCACTGCAGTGCGTGACAGGGAAAGAGCAGGAATGTGTCATATTTTAAAAAATACGGCGCATTCCTGCCTTTGTCCCTGTGCTGGCACTGTTTTGGCTGCTTAGTACCAATACAATCACCATTGTACCATAGTGCAAGGGTGCCTGGTTTGTAAAAAGGATTGTTTTGTGTACCCCCTTCCTATACAATAACAATCCCCTGAAGCATTTTCCTCTTTCTATGTGTGCTGCAAAATGATGAGGAAAAATAAAGGTATTCCTCCTCGTTACACCTCACCTTGGATGGGGTAGCATTTGGCACATTCCCAGATCTACCGCTTCTGGTAAATCTGGGAAAGTGTTAAAATCCATAGGAGTTGTGTGGGAACACCCATGCACCACCCTGGAATGCTTCCCTGGGGAAGAGTAATGCAATGCATCAATTTGTGCTGCGTTGCGTTACTCTAGATTTATAAAGCCACTCAGGGCCACCCAAGGTGGTCTTGTGTGGCTTGATAAATCGCGCTCTGAGGTTGCATTGTGCATGCACCACGTTGCGTGGTGCAAGAGCAACGCAACGCCAGACATAAATAATCCCCTTAATGTATAAGGTGAGGCCCAGATATTGTGCCGAGTTGTGTCACTTCTCTGACACAACACTGAAGCAAAATCTATTTTGGAATATACAGTGCCAAATAAATCCCATTTGTGTGGCTTTGTAAAAACAAAAAAAATGAACGTTAGGCATTGCCTTGCCTTATATTACCTTACTTCAGGTAGGCATGACATAGGTGGTGCCGGGGCGTTCCTGTGCATCCACTCATGTATTCTGACGCAAACCCATATTTACTGAGACTTGTAAACTTAGGTTTGCGCTAAACTGGTGAGTCTACCTGAGGCTGGCGAAACAAGGAGAAATATCTTTATTCCTCCTCGTTATTTCCTCTTTCTATGTGTGCTGTGTTCTGCAGCACAAATACAAAGAAGAAATAGGCTCATAGGATATTTTTTGTGTCTTGCATTGCTGTGTATCAGGTAGCATTACTTTGGTGGTGCATTGGCATTCCCGTTCATCCATCCATTTCTTTTGTGTACAACTAATATACACAGTCTTAAGTCAGGCACACTAGCTATTCTTGGATCGGGTCTGGAGTTCCACTTCTCTGTAAGAGGATCAAGGTTACGCCTTGTTTATGTCAGGTGACATTCCAGTTAGGCCCCGCTAGTGACTTCCAGTCTTAGTAGTTCTATGATGGTATTGAGAAAGTCAAAGTGCCTCCGCAGTGTGTTACATGTCAGTCAGAGCAAGCCCAGTATTGGTGGCCCAGTATTCAATCTTACCCGCTCTCGCTGGAGTGGAGGTTTAGAAGGCACTAGGAGGCATTTGCGGTCCAGCAGTGAGCTGAAGACCGGATGCTGCGATAGAGGTGGCAGGTGTCAACACTCTCATCCGCCTTCATGGTAAGTTTTCCTGAATTCGACGGCAGGTCTTGGGTCCTTCTAGATTGTTCAGTAGTTGAATCATTGCCCTTCCTCCGCAGGTAATGACTTGCTTCTCCTTCACAGATGCACGCTGCTTCAGGGCCACAGCCCTCTCACTTCACCATGGTCCCTTTCCTGGAATACAGGTTTTTTGACAGCGCACACACAGGAAAACAGCCCTTTCAGATCACAGTATTGCACAGATCGACTGCCCTCTTCTCAATAGAGCGATGCACCAGGGCAACTGCCATCTCATTACCATGGCCCCCACCTGGCATACAGAGGGTTTTTTGCATTCACTTTGTGCAATTCAGCCACTAAATGGACATCTCTTTATTTCTCCTATTTCACACCAAAGAACAATGTTTTGTCTTTAAGTCTGGTTGTATGAGGTTAGAGGGTGGCTGGCAGGCAAAAGCCACAAAAAAGTCAAGTGTCAAATGCATCCTATATGTGGCCTAGATTACTCTTATTACTATATTCATAGGAAGGAGGGAGCGAGAGGTGATAGTTCACTCACCTAACCATACAAAAACAAAAGGAGGTAACTCCTACAGTGCTTCACCTATCTCTGTATACCAGCTCAAATTGATCACCCAATGGTGTTAAAAGGCCTCTCACCCACTGGAATTCCAAGTGGCATATTTCATCATAGAGTCCTTGTCCAGATACCTAGTGTATCTGGACGGGCTCAACCTTGGTAGCCAAAGGAGCTCTTTAGTTAATGGGTGGAATCCGAGATTTAAGGTAGCCTAGGGTGTCCTGAGGATTAATTTTGTTTTCAGAGGGCACCCTGACAGAGCTGAAGACAGTTGGGGATGCATTAAGGAAAGTAGTATCCGGCATCACACCAGTGCCTCACCTGGTTAGTTAGCATTTATCATGACCTCATAACAATTCTGTTAATGTACTATTTCTGTGTATTCTATTGTGAAACTTCCATTCACTACACTCATACATGCCTTACATATTGACGTATTTGATCATCATGTTTGCATTTCTTTAGTAGCGTCCTACAGTGTGATATATCTAGGATATGCACAGTTCTTATTAGCAAACATCGTTTAGTGAAGATTCTGATTGCTGGCCATAGTTTGTGGTGTCTCTCGCTGTTCCTACATCTTCCTACTTGGGTAGTTTTTCCATACAAACTAGTAAAATTTCCTTCTGAAAGCCAATATATTCTTGATAGTGCTAATTGGGACTGGAATTGCATGTGCCTTTTTCTTATGAGTTGCCTTTGTCACCATGTTCTTCTCATCCTTGGATATTGTGCAGCTTACACTTCCTTTGATGTGGAGATAATACCTCTTACTTTGAAATTTATGATCACTACTTGGTGTGGGCGTTTTGGTGGTACTGATTTGAGGGTGAGCTGTCAGGTTGCACTGGTGAATGAGTGTGGTTTAGATATAGTTGTGCCAATAATAAGAACACAAGAGATGTATGTTGCTAAATGTGAAGGTCACATTTTAGGGGGCAGTATGTAATTTATAAAAACATAAATACAGAGCCTCAAACCTTTTCTTGTGCACCTTTTGACGAATGTCAAGGTTGCCATAACCTTTTTCTTTCACTACCATACAATTACTTATTCTTGCAGGTTCTTTTTTCATCCCCTTTTCTGCCTTCATCATTATTCTCTTATCTCTCTTCTCCTTTCTTTCCTTCAAGTCTTTCTATGTTGCTTTGGGTTATCATCTGTTGGTGAAAAATGAGCCCAGTCTCCTAAAATGAGAGCAGGTGGTTAAAGATGAGTATGAATACTTCACTTAGGAGAGTGGTCTCACCTCTAGAGAGTGCAGACAGCTAAAGCAATCACATCTGCTTGGAAATATGGTACATATGGAATATTATGCCTGGTGAAGTAGACTGTCAGTTGAGATAGTTTGTTCAATTCTTGGGTAAAGGAAGCTTTACGCTGACAAAAGGAAACATTGTTTTATGTGTAGTTTACAAAAGTGTGAGTCTCCTGGCTTGCATGTATACTCGTAAGGGGCTCAAAAGTACTCATGATAGACCTGCTAAACATATTTGTGAGGTCTTAAGATCTGATGTCACTTCTTGTGATGCCACTTCCTGTAATGTCATGGCTTGTGATGGCACTTCCGGTGATGTCAATTACTGTGATGCTTCGTGCAATGTCATGCACTGTGATGCCACACGCCTGGATGTCACTTGTATGCTGCCTAACTAGGTTAGTCTAGGTTAGTCCTCTCACTTCTTTTTTTGGAACTTGTGCCCTGTCAAAAGTGTTACAGATAGCCGTAGTATTCCCATATCTTTACTGGTTACAAGTTGTAACCTGTAGAATGGCGCATACAATTATAATATTGGAGTTAACACATAGGGGCAGATTTAAGAGCCCCTTCTGGCACTTTAGCGCCACCTTAGTGTAATTTTTCTGACACTAAGGTGGGCCTAAGGTGGCCTTTCCCCCGTGCCATATTTACAAAGTGGCGGAATGCATGCATTGCTCCACTTTGTAACCCTTTGCCCCACATTATGCCTCCACCAGGCATAATGTATGCAAGAGGGAGTGTTCCCCCGATAGGAGGCCCAAAAAAATGGCACAGTGAAATTTAAAAGATTTGACTTGCGACATTTTTTCTGTCATTTTTAACACCTGTTCAGAGCAGGCATTAAAAAGACACACCCATTTAAATCAATAGTCCTGCTTGCACTTTGCTCAGTAGCGTCAAACTTTTTAACGCTAGTGTAGCAAAGCGCCACAATAGCATTACAAATTTTGACTCTATTGTTCTACCGCCCTGGTGTGCCATATGTTAAATATGGCCCACACATGGTGGCGGCAAGAAAAGTGCTGCTGCACTTGATGCAGCGTCACTTTTCTTAAATTCGGCTCATAGAATTCTGCAAGTTTTCTCCTAATTTCGACTCATTTTCCAGGCATATTTCCAACTCCTTTTTTCAGCTCTCGTCCACTTAGGGTCTGATTTATGAAAAGTTAGAAATATAGGCCCATATTTATACTTTTTGAGGGCCACATTTGCGCCGCTTTTTGACGTAAAAGCAGCACAAACTTACAAAATACAATTTTATTTTGTAGGTTTGCGCCGCTTTTGCGTCAAAAAAATGTGCACTAAATAGTATAAATATGGGCCATGATATAATATTTTGTAAGTTTACGCCGTTTTTGCGTCAAAAATATGACGCTAAAACGGCGCTATCTTTACATAAATCAGGCCCTTTGAGCCCTGCGTGTGTGGTAGAAAACGCTTTTAATTCTCCTAGCAGCAGTTTTCCTTTCTTCCACTAGATGGCGCTGCAGCTGCATGTCGAGGAATGATGGTAACCTCACAGACCGGTTTTAGTAAAAGTCTGTAGGAATCTGAGCATAACAGATAAATATATAGATAATATCGATATTTTCGAAGAACACAAACAAACAGTTACTTAATGGACAAAGTAAGCGTGGAGCTCATCTATGCGCCTGGCTTTGGTGAGCTAACGGTAAAGGGGTGTTCTATCATTATGACAGTCCTTATACCGCCACATACAGGCCAACATTTTTAAAGAGAAGAGTGGGAAAATCTAAAAAAAATAAACGGGCGAACTTACCTCCCTATTGTCTTCTGTTGAAGGAGAGGCAATTCCAGGCGGGAGACTGCCAGTATGACGCAATTTTTTGCTTCAAAAATCGGGACTCTGCCCCCTCAATAGGGTCTATTGGCATGTATGTCGCTGTAAGCAGAGCTCTAATTGGCAACCTATAAAACCTGATTTACCGTGAAGGATATGAATGTTTACTTATTGAGGGGAATTTTCTAAATAAGCCTTTCATAAAATATTTTATGAGTTTCAGAGAAGAGTGTGTTCCTGTTTTTGGAGCCTGGAGATGGCTGCTGGATAAACGTTAATGTAGGGCGGACTTAACCCAGAAAGTGCAAAGGTGGATTAAATAATATAACAAGCACTAGCAATGCCAAAAGTTCCTGCTTGAAAGAAATGTATGATAATTTGAATAATTACAAGTAAAGAGCATGGACATGGATATGTTTTTGTGAGGAAGCTAAGAACTATAGAATAATATTGATGTTGTTTAAAAGGTCCAGTGGCAGTTCCACTGCCAAGCCAGACCTAAAAATCCATGTAGATTAATGACTGCCTTGCTCCCATCTGTGCTGCTGCCAGACAAAAACAACATAAATACCTACTTCATCATCATCATGATCATCAAAGATGGCGTTTTCCAGTTGGAAACCATAAAAAGGCATACAGACAACAGTAGAGTATCACAAATATCAATTTTAAAACAGTTGAAGTTCGTCACAAATTCTTTAAAAAAATAACGACACCAAAAACAATTAATAGAATAACAATATTCATCTAGGCTTTAAAATTTCAGGCTTTTTAAATACATACTAAATTTAAAGCAAAAGATGTCTTCTAATAGTGAAAATTATAATATATGACGTGTCTGTTTTCAGGATTTGCAAAGCTTCTAAGAATTTTCTATTACCCATATTGCAACATATTGGTTTAAGCCATTTCTTTCTCGAGGCCGTATAATATGTCGGGCAAAAGAACGACAAGTGAATTTTTTTCTTCTGCATTTAAAGTGCATATCGTGCAGTGGGCCACCCCAAAGAGTAGTGCCAGATAACCATCTAATCGTGTTTGATTTGACCTGGGGTATATCGAAATGAAACTTTATGTAAAGTGATTTTGCAAGTTCTCAAAAAGGCGGTGCACCGCAATATGACCAAAACAAATACGTTGTATGAAGTGAAGGAAGAGTCCAATGCTCTGGCAGTGCCGATGAAGAGTACTTCTTTAATAGTTCTTTGCAAGTCCAAAGTGTTAATTTCACACGGTTGCGTAGATGAGACGTGTTAGGATAAAGAATAAAACAGCCTTGTGTTCTCGCATTTCCGTAAACAAATTGGATAATACTAAGATTGAACAGCCACAGCCAACGCGTTTCGCCCAGTTAGAGGGCTTCTTCAGGGCTGTACTACAACCATAAACAGATGTGTATACTATGCCATCAATTGCAAAGAGATATAATTACAAAAGTAAGGGTGAAAAATTCAAATTACGAAAGTAGATGAAAAAATGCTGTGTACCAACACATTAATAGAAGTGATGAGCCCGTGCAGATATCAAGATGCATGTGTTTTATATCATGCAGAAAGAATTATTTAAAGGAATGTGTCAAGATGGCCAACCAAAGAGTTGATTGAATATAGAAAAAATATTTACAAGAGTATATATACAAGGTGTTAGTATATATCCAGTGGCAAGTGAAATCCCAAACAAAGGGGCGTCCGGGTGAGAAGTTAAACAGGTAAAACAAACTGCAAAAAGACATATCAAAAATGGTATCCAGTCACCCATTCCTCCATTCAATTGGTCTCTGACCTTCACGATTTACAGCTACTTATGTCCCTAGAAGATGATTGCAGGGAAATAGAAGAGATCTGGATAGACCTGGGGCTTTCGGCACAAACGGGTAGGCATCTTCTGCTCCGTTTGTGTTTGTCGTTCTGATAATTAGCTTTCTGTTACTCATGAGGTTTGGGTTTTTTCATCTTGGTACATCTATTCGATATGCCTTTTGGACTTTTTTAAGGGACACTTTGCCAGCCTCAATATGTTATTTTCATTGGTCTCTTATTAGCTATGGAGTGCTGGGACATTTATTTTACATCATTTTCAGAGCGCTTAATTGTTTGACATGGGACTTCTTTCTATGTTGTTTTTCTATTTCATTTCACTTCATGCTAGCACGTGGTTCAGTTACCACCACTTTGAAGCATATATTCAATATGATTTTGAATAGTATTATTTCTTGATTAACACCCTGCCTGCTTCACATTTACCCCCCCCCCCCCCCCCCTTTTTTTTGTTTTCTTGTTAGGTCACTATTCCAGTACTGCATTTTGCTACTATTTTGACTGACTGGATACCATTTTTGGTATGTCTTTTTGCAGTTTGTTTTACCTGTTTAACTTCTCACCCGGACGCCCCTTTGTTTCGGATTTCACTTGCCACTGGATATATACTAACACCTTGTATATTTACTCTTGTAAATATTTTTTCTATATTCAATTAACTCTTTGGTTGGCCATCTTGACACATTCCTTTAAAAATTATTTCCGCATGATATGAAACACGTCCATCTTGATATCTGCACGTGCTCATCACTTCTATTAATGTGTTGGTACACAGCATTTTTTCATCTACTTTCGTAATTTGAATTTTTCACCCTTACTTTTGTAATTATATCTCTTTGCAATTGATGGCATAATATACATATCTGTTTATGGTTGTATTACAGCCCTGAAGAAGCCCTCTAACTGGGCGAAACGCGTTGGCTGTGGCTGTTCACTCTTAGTATTATCCAATTTGTCTACGGAAATGCGGGAACACAAGGCTGTTTTATTCTTTATCCTAACACGTCTCATCTACGCAACCGTGTGAAATTAGCACTTTGGACTTGCAAAAAACTATTAAAGAAGTACTGTTCATCGGCACTGCCAGAGCATTGGACTCTTCCTTCACTTCATACAACGTATTTGTTTTGGTCATATTGCGGTGCACCGCCTTTTTGAGTGTTTTCCAGTGGGGCCGTTCCAGCCCTGTTTAACTCCTTTTTGCAGCAGGAGCATCGGCGAAGTTGCACGCTCATGGAGACCTAATAGCAGTATTGCTGTTTACATATTTTTAGCTACTACTGGGTATTTACAGGGATGGTGCGTTGTCTATGAGCTCGCTGCAATCTTCTCTGTCTGCTTTTGATTTTGCAAGTTGTGGTTGTACATTATCTTGATAGGGTTCGAAATCTGTGAGCGGCTTAGCATTTAGAACCTGCATGGTATGCCTGCCTTCTCTTGAATTGTTATGGGCTCTGTTTAGTACACATTCCCAATAAGCCTATATCAAGAACTTCTTGGAGTGGGCTGGTAATTGGATGGGGGAATCCCAAAAGCAGCTCAGGCCCAGTTTGTTAAACCAGATCTGAACATGACGGAGCCAGGGTAATGTAGCATGGCTGTCTAGCCCTCGAATTTCTCTTAATCCCTCTTTAGTGATCCATAGATAGCCATAAAAAAGCAGAGGTCTTAATACAGCTTGGTATTCTAGTCTCTTTATGCCAATATCATAGTACACTGCTGTCATTGGTGTATAATTAGGTAGGTGAAGTAACATTCTTACAAAGTTATTTTTGTCCTCAGTAAGTGCACACAGGTTGTCTCTCCTCCCAAAGTTGCACCCCATAAAGGGCAGCTCTTTGGGCCCTGTGGTTACAGACCTCCAAGGCTGGTGGCACTACTTTAGATTTAGTAGATTGGTGCTTTTTTGCAATGGCCTTGGGGTTTTGTAACAAGGCAGTTCTGGTTTTACTTAAAAGTGATTTCCAGAACAATTTTGTATCTAGTATTATACCAAAATCACCAAAACTGGGCACATACTCCAATTGTTGGTTTTGGCTGTAATGTTTTTCCATAACGACTTATGTGGTCTAATAGCCATGTATTTGAACTTGTTATAGTTAATTTAAAGGCCATTCATATCGCAGTAATCATTAAAGCTGCCTAATCGTTTTTTCAGCCCCTTTGGTGTTTGGGCCAAGAGGCTCACAGGTATAGGTGTCCCTCCTATCTTCGGGGAGTCATGATTGCAGTGCTGCAGATGTTGTACATCATCATTAACATAAAGCGAGAATAGAGTGGGCGTCAGCACACAATACGGCCTTACTCCCCTTTTCATAGGTATTGCATCCGTAAGATCGTCCCGGGTCCTCAGTGAACCCTGGCATAGTTGCCTCGGTGGTGTCCTGACTATTTCTAGCGGAGATCATGAGTATGCCTTGCCTTTTTAGCAAATCCCACAGCCGACCTCATGGGACAAGTTCAAAAGCTGCTTTAGGTCAATAAATGCTAAATACAGATGGCCTCCCCTCAGTTTGGTGTATTTCCATGCTAGGCGCAAAGTCTAATCAATCGTGCTAGTTCTTCCTCTGAATCCCACTTTTCGTCTATCCACTGAGTAAGTTACTTAAAAGATGTTGGGCATAGACTTTTTGCAGGGTATCTAATAAGCTAATTGGTCTGTTATTAGCAGGTTCCTGCTGGTTATCGTTTTAAAAAAATGGAACAATTTCAGCTCCTATGTTTCAGGTACTGGTGCTCCTGGTGCTACTGCATTGCAGAGTACGTTTACATATGGTAGTCACACTGCCCTATCATGTCTCAAGAGAACGGCTGGGACATTGTCAGGACCCAGGGCTTTTCTTGGCTTGATTGCATCCTTTGCTGCCCTGGTCTTGTCTAAGTAAGTAAGAGGCATGTGGTATGACTCCATTTATTTTGATACGATTTGACCCCTGTGCAAGTTGAGAGTGTATAGTGGTGTCAGAATATAAGTGGGTAAAATGTCTGCACCATGTTCCAGGATCCAAATGATACTCTGAACCAATATTACCAGTTTTACTACATTGGCAATTTTTTTCCAAAAGACTGAGGGGCATATTTATACTCTGCTTGCGCCGGAATTGCGTCGTTTTTTTTTACGCAATTCTGACGCAAAACTAACTCCATATTTATACTTTGGCGTTAGACGCATCTAGCGCCAAAGTCCATGGAGTTTGCGTCATTTTTTAGCGTGGACACCTACTTTGCGTTAATGAGATGCAAGGTAGGTGTTCCCGTGTAAAAAATTGACTCCGAGGCATGTGCGCCGTATTTACACTCCCGGGCAAAATTCACGCCCGGGAGTGGGCGGGTAAAAAAAAATGACGTACAGCTGCTTTTGTGCCGTTTTTTAGCGCCTGGACAAGGCAGGCGTTAAGGGACCTGTGGGCTCGGAAGGAGCCCAGAGGTGCCCTCCCATGCCCCCAGGGACACCCCCTGTCACCCTTGCCCACCCCAGGAGGACACCCAAGGCTGGAGGGACCCATCCCAGGGACATTAAGGTAAGTTCCGGTAAGTATTTTTTAATATTTTTTTTGTGGCATAGGGGGGCCTGATTTGTGCCCCCCTACATGCCACTATGCCCAATGACCATGCCCAGGGGACAGAAGTCCCCTGGGCATGGCCATTGGGCAAGGGGGCATGACTCCTGTCTTTGCTAAGACAGGAGTCATTTCTATGGGGGTTGGGCGTCGAAAAAAATGGCGCAAATCGGGTTGAGGCGAAAAATTTGCCTCAGCCTGACTTGCCCTATTTTTTGACGCCCAAGCTCCATATCCCCCTACGCCGGCGCTGCCTGGTGTACGTCGTTTTTTTCCACGCACACCAGGCAGCGCCAGCGGCTAACGCCGGCTAACGTCATTGATTAAATACGGCGCCCGCATGGTGCTTCAGAATGCCGTTAGCCGGCGCTAATTTTTTTGACGCAAAACTGCGTTAGCGCAGTTTTGCGTCAAAAAGTATAAATATGGCCCTTACTTTTAACTGTGAAGATAAAGTAATTCCAATTTGTTTCGTCACAATATTTTGTTGCCAAGACTAATGTTTTTTTTTTATACTCTGTCCTTGTCTGCCTTACGTGTTCAATGTTGCCAGTCTTCAAGGCCATCATTAGGCACCCTTTTGCAACACAGCAATCCTTAGTGTACCAATGATTGCTTTGAGGGCACATGACTATGCCAGTAGTATTACGATTAGGGATGCAATTGGTCAGGAGTGGGTTAATTTATTTCACTTTAATAGCATCACCACTTCATGTGTGTGTCCCCCTGAAAGTTCAAGATCAGACAACTGGATAAATTAGCAAAGTGATTACAGCTGTGTGAAGGGCAATCACTTTTTTTGTGTAAGCACCACATTTCTACCCAATCAAAATATATACACCCAGCTCCCAACATATGGGTGGAGCAAAGCCCTACTCTAGGTGATTCTCACATAATTGTCTGGCAACAGCTGCATTTTCAAGCCAGACCAATAAGATTTTGGGGTATATTTACAAGGAACTGGTGCAACAGCTCTGATGTGCCAGTTTTCATGCGCTGCCCTGTGCACCCCTAGCGACACCATGGTAGCACTGTATTTACAATACAGCGCACAATGGCGCTCATTAGTACAACTGCACCAAAAATGTTGGCGCAGATGTGGTGCTTTGCTGGAATAGTGCCAAAAATGTTTGTTCTAGTCCAGCAAAGCTCAGGGAGGCCTATAGGATATAGCACTAGCATCAGTTTAATGCCTGCCCTGAGTGGACGTTAAAAAATGACACCAGAATTGCACAGTGAAATCTTGTAGATTTCACTGCTCCATTGTTTTGGGCCTCCCTGTGGGGGAATGCCTCCTTTGCATACATTATACCTGGCGCAAGTATATTATGGTGCAGTGGTTTACAAAGTGGCGCAAAGGTACCATTGTGCCACTTTGTAAGTATGGAGCAGGGTGAGGGTCTGTTTAGCGCCGCCGTTGCATTAAAGAAAATTATGTTACAGCTGTGCTAGGGGGCGCAAGGGGCTTGTAAATATGCCCCTTAATATGGTAGGACTGAAAGTGATGCTGTTGCATGCCACTTTGTCCGTACTTTTACCAATCTTGTCCTTACTAGATTAGCATGCTGAGTAAGGTTAAGCGGTGGTGTAGGATTTTCCACCACTTGACTAAAACACTGAGAGTTGTCTTACTTCTGTTGGTACAATGATGATCTGTGTGCAGTGACTGGTTGCATTTTCTCCAGGATCCTGATAATTAGTAGTACAGGTGACAAAGCATAGACAAACCACCCCCACCCAGAAGATTGTGAATGCATCACACCAAGGGCCTCATTTAGAGCAAACGGGTGTATCAATTATGATGCGCCACTTTGCTTGCTTCGCCCTGCGCCCCACTAACAACTCCATGGTGATGCTCAATTTAAAATACTTTGCACCATAGCACTCGTTAGCACAGCTGCATCAACATTTCTGATGCAGTTGTGGCGTTTTTCTGAAGCAGCGTCAAACATGTTAACGCTAGTCCACCAAAGCTCGGGGATACTCATTAAAAAGGCCTTGCATCACTTTAAAGCCTGTCCTGAGCAGGCATTAAAAATTGGCGCTAGAATGATGCAGTGACATTTTGTAGATTTCACTGCGCCATTCCTGTGGGCCTCTTAGCGGGGAAATGCAACCTTTGCATACATTATACCTGGTGCAAGTATAATGTGTAGCAAGGGTTTCCAACCTGTGCAATGGTACCATTATTCCAGTTTGTAACTATGGCATTGGGTTGCGGACTGTTCTGGGCCCTAGCGTAAAATTAAATAAATGATGCTACGGCAATGCAAGGGGCTTGTAAATGAGCCCCAAAGAATTTTGGTAAAAACATGCTTGCAAAAAACTGCATTTCTTGTTTTCCTTTGTTACAAAGAGTCTTTTCAGGTTCTTTCCCAAATCCATGCAGTCGAAGGGAAAACCAAGTAATATCTTCACTGAAAAAAAAAGATTAAAGTAATAACTATATAATTAGGTGTAATAAAAATATGTTTTTGTTTAAAAAAACAAAGGTTAAAGTAACATTATAGTTAGTTCAATATAGAAAATATGGCCACACCTCTTGACCCTCATGAAAAAACCTGAACCAGCATGGTATTACTAGCAGAGTAGATTTTGTTTTAAATTTTAAAGTATAGTGGGAGTTTAAATTAAATATGATCAAATTATTGCAGAAAAGGTGCATATACTTCACTAGTTTCAAAGGCATGTTGGCTATAATTTTAGAGGTTATATTTAGTCTGGACATGTATTGGTGTGTGTGTGAGTATTATGATAGATTGTGTCATTTGATTTAGGTGTTAGCATGATCTCCCATTATATGTGCAGTGAAATCAGATATTGATTTGAATGTTTGGCTTTCCTTGACTTTGTGTTTCCCTTTTCTGAGGGTCTGGATACTCCCAGATTGCAGTGTAGACAGATCTCCTAACCCGGGCCCACCCAGTTCGACAATGGTTCTGTCTCACACACAAAAGTTTATTGTCACTACATGTTATGAGTCCAATGGTTCCAGTGCCCACACACATCACTGAAAGTACACTAGGGGAGTGGTTCCCAACCTGTGGTCCGGGGACCCCTGGGGGTCCACAAAGCCTCCTCAGGGGGTCCGTGACTGCTTAGAAAATTAAATATTATTAACAGATCAGGTCCCCAGCTTTGAGTACTGACTCAGTGGAGGGTCACTGGATTCCAATAATGATTCAGTGGGGGCCATGTGATCCAGTAATGATAAAGTGGGGGTCTACTGCCCTTGGGGAAGAGGTGGCCCCCACAGCTTTCTCACAGTTTTCCACATATATAATGTGCACCAGCCTCCAGAAGATGTGCATTGCAACCCTGCATTTCTTCATTAAGAGGGTGAGGCGGGAAAGCTTCTTCTTTCCAAATGAAGACAGTGTCAGCAGTGAGGGCTCCATGAAGTGCTTTTTCTTTTGTGGGGGGAACCGTCTATATACTAAGAACCTATCAGACCCTGTGTCACTGGATCTTCTGCCTGCTGCTCCACCCCAGTTAGTTTACAATCATTGCAGGGGTGGAGAAAGCTCTTATCCTGGCCCGCCCCTCCCGCACTGCAACTCCTAAGCTGTCCGCAACAAGTGCAGCAGGCTGGGCCCATTGTGCGCCTACTATACAAGTAACTAAATCAGTTATTGTCTGAGTCAATAAAAAAACTTACAATAAGAGGTAAAACCATGAAGAACTAGGGCATGACATCTGGTTAAAATCCATAGCTGAAGAAAAATAAAAAAACACATTGCAGATCATTTTCTTTGTTACAACCATTGTAGCTCATTAAAAGGTGGAGGGTAAAAACTTGCACTACATAAGAATTATCAAAGTTGAAACAGATGACAAGATGGCTCTACATCATTAAACTGCATATTAAAAATTAGCTTCATTAACTGTTTTTTTTCTATTTGCCAATGGTCACAAACAATGTGGTAAATCGACAAGTCGGTTGAAGGTTTGAGCCCTCCAAGCTAATGATTATGGCCATGACAGGTTCTTACTTGCAGCATATTAAATAAGAGCCTAAGGAGGCAGGTTTTATCTTCTTTGAAATCCTGGCAATGCACAATATGTGCAAGGCTGTCTCGGAGCGGTAATCAAATAACTGCACGACTGCACTAGGGATGACCTCTCCCATGGAGGATCACGTCACTTAGGTGAAAAAGCACCAAATCTGTACAGCAGGATTCTCCTTTTGTTGAGAAAAAACGTGGCACATGAGTATTGTTGGTGACTTAAGACTTTGTAAGAGTTACTAATAAACCAAGCATGGGAACGACTGCTGAATGCTATTTTATCTTTCAGGAATGATACTTTGAAAAGATTGTGGCTTATTGGTGCTTGCCAAATGTCATTTAGCTCTAGGTGGCTAAGTGAAGCTCTTCTGCCACTTTTCTGCATGATCTTGGGGGGTCCATGAATATTATTTAAAAAAAATTCTAAATTGATTTCAAGGTGGTTTGTTTTGTAGAATGATCATATGATGTCCAGTAGTGGTTGCAGACCTATTGTATTCTTACTCATCAAAAGTGTTTCCTCCACGTACTGTAAGATGGGGACATGTAGTTGTTCAATTTTTGTAGCACCACAGAGTGAAAAGTTTGAATCAAATCTGCCATGTATTGGTTGAACAGAATGGGGGCCTGAACACAACCCTGCTTGAGACCACTTTATGTTACTATTTTCATTGAAAGAGATTCTTGATTCCCAATCTTGATCCTGACCTAGGTGTTGGGATATAGAAGCTGGATTGCCTTCAAGATCTGCCAGGGGATTCAGGGTTTGGGAAGTTTACACCATTCCAGGGCCTAGAGATTTTATTAAAGATTGATTTGAAATAGATGAAGCTTGTGTAAACGTTGTTAGAGCCAGCATGTTTTGCTCAGTCCCTATTCCTTGACAGAACCCAGTTTGGCTCAGGGGAAAAGACCTTAGCCTCATGCATCGAATCAAGCTCCAACAAGATCCCCAACATCTACTGACACTTCATACCTCAGGCCAAGGCCACAGACTTCTTCAACCAACACAACAACCCTGCTACCGCCACTGAGATCCAACTAATTGAATGGAGCAAGCTCACCCCACAGGACACTGATTCCATCATGAACTCAGTCCACTCAGGAGTCCTAAACGGCCCATGCCCTCAGCACATCTTCAACCCAGACGAAGCCAGAATAAGCCACCTAGTCAACACCTTGTTCAACACCTCAATTGCCACGACCATCTTCCCTGAGGACCGGAAACAAGGAGAAGTCAACGCCCTACTAAAGAAACCATCGGCAGACCCTAGAGATCTCAGCAACTACTCACCGATCTCCCTGCTCCTGTTCCCGACCAAAGTATTAGAAAAAGCCATCAACAAACAACTCTTGTCACATCTGGAGCAGACCTCCTACTCAACTCCGAATCTGGATTCTGCAGCAACCACAGCACTGAGACAGCATTCATCATGGCTACTGATGGTCCTGCTCGACCAAGGAGAGACTGCAGCTCTCCTCCTCCTAGACCTCTCAGCAGCCTACGATAAGTTCTCCCACCAAATACTCATGATAAGGCTGCACAACATAGGCATCGAAGGAGCTGCTCTCAGATGGATCTCCCCTTTCCTCACTGGAAGAACACAAAACGTCTGCATTCCCCCTTTATCTCAGAACCCAAGGAAATCATCTGTGGAGTGCCCAAAGGATTGTTGCTCAGCCCCACCTGTTCAACACTTATATGACACCTGTGGCCAGCATCGGCAAAACCCATAGACTCAACATCTTATCCTACGGCGACGACACATATCTCATCTTCTCCCTATGCGAAAAAACACCCAAAATAAAGACCAACTTCAACAACTGCATGACAGACGTCACCAACTGGATGAAGACAACTGCCTGAAGCTCAACACAGACAAGGGAGAGGTACGGATTTTTGGAAACAAAAGCTCACCATGGGAAACATCGTGGTGGCCTTCAGAACACGGACCTACTCCTACCCCCACTGACCACGCTAGGAACCTAGACATCATTCTGGACAACAAGCTAACCATGATGACTCAGGTCAGCTGTGTTGCCTCCTACTGCTTCTTCACCCTTCGTGTGCTTTGTAAGATATTCAAATGGCTACCCCAAAGCTCAAGATGCACCATCAACCATGCCCTCATCTCCAACTGACTGGACTATGGCAACGCTCACTGTGTAGGGATCGCAGCTCACCTCCTCCGACAACTACAGACTCAGGGACATCTTAAGAAGTTTGGAGACCTTAGCCAAACATATTTTGTGGGCCCCTTTTCACAAGAACTTATAACTAATTATTAATTTTCAACTCACTCACTACCTCTTAGCATAGTTTGCAGACAGTGTCATGTTAAGAATTATCGTGGCCCTGGGGAAAACATACTTGGGATCTCTGTTCTGACAATTTACACTAAATAAGGGTAATACATTACACATTTTAAAGATGGAATCTCCCATAGTGATTCCTGGTTATGCAAGAAGAACTACAATTTGCAAATGTCATTGACGTACAAGAACTACAGCTATAGTTCTTCAAATATGGGACAGACGTCAAAATCAGTGAACTTAAAAACAAGAAAGTTGTTAAGGTATTTAAAAAAAGCTATAATTTTTTTAAAGATATACATGGGGCACCTTGCAATATATTTTGGAACATTTTACACTAACTGTACATGTCTCTTAAACATCCAACTATTCTACCCCTTTTTGAGATGTAGCTAGTTGGGGTCAGCACAGAGTCCCCATATTCTGAACTTAGGAAACTGAACTTTGTTTATGTAACATGGATCATGCACATTCTATCTTTCGTCAGAAAAACAATCTCTCCAGTTACACAGATCTTAATACAGACTTAGGCATCACATGAGAATCTATTTCTCAAGTTTACATATCCTTTACAGGCCTTGGCAACTACTCCTCAGGTTCCAGAGAACGTCTAAGCTCAAGCCTCTAAGCCATCGCTCTGGTTATATCAATTTTACAAAATCAGACCTTCAAACAGCAAACCTATTAAATATGTTACACCAGGTGTCTCCAACAGGTCAATCGGGAGATACCATTAGCTCACAAAAGCTCACAAACACCTTCAGAGTAGCCCGCAGCCTTTACTTCATTTTTAAATAAGCGCAGGGTCACTTTTCTTTTTAAAGTTAATAGAGGCCTGTGTTTATTGTACATTATTATTAGGGTGCTGAGAAAGCAGGGCCTGACAATGAGCAGTGCTCAGTCAGATTTAAGACACGCTGGGGCACAGAGGTGAAGAACTGAAGCACTGAGGCCCATATTTATACTTTTTCCTGCAAAACTGCGCCAACTTATGTTTTGTGACAAAAAGTTTAGCGCCGGCTTGCGTCATTTTCACAACGCAAGCTGGGCACCGTATTTATTGAATGGCACAGGCCGGCGCTAAACTTGGGCTAGCATCTTCAAAAAAGGAGCTAGGAGGGTGGGGGTGGCAGTAGCAAAGGAGGGGGTTGTGCGTCAGAAAATGACACTAGCCTGGTTAGAGGCAAAAAAATGCCTCTAATCGGACTAGCGCCATTTCCTGGCGCACAACCACAAAAAAACATGACTCCTGTCTTAAGAAAGACAGGAGTCATGCCCACCACCCCAGTGGCCAGCACTTGGGACATGTGTCCCCTGGGTTTGGCCATTGCACCCTGTTGCCATGCTAGGGCCCCCGATGGCAAAATAAAATACTTAAAAAATACTTACCTGGGATGGAGTCCCCTCTGTTGAGGGTGGGGGTGTTCCTGGGGCTTGTTTAACCATGGAAGTGGGTCCACAGGTCCCCCAACCCCTGGTCTGACCCAAGCGTAAATAATGGTTCGAAGCAAGTTTAGCACCATTATTTAGCCCCTCCTCCCTCCCGTGTGTCATTTTAGCACTGGCGATAAATAAGGGGCTATGGGAATAGCACAATTTTTTTGGTGAGAACGTCTACCTGGTATCTCACTGACACAAGGTAGGTGCAGGCATCCAAAAAATAGTGCAAACTCCTATATTTTGATAAAAGAAATAAGGGCAGTAAGGGTGAGAGGCGCCGCACTTCTAGGCAGTAAACAGATAGTTTAGATAAATTGAATATGAGTAAAGTCCGGTGCAAATCGGCCAGGTGCCTTACTGCCCGGTAGGCACCAATTGGGTACTAGGAGTACCCTAGAACGACAATGGGAAAAAACGGCCACAGCACACAGAGAGTAATGTCCAACAATGAAACCAGCAAAGATATTGCTGGTGTGGTACTGTAGGTTCGGAGAGGAATTGTGTTGAAATGAGTCTCAAATCCGGTTTGTAGATGTTGTCTTTATTTGTAGATGCTTAGAAAGCATTAAATCATCGTGGAGATACAGCCAACACGTGTTTCGTCACACAGGTGACTTTATCAAGGCTGGGGCCGTTGGTTTTTGAGTGGGTAAGTGGTGGTGTATGGTGACGAAGTATCTCTGTACTTAATGAATAGGGCTGAGTTGGATGGTACAGAACTGTAATTAGAATGGCTGCGCCAAGCAGCTACAGGTACGTAGGTAAGAGGCTTGTTTGGTAATGAAGATTGGGGAGGCCCTGATAAGCCTGAAAAGTAACCAGTAAGAAGCGAAGCGGTGAGCACTCCAGTATTCGTACGAGCGTGTATTGTCAAAAACCAACGGCCCCAGCCTTGATAAAGTCACCTGTGTGACGAAACACGTGTTGGCTGTATCTCCACGATGATTTAATGCTTTCTAAGCATCTACAAATAAAGACAACATCTACAAACCGGATTTGAGACTCATTTCAACACAATTCCTCTCCGAACCTACAGTACCACACCAGCAATATCTTTGCTGGTTTCATTGTTGGACATTACTCTCTGTGTGCTGTGGCCGTTTTTTCCTATATTTTGATGTTAGACATGTCTAACGCCAAAATATAAATATGGACATAGGTTTGCGCCGATTTTGCATTAAAAAAGAAATGCAAATGCAGTGCAAAAAGAGTATACATATGGGCCTGAGTATGTAACTTTTAAATAAAACTCCTTGCTGAATCAGTATTGGAGCTGAGGACAAAATTATATTTCTGAATGCTTTGAAATTCGAAAAAAACAAATGAAAAGTTATCTTAATGATTATGTTAACTCTTCATTTTAATTTTCCCCATTTCAACATTTATAATATCAGGCTGCTTGTGGCCAGTAGACACTGTGCTATATTTATAAGTAAAAAATAGTCATTTTTTAGTGGGAGAAAGTTAAAGCGGAGAAAACTATTTCTAGGAAACAATGTCTTAATGTTTTCCCCTCAATTAAGCCAATTTTGTCTTAATTTTTATGAAGCGTGTTTCTTCACTTTAAATTTTTTTCATTTAACATATGGCTGTATATTTCTGCTATAAATATAGCCATGTCTACAGACCACCGGGAGTAAAATGCCTGCTGTTTGTAAATGTGATACTTGGAAGTTGGAGAAAATGTAAATGATGAGTTTTATGGAAAAACAAAGTTAATTATTAAGTTTAATTTTCTCCCATTTTAAAGTGTTACACACAGCAGGCATCTTGCTCCCACTGGCTGATAGACACAGTGCCATACTTATAACTGAAAAATGCAGCCATTATTTTAAGTGGGAGGAACGTAAAGTGCAGAAAAATGGTCCATATTATAATATTTTTGCAGAACACTTTTCTGCACTTTAAATTTCTCCTTTTTAAAAAATGGTTGTATGTTTGTGTTATACATGTAACAATGGCACATATGGTGAAAGGTGTGTCCCGTGCCACAAGTACATATGACAAAGGTTCTCAGTCACCCACACTTATATCCCATTCATATTTTCCCAAAGACCACACTCTCACTGACACACATGACAGTCCTGTCATAATGCCCCTAGTCAAAGTATTTTGTTCAATCCATAGTATCTGGCTGTATGGACATTAGGCTTAAAGTCAATGAAGCTAGGTGTGGTTGTGTCTGGTAACAGTGCCTGAGTTACTTAGCCTTCAGTGGCTCTCAATGATTTTTATTGATCAGGAGTATCTCTTACTACAGTGTTTTTTTTAAAGGAATTTATGTTCCAAAAAAAAAGTATATTGTGCCAACATGTTTCAGCCCTCGCTAAGAGCCCATCCTAGCCTGGGGACCTTGTCCAATGTGAGGAAGCATTTCGGAGCATAAAGATTGAAATCATGCATACAATGGGCACTGCCACACTTTACCCTATTTTTGGGTGGTTCAAATATCATGTGCATCTGACAGGGCTTGCCTTCCTGTTGTCACACACTTAAAAACAAAATGGTACAGTATATATATAGGGCAGTCATGGTAGCAGTACTTTTTTAATGGTCCTAATTGAACTCCATTTCCAATATGGTACTCTGGTCATTAAAGGGTACTCCCCTTGATCATGTTCATATGAATTATGTTATAGTTGTGGGGCCAACTGCTAGATCACAAAATGAGGCATTCATGCAGGTTCATTGTTGATACCCATATCATGAATTCAATCATGGTGGTGACGAGAAAATCCATCTGCAACATCCGGTAGATCTGTGTGCCCCATACTATCTTATTCTAATGCTGTGTCTTAAAATATCCTGTGCACTTCTTCTTTCCCTCCGATGGCTTCATCTAATCTTACACACCAGGTGGATCAGCTCCTTTTATTTCTATATCACAGTGTGGGATCCCCACTGACTTGGGGTAATCGCCTTGAGATACAAATACTATTAGGACATATCCATGAAACGTTGCTCCAGATGAATCACGTTACAATTGTAAGCCAACAAAGCCTTTGCATAATGTCTACAAAACATATGTTATTATTGTTTTATGTAACAAAGCCAAAGGTCACAAAATGCATGGTTAGCAATCATCTGTTTGTAAGAGCGAACATGTTCTGTGTAGCGATTCTACCAAAATCACAGCTCCCACTAAGGCACGGTTGATAACTACATCAAGGGTGCGATCAAAATGACTCATCAATTACGAAATACCTATTTCATGATGGTTCCGACTGGGAAAACCTGTTCTGGTAATCAGGTGTCATTCTTCTATTAACACAAGCACATTGACCCAGGCTCAAAGCTCCCGCCTTGAATACATATTATGCCATCATGTAACTGCAAACCATGCTTGTCGTATGCCCCCGATTTTTGTCAACCTGTTATAGAGGCATCTGTGCTACTAGAGGTCTGAGGAAACGGTCAAGTAACTTTGATAGGAGTTCCAGGAGTGATCCTATCCCTAAGACAATAGGCCTACCTGGTGGTGGAACCACGGCCTTATGAATTTTTGGTGGAATATAAAAATCTGGTACTTTTTGATTTTTCTCTGTTAGGAATTCAACTGCCTTGCTAGTTATCCATCTGTTGTCTTCTGCTTCTTTTACCATGAAATGTATATCCTCTTGAATGTCTTTCATGGGATCTTGATCCAATATCTTGTAATTTCTAGGGTCTTGAAAAAGTTTTAGACATTCAGCTCTGACATCTCCTTAGGGAGTACCACTGTTGCTTCGCCTTTGTCCGCAGGTTTGATAATAATAGAATAAATGTCATCTATCTCCTTCACTTCCTGCATTTCTAAATTAGTGAAATTCTTGTACATATGAGTAGTAGTGGTTCTTTAAGTGTCAACATTTTGTGTGACTGCTCTTTTATAAGCCAGTACTTCTGGGGGCATTACGCTGGAAGGTGGGGAAAAAACACGATTTTTCAGAGGGCCCGTGTTATTGTCTTCCACAATGGTAGGGGTGTGTTGTCCCTTAAAAAAGACCACTGAGTGGATGTGGTTGAAGACTTTTGCCAATTCTTGTCTCAAACCGAAAACATCAGCTTTTGGAGTAGGTACAAAACCCAAGCCTTTCTCCAAGATACTCATTTGGTTGTCCATTGAGATATGTTTGCTTAAATTGATTACTCCAATGTGGTTCAACTGGTTCCTGGTTGGGATCTTGTCATGATCCTTTGGAGGATGTTTTGCCCACTGCACCTTTTGCCCTCATTTTCTTCCTCTTCCTTGGTTCTTACCTCTCTTTATAAAATAAGGCATTGGTTGCCAAGAGTAACGGTATTGGAGAGGCTGGAAGGGGTGTTGAACTTGAGGATTCCATCCAAAGTGGGGTGGAAACTAAGGGGGTTGAAAAAAAAATCCCTTCTGCCTCTCTGTAGGCGTCCACGCTCTCTCCCTTCTTAGTTGTGGTTGGAACAGCTGTCTGGGGAATCGCTTGAAGATCTTCCTGTGCCGGAACTATCTGTGCCCGAAACATCCGAGTTACCTGAGTCTTTTGGCTGGAAGTCCGGTTTTATGTAGGGGAAGGTCCCCTCGAAGGAGAAGCGTTTTGATTCTTTCTGGAATTTATTGATTTTACTTTGTGTCAAAAATTCCTTTTATTCATTGATTGTCTTGTTTTTCTTTAGCTTTTTCTTAAACACTGACAGAGTCAGTTGAGTCTTTAGACCGTTCTTTTTGGTGTTGATCTGGATTAAGAGGGCATCTCATAATCTTTTTGCCATTTAAATAATGAAAACTGACCAGTCTCTGGTGCTCTTCCGTGCTGTCAGGGACCATTTGTTTTCTGAATTCTGCAATTCTGGAGCACTGCTAGGGTTTGGAGGAAGAGAAAACTTTCAAGCTTCTTATGGTTTTTGAGACTGCACTCAGAAACAAATTGGATTAATATGCAGTAGGCATTGAAAGACTGCAAATACAGTACAAAAACATTTCGGTTGCCGAAGACATACATTTTGTTCAGGAGAGAATGTTGATTCTTTTATTCACAGCATTGAAGACATTGGTGTTAAAATGTGAATTTGAGCATCTGACTGAGCAACTGGTAAGAGATCAGTATAGGAAGCTGGGTTTTGGTTGAAGTAGTCCCCCACTTTATGCCTAGTTTTTGATGCAACTTTGACTGAAGTGCACTGGGTTCCTGCTAACCAGGTCCCCAGTGCTAGTATTCCTTCCCCCAAAAAGAGACCCCTGGTCACTTGATCCCCAAGTGTCCAAGCTTTAGCACCTCTGTAAGCCCCTAGTAAGTGGTACCTCTGGGCCCTAGGGCATAGGTAAGTAAACAGGGTCCCTAAGAGCTGCAGCATAACTTGTGCCACTCTAAGGGACCCAGTACCAACCTCATACAGACTACCATAGCAGGCTGCGTGACACGGTACTCCAAAAAGTGAAAACACGACATGGCACACAACCTGTGTGCCATGTCCCCTAACACTGCATGTAATATTTATAAGTCACCCTTACAGCAGGCTTTACAGCCCTAAGGCGGGGTGCATTATATTACATGTGTGGAAATATCTGAAAGAGCAGATATGTCAATTCTTAGACATACAAAGTGATGAGGGAAGCCATTTTAAGTACATTTGCTGGACACTGGTCAATACGAGTTCCCCAGCTCCATGATGGCTTCACTGAAACTAGGGATGTTTGGTATCAAACATCTCATATTAGTAAACCCTCATTGATTCCATTGATGGATTTATTAATATGTGCACCCAGAGGGCACCTTAGAGGTGACCCTGAAAAACCTACCAACAACCGGTGTGCTGACTGACTAGTTTTAGCCAGCCTGCCACCAACAGATGGGTTTCTGACCCCCAAGAGTGAGGGCCTTTGCTCTCAGGCGGTCGGAAATAAAGCCTGCTCTGGGAAGGGTGTTATCACACCCCTGGAAACAGGATGACCTGCAGATATGCATTCCAAGGCAAGGGGCGTCAAAGAACCCAACACCCTTGGAATGAAGATCTGGCTTCCATCCGAAGGGAGTTGCTGACCCCCTGCCTCAGGATCCATTTGGCCCCTGGGCAGGTGGGAAAATTAGTAGTCAGAGAGGCGTGCCCACTTTCAGGCTAGTTCCACCCCTAAGGGGGGGCTAAATGATGTGTACATGAAATTTAGCAATCTGCCATCTTGGAGATGGCAGAACTAGGAACTCTGGAACAGAGTTATGTTCATTTCCCACAGGAAGTGATCATATATGGGGCATCGTGGCCCAGGGGTAGGTAGCCCATTGACTAGTACCCTACACTCCCCTAAATACCCCTAAAAATACCCCTATATTTAGTATTTAGGGGAGTCCCTGGCACCAGGAAATCAGATCCTGCTGACCTGAAAGGAGAAGACAGACCTTGGAGTGTCCCAAAAGCAAGAACAGAAGACCAACAGCTGATTTGGCCCCAGCCCTGCCAGCTTGCCTGCTGTCCTTGACAACTGCATCAAAGATGACTTGTCCTGCAACTGCCTGTGCCCCCAAAGCCTGGGCGGACTGTCAGCCTTCAACCAAGACCCATGAACTCCAATGAAGTAATGGAGCTGCTCCCCTGCATCCTGCAGGCATCCCAGAAGAACTGCGTGGACTCCGGCCCGCCAAAGACTGACACCAGAAAGCACCTCTGCACCCGAGCCCTCTAGCCTGAGTTGAAGTGAGCCAACGGCAAAAGACAAACTCCACCTTGGGTTTGCCAACTGTGTACTTCCCGACGGCACCTGCAGCCTCTTTCGGGAGGCCCCCTTCACCCCAAGTATCTCCAGCACTGGAACCAATGCCAAAAGACACCACTTCAAACGAGCCCCACAGCCCGAGCAGAAATGGGCAGATGGCATCTCTATGTGCCTGAAGAGCTCAAGGGTCGAGCCCCCTGTTGGTTTCCCCCAGATTGGCCCTCCCTCCCCCCCCCCAGTCCCTGCTTGCAGACTCTTTCTGACAGGACCATACTCTATTGAAGTGAATGAGACACCTGATACTGTAGCACACCTTTGCACCCGGACGCCCAAGAGTCCCCTGAGGTGACCTTTGGGTGTGGCTTTGGACCTTGCCCTATACTCACCTAAAGTCCAGAAGAACAGTTGTGTAAGTTGTTGTGAAGTACCCATATGCAGTATTTGTTTCTTCCCCATATGATAACATTAGGGTACCTGAGGCTGAAAAGCACATCTGCACCCAGACGCCCCAGGGTCAACCGAAGTGACCTGTTGGTGCTGCTTTGGACCTTGCCCCATATTTACCTTACCTCCAGAATTTCAGTCCTGTAAGTCATTGCTAAGTGCTCGAATGCAGTATATGTTTGATAACATTAGGGCACCAGATGCTGAATAGCACCTCTACACCCATGCTCCCCAGTGCCTCCCAAAGTGATCTGTTTGTGCTGCTTTGGACCTTGCCTATACTTACCTTAACTCCAGAAGATTGGTCCTGTAAGTCGTTGTAAAGTACCTGTGAGCATTCTATGCCTTTCTTCCATAGGATAACATTACAGCTTCTGAAATTGCACTGTTGATTTTTCAAACTTAAAAAAAATCCTAACTCAAGAAGCACTCACCTGATTCCAGTGATCTTGATATCTGAATTTACATAAAAGTATGTGTTATGTGCAAATTGCAGAGGCCCAGTAATTCATGACATGTTACAGCTTTTGTTGGTCAAGATGGGGTATAATATTTTAAAACAATGCTTTTTGTATTGGCTTCGCCACTGCATTACTGCAATTTTTCAGCATGAATGCTCATTCTATTCAGGTTAAACATGGAATTCTGACATTTCGCAATAATATCCTGTTTATTGGTAAGAATGTTTCTGAGCGCACTGGAAGAGTTGTAGACGTTCTGTGAATGTTGAAAGAGAATGGACTTAGTTTGCAGAAGGATAAGTTTCAGGTGGGCGTGGCACAAGTTAACTCATTAGGTTATGGAGTGTATAAGGACGGTATTAAGTCACTAGGGGGCATATTTATGAAAAGTGGTGCTGCACGCAGTGCAGCACCACTTTTCTTGCGGCCTTTAGTTCCCCCTACTGCCACCATGCCCATGGCACAGGGTAGGGGGAAATAGTGTATTTTCTTTTTTTACGCTATTGATGTACTCTACGGGAGTAGCGCCAAAATTGTGGCACTACTCCTGCAGAGTACATAGGGGCCCATTGTATTCAATGGCATGCCCCTTTTTAAAGCCTGCTATGAGCAGGCATTAAAAAAAAAGTGCCAAAAAATGACGCAAGGAAATCTGTTAGATTTCTTTGCACCATTTTGTATGCCCCATAGCGGGGGAACGCCGCCTATGCATACATTATGCATTCTGCCCCATTTCGGGGGAACGCCGCCTTTGCATACATTATGCCTGGCGGAGGCATAATGTAGCGCAAAGGGTTACAAAGTGGCTCAATGCTTGCATTGCGTCACTTTGTAAATATGGCGCTTCGTTTATGGTCTTCTAACGCACATTAGCGTAGCCACATTAGCACAAAAAAATGGCACCAGTGTGGTATTAGAATGGCGCTAGAGGCCTTAAACATGCCCCTACATTTGTTGAAGGTGGTGGATAAGTTTCCTGAGACTACCAAACAGGTAGAAAATTATGTCCTTCTTTTGACGATATGAGTTCTACTTCCAGTTTGTGAGATATTTTATGGCTACGGTGGAATCCCTTACAAGAATACTTAGGAAGAACTGCAACGTTGATTTGAGTTGGAACAGACTAAAGCAGTCAGAGATATAAAGGAAGAGCTAAGGAAGACACCTTTCTTGTCTGTGCTTGTATTGGTATGTTTGTCTGAACTACAACGGATGCTAGGGAAAAGGAGGGGTTACATGCTATTGTAAGTCAAAAAGAGAATGGTGGAGATAATACAATTGCATTTGATTCTCATACACTGAAAACAGCAGAGATAGTATATTCGGTAAAACTGAAAACAAGATTCTTGCCTGCATGCGGGCTATGCACAAGTTTAGTCTTTTAGTTATGGTACAACAAAGAATGAGTAAAATGGTACATTACAAACCCTTTCACATGAGGTAAGAATAAGTGAGAATAGTCCTGACCCAATGGTAGTGAAGATATCAGTAACGAACAGGAATCTATGCTTAAACCTAGGTGTATTACGAATGTGAAAGCAGAGCAGCTCCCTGTGGGGACCATTGAAATGCACAACTGTCACAAAGTAAGAAAAATATCAAAAACCACTAAAAAGGTTACTTTCTTTTGATAGCAATATTTCTGATGTTTATTTATCTTCCTGCAGATTCCTTACTTTATTAATACCCTTCAGGCACCTGTGTGGAAGTGGAAAAATGTTTCTCCCCAGCAAAAGCTCTCAGCGCCACCAGCTAGTATGAAGCAACTCCAGTGGCAGTATTACGAAACCCACTTTTCAGGGGTACACTCGGGAGATCTCCTCAGCCCCAAGATCAATAATACGTAGTGTACCCTCTGTGGATTAAATTAGAACAGACAGGCGCCGCTCACTGTCCACTGCAGCGAGTTAAGCTCATATACATAAGGAGTGTTAGGAATCAGACAATCAGTAGCTCATCCTCAGAAGGAGTATTGCATATCTACAAAGATATTTTCCCTCATCCGCTGAAACAGTAGACACATGCAGTTGTTGGTATTTTACAATTTGTACAATTTCCACATAAATCTTATGGCTCAAAATGATAGTAATTACCCCGGTTATCTCAGCAGTCATAATATAAAAATGGTGAATAACAGAAATATCCTAAACATTTTACTATTCATTAGAATAGTTTAGTCCTTACCTAATATCTACATGCCATACTATCTTCATCTCATGGTTATTGTATGAGCTGAATGGTTAGAGAATGCCCTAACTATTTATAAGCCAAGCCATTTAAGTATTTCACATGTACCTCAGAAGGCCATCGCTTTAACAATCAGTCCTCGGGTCTGCCTCTCCCAAATCATCAATACTCTTTATACTTTTCTCCTCCAGTAATTTTCTTTGCAGAGAAAAATAGCTGAGCATATCATTGCTGCGGGGCATTATCAGTTTTTCTTTATCACTGAAAGCAGGCAAATGTTGCCATTTTATTTTCTTCAAAAGCTATTTTGTGTGAAGCTGGAATGCCTTGCACCTCTAATCATTGCACATAGTTCTGCAGATTTTCAGTGACTGGAAATTTTCATTTCTATATTTTGTTAGCAAGACTAATGTTAATAAACAGCTTTGCAAAAAATATCTGAATAACTTCTGAGAATAATGTGCAGTCTGACACACACATTAGTAATATTACTACTCAAAATATTAGTTGTTTGTAGGCTTAAGCCTGACACACAGACACTTAAAAGTTTCTATTGCTGGCATAAAAACAGGCCTGATTTGTATGTAATATATAAGCATTACCAGTAAAAACCCTGCCACTCAAATGAGCAACTGTAATCATGCCTGGTTATATTTGGTGCTCCACAGAAGCATCTGAAGAATAGATGAGAACTATTTTGCAACAGCAACAAAAACAGCTGAAGCACATTTATATAACTTGGGATTTTATAAATGACTGCACTAATTCTTTCGGAATGGGCGTGGTGAGGATTCTGCAACAATGTACTCTATCCACCAGAAATATAATTCCCACAAGTATGTACATTTTTCTTCTGATGGATACTTCTTCCTTCAGATTCCTCAACTTAGGAATCAACTGCCAAACAATACCCTGGTGGGATAGAGTAGTACTGGATTGCCAAAAAAGTCATGCACCAGTGGCCTAGAGAAATATCTGTGTCACAGTAATGTATTACAAAGATGTACAACAAAGACCAAGTGGCCACCTGGCAAACGACAGCCACCACAACATTTCTGGTGACAGCTGTAGAAGCTGCCATGGATCTCGCAGACTCTGCATGAATGCCAAGTGAACCACTTTTCCTGGCCAAAACACAACAAATCCTTTTGAAGGGAATGACTCAATGTGAATTCATATGCTTGATTACCACCTCGCCTTTCTTGACTTCAGCAAAACACATGAAGAAAGAATCGCCCCCACCGTCTTGTCTAGTACGGTCAATATAGTGAACAGCAGCATTCCTACCTATGTAACCTTCCCTCTTACTTTGTGGGATGAGTAAGAAAGGAGGATGGACAGTGATCGATTCGCCTATATGGAAGGCAGATATATCCTTTGGCAGAAACGATGTTTGAGAGCCAAGCAATTGTTTCTCTTGATCAAAAACAGGGAAAGGTGGTTAGACTGACAGAATCTATGTTTCACCAATGCTATAATCCAAAGTGATTGCTACCAAAAACGTTCTCTTTAAAGTGAAAAAGCAAATTGAGCAACACTGCACTGGCTTGCACAGTGACGCTATGAGGAAGGTTAACACCAAATTCAGTTTGCACTATGAAACAATCATCATAGGCTTACGTGGAAACAAGGATAACAGATCCTTTAAAAATCGTACTACCAAGGGTGACCAGAACAAAGGGAGTTGATCCGGAAGACACATTAAGGTGGAGAAGGCAGCCAACTATAATTTAGCCGTGGGACCTGTTGGGAAAATGAAAATACAGTACATCAAAGGGGTTTACACCCTTGGAATTGCACCAAACAACTGAACCAGCAGCCTACATAAATTCATTTTGTAGCAGTTTCTGGCAGCCAAAATTACATTTGCCAGTTTCAATGGTAAACAACAAGTGTCTGCTTGGTGCCATACTGTTTCAATTGATGCAAAAGCAGTGTCTGGGTATTAGGGTCCAGGGCCAGGCCATCCTGCTGTCAAGGTAAGTCTTCTCCGTGTGGGAGAGGAAGAAATGGGAAAAGCTGCATTTCTCACAAAATGGCATACCAAATCCTCGATGCCCACAGTGGCTGGATAATTAACAGTTGTGGTCGCTCCTCCAGCACCTTTTACAGAACATTTGAAGGAAGGCTGGTTGAAGGGAATGCATACAGCTGCCTCCATGACCTGCAAAACCTGAGTGCTTCAACCAAGGAAAATCCACAAAAGCTGGGTCACTTTCTCTTCAGGACCATGGTGGAGAGGTGCACACATGGACATCCTAATAAGAAGAAGTATATATATCTGTCACTTCTAGATACATTTCTCATTCCTGTTCCTCTCAAGAGGCAACTTAGTTTGTTCACCCTCAAGTGGAGGGTGCCCAATAGGTGGCTGCTACTGGGAAACCACCTGCACAGCCAACACTTTAGAAGACTCACAGTTACCAAATGTAAGTACTGCAAGCTGGTAGTGTTGGGATCCCATGGTGAATCAAAGGTAAGGACTGAGCAAGGAGGATCAGCAAATGGCAGTAGGTGTCCTGGACATCAAACCCACTAATTCCCTTCATTGCAAGCCAGCAATATTTGGCTTAGAGATGTCATTTTGAACTTGTCTTATTGAATTAAGAGGTTTAAAAGTCCAAGGTCTAGAATGGCCATGAGACCTCTGTCTTTCTTGGGGACCAAGAGATAAGGGGAGTAACATCTCTTAGCCGTCTCCTCCTAGGGCACCACTTCTTAGGTCCCTTTTTTCAACAGGGCAAGAATCTTTACCTCCAGGATCGAGGCATGTCTTCACAGAAAGAGGGCTGTCCAGTGGGAGGACAGGAAGTGGAGGGTGTAATCCTTGTAGCTAAGCTGCAGTACCCCTGATTTGTTGTGATCATCTCCCAGTTGATAGTCAAGTGCTGGGGGCTGGCAGTGGCGGGAAGGTGAGGTAAGTGGTTTTGAGGTGGCAGACTCAATGGAAGACAGAAGACACTAGAGCTGCAGCTGGTGTGTCTAAAGTCCACCTGTGCCCTCAAATGAGTGGTAAAGCTGCTGATGTGACTGGACCAGGTGGGAAGGGTGCTGTTGCCATAGTGTGGTTCCCTGGAAGAGCCCAGAAGCAACGTTCCTGCCATTGGGACAGTTTCACTGTAGAGGCCAGGCCCAGCACGTTTCATGTTAAGTGACTATTATTAAAGCATTCAAAAAAGGAATCTGATTTCTCCCCGAACAGTTGCTCACCATCAGAAGGTGTGTCCATTAATAATTCCTGGGCATCACTTGCAAAGGCAGTGGAATGCATCAAGACACGTTGGTGTAGAGTGAATGCTACGACCAAGGGCCAAGTCAATGTGTAAGCAGAATCTAGATTTCTCTTCAGGATAAGTTTAGAATGATCCAAAAATCTAATTCATCAGATCACAGAAGGGTTTTTTCATGGTGTCATAATTATGGTATTTTTGCCATTTCCCAAATGTCATGAACGTATCAAGCCATAAGGCAAGTGACATTGTCAATGAGATAACCTGGCTGAAGTGAAAAAAATTCTGTTAATGGAGTCTAGCCTTTTAGACTCATGGTCTGGAAAAGCAGTGAGGAATACATTAAGATTCAATTTGAGTGAAAATTGTTCCAGCAAACTCAAATGACAAGTGTTTTGACAAGAACTTTGGGTTGAAAGAATCAGGCCAATGGCACTATGGGATTTATTTGTGGACTGCCAGGCCCAAGAAGAGCTTCTTCCAAGCGGCTAAAGGTGGCAGCAATGGTGCTTTTCTGAATGACAGCCGGGATTACAGAGCTGACAAAGTACGTTGTAGGATTTCCATCCAGAAGTTGGTCTTTGTTTCAGCAATTTGCAACGGTAATCCACGAATTTTGCCTACTTTTCTTTCGCACCACAGACCCAGAATAACAAACTTCCTCTGAAGGTGGTGGTAGGGGGCAAAGAATGTCTTCTCCTGAAAAATTGCTAAGGCCACTAGAGTTTTGTAGTCATCTGAAAAGGAAGGAGGAGGATGTCAGCCTGGCAGTTCAGGCCGGACTGTTCTCATGGGGAACAGGGTCAAGACTGATTTGCATATGACTGGGTCTAAAGTGGAATGGCATGGTGAGCAAAACAACTGATGGATTAAACCCAGATCTGTGACTGGGGGTGAATGTTTGATTTGTTCTACATTCCGTCCATCAACTGGTCTTTTTGCGTTTGTCGCCCCAAGTGGGAAGGGTATGCCCAGACGTGGGTCCCGGGCTCACTATGCCACTGGATTCAAGCTAGCCTGGCTGATGAAGGGTGAAACCCAGGAACTGGTCCCAGGATGCTTGTTTCCGGTCCAGGGAGGACCTGGCCTGGTAGTTCTGGCCTGGTAGTAGACTGTTCCCATGAGGAACAGGGTCAAGACTGATTTGCATATGGCTGGGTCTAAACTGGGGTGGCATGGTAAGCAAAAGAACAATGGATTAAACCCAGATCTGTGACTGGAGGTGAATGTTTGATTGGTTCCGCATTCCGTCCATCATTTGTGTTTTGCTGGACTTATAAGGGGGACAGTTTCCTTGGGAAGAAGAGGATGACTCCTTCCTGTGGCTTTGTGTTATTTGCTAGAACATCCCTCGGGGAAAACAATGTCAGTTTACACCATGTACATCTGAATGTCACATTCAAAGCATAGGCAGCTATAGTGTGGTGCCAGTGTTGTAACTGTTCGTGAGGCACTACCAAATAGAATAAGATATAACCAGAGGGAAGCCTCCCCGACTCCCCTCCGTGCTAAATGGTGGCGACCAGCGGGTCACGTATGGAACATTATAAATAAAGTAAGGCCAGCAGGGCCAGGGTTAGAGTGAGATACAGCAAGTAGTAGATACCCTGCTGGCTCTGTAAAACTAATATTGCATCCGTTCGCTCGCGTGTATGCCAAACTACGAAAAAAGCACACAACATAACATTTGGTGATGAGGGGGTCGCACCCATGCCTGCACTACAGACGCCATGGCGACCGCATGTCAATAGCTGTGCTCGTGCCTTGCGTGTATCGGCGCCAACGCCCCTCCCGAGGTCGGACCGGTGTAAGAAGCAGGGGCGTGCCAGGTCAGCCCGCCGGAACACTCCGTGCCGACCTCACAGGGCAGAGTGTGCTGTCCCAGTCGAGGAGCAAGCGTTGGTTTGCCTCCAGGGCCCTGCCTCTGTTTTCTGCCGCATGCAGCCTCCAGTCAGAGAAGACGTGCCGAGGCTATGAGAAGCACACAGCGCCAGCAGATTCACTACTCTGCCTCCAGCAACCACCCACGAGGTTTAAGGGGCTAAAAAAAAAATTAAACAATGTACAAAAAAAAAATAAACGATGAAGAAAGGAAATATATGCAAAGAAAAAAACAGGACTAGTATTAATCCTAACATAGACTGTAGACTGCACAAACAAAGAAGCATTGACACAAGCAACACAAGAGCCACAAAGGAAAAAAAAGGGGACTATTACATATGAATAGAGCTTTATACGGACACACATTGCCCTACGGCCACAGAACAATCTGAGCCAGCATCATCCAGAAGATGTGACTACAATAATAAAGACTATGAGATCTAGACATCTATCCTCCCACCCTGTGCACTGCAAATCAGAGAGGGCCACATCACACACTACAGGCCCTGATTCAACATGGCCACCATCCTTCCGATTGAGCCTTTTGTCATTGAAGGAGCCCCGTCCGCACAACCCCTGCGATGGAAAGACTGGGTAGACAGAGTACTGCTATTTGTCGAGGCCACCAAAGTAAAAAACGCACAAAATAGGGCAATGATCTCACACCTCGGAGGAAAAAACATCTACAACCCACCCCTAAAACACATCTGACCCTCATAGCAGCACTCAATATGCACTTTGAGCCCATGGCAAATATAGACTATAAACGTTTTATATTCGGGCAAGCCAGACAACAAGCAAAAGAATCAATCGATTCATTTCACATGAGGCTCAAAGACATAGCCAGCACATGCAGGTTCGCAGATGAGACTGAGGAGATCAGAGGCCAAGTAATCCAGGGGTGTGTGTCAACAAAGCTGCCGGAACTAATCTTTGAGGAGTCAGGGAGGTCGCTACCTGATATCCTCATGATGGAATGCACCAAAGAGTTATCCAAGGCTCGAGCTTCACACATGGAGGCAGATCTCCAAAGACCAATCAAAGAAGAGCCTGTGAACACAGTAAAAATGCCTCCTAACAAAACCAGGCCCAGAAACAGCCTACCACTACAAAGACCATGTGGGTACTGTGGTGGACCATCCCACAGACCAAGTGATTGCCCCGCTAGAGAAAAGAAATGCGCAGGCTGTGGAAAGCTGAATCACTTCATAAAGGTGTGCAGATCGAGCAAACCACAACAAGGGAATGCCTCTGTCAACATCCCTGCAAGTAAGTCCTAGAGAGGCAGCAACATGGATGACGACGATGCTGCGGAACATGTAATTCACTCCCTAATCACCATAGGCAATGCAGCCCAATCATAGAAGAAACTGCTGCGGTGCCAGATCAATGTAGGCACCCACCCGACCATTGCTGGTTGATACAGGACCCTCCATAAACATTTTAGTGGCCGATGTGTACCACCAGATGGTCCCTACACCTACCTTAGAACCAGCGAAAATAAAGGTGTTCGCATATAGCCAGAGTACTGCTCTCGCTCTCAAGGGTCGATTCCAGATGCCAATTGCAAATGGACCACAATCCGTCCATGCTCAAGTATACGTAGCTGAAGAAGGTCATGGGATGCTGCTAGGGTGTCAAACAGCCGAAGAGTTAGGAGTCGTCACTTTCGCTTTTGCCATACATCAGGAGTCGTTAACTGAACTCCAACAGTTTTGTGACGTATTCAAGGGTATAGGCTGTTTGCGTAATCGAGAGGTAAAGCTACACATAGACAAGGCCGTGCAGCCTGTAGTGCTCCGGCACCAATGCATTGCGTTCCAACTAAGACCACAGTTGGAAAAAGAATTGAACAAACTTGAAGCAGCTGGCATCATAGAATGAGGCACCTGGCCCACGCCCTGGGTATCTCCGATTGTGGTCGCGCGGAAGCCCATACAACCAGGGGAAGTACTCATCTGTGTTGACATGCACCTCCCCAACGTCTCCATCAAGTGCGAAAGACATCTGACCCCCATGACAGATGACATGATCGGCGAACTAAGTGGCGCCTGCTGGTTCTCCAAACTAGGCGCTCCGGAAACCATTAATTGGTTCTAGCAAAGGAATCACGCTATATAATGACGTTTTCAATGCATGTAGGATTAAGGTGCTACAAAAGGCTCAACTCTGACATCTCCAGTGCTGCAGAAGTTTTTCAAAATGTAATCGACGAGCTTCTGCCAGATCTGTCTTGCACTATCAATGTCAGCGATGACATCTTAGTCCATGCAGCAACCATCCCTGAGCATAACGCCAGGCTCAAGAGTGTGCTACATCGGATCCAAGAAGCTGGTCTAACTCTCCACCGCCAAAAGTGTGAATTCCTCACCCGCCGAATCCAATTTTTTGCAAATGTACTCTCTGCAGATGGCGTTGCACCTGATCCTGAGACGGTACAAGGCATTAAGAATGTGCCCCCACTGGCCACTGTGACTGAAATTCAAAGTTTTCTGGGTATGGTCAACTACTGTAGCCGCTGCATTAAAGACCTTTCTATGCTAACACAGCCACTCAGAAACCTTACAAAATCCTTGGAGCTGTGGGTGTGGGAGTCGGCTCAGCAAAGTGTCTTTGAAGCCACCAAGGATGATTTGTCTAGTGATACTATACTCCGATATTTTGATCCACGCAAAGACACTAAGATTGCAGTCGACGCTGGTCCAAAAGGTTTAGGAGCCATGCTGCTTCAAAAACAGGGCAGCGATGAATGGTCACCAGTGGCATTTGGGAGCCGGTCATTGACTTACACTGAACAACAGTACTCGAAAATCGAGAAAGAGGCCAATGATGTACACTGCGGATAGAAAAGTGGATGCTCCAATTGCAGGACTATCGATGTCATCTGGAATATCGTCCAGGGTCAGATAACCCAGCTGACTACTTGTCTCGCCATCCATGAGCCGCCACTGAAAGCGAGGTCCATGAAGCTCAGGAAACTGAGGAGTATGTGAGGTACGTGTCTGACAGATCGCAACCAATACTGGTCTTGACTGAAATGATAATTCAGGCGATGTCCAAAGATGACTGTCTTCAAAAAACTCTGCAAGCGGTCCCCTCATACCAATGGCATGTTTTCAAGAAGCAATTGACATCACTCATACCAGCCTCTAAATGGATAATGAAAAGCCTCTATCATGTTCGCAATGAACTGTCTGTTGACCCCGATGGGTGTTTGCTGCGAGGCTGCCGGCTGGTCATTCTATCATCCGTCACTGATCGGGTGGTCCAGTTAGCACACCATGGACACCAGGGAATGGTGAAAACTAAAAGTTGTTTACGAACAAAAGTATGGTTTCCCCTAATGGATGATCAGGTGGAGAATGTAGTACGGTTGTGTCAATGTGTCAAGCTTCCAGGGACCCTAGCAGGCCTGTTCCCATAGAAACTGATCCAGAGCCACAACAACCATGGGTTTCTGCCAGTTTCTACTTTGGGAGTCTACCTGACGGCCAACACACCATGGTAATGATTGATGATTTTTCCACATACCCCGAGGTAGAAATCATCCCCACTCTCACCACTTACGTTGTGATTCCCAGAATTGAGAAGATTATAGCCACACATGGTCTCATCTCTGAAATAAGGATGGAAATGGTCCTCCCTTCCAGAGCAAGGCGCTTGCATCGTGCTTTGAGATCACTGGTATCCGGCATCGGCGGATCACACCAAGATGGCCACAAGCAAACGGGGAGGTCGAAAGATTCATAAGGACTTTAAACAAAGTAGTTCGTATTGCTGCAGCAAGTGGACAGTCAAGTGAATATGCCATATATTCCTTCCTACGGAATTATCGACAGACTCCACATTCTACTACTGGCCAAGATCCTGGACATGTTTCTCTAGGTTGGGTAGTTGTGGACTCTATTCCTCATCACTGGCAGTGGGTGCCTGAGGCTATGGATGGTTTTCGGGTTCACCAGCTCTACTTTGATCTCACCAACTGCTGGACTGGGGGCCCTGTCTGTCTCCATGAGGTGATTTGCGCACTTTTTAAAGAGGTAAGGGAGTTACCAACATTTAAGTAAAAATCCCTGATTTCGTGGGGATGGATGGGACTCAGTTGTTTGGCATTAAGGTGGATAAAGTACAAGGTCTGTTCCTTTTATTTTATAAAGACATTTACAATTTTGACACTATAATGGATATAATTTTGGTGTTTGCATGCAAGATTGTGTATGAATTGATACAATATTAAGGGATCCCGGTGGTAAGTCCAGAAGATACAGGGAACTTGACTAATTAGTCAAAAGTGGTCAAGAGTAGTGTTGGACTTGGGGCTGAGGAATCAGTGTATGTTCTAAAGAACACTCAAGTCAACCTAACCCAGACCTTAATTCTGGAAGTCACAATTTGTAGTTCCAAATAGTGAAAAGTTGTCCCCTCTATGAATCCGGAGGGAAGTGACCAGTAGTATATTGTTTGCGCTAGTATGAAATTAAGAATTACTGTGTATATATATGCATGTATAGATAGAAATGTGGCCACATAATAATGTCAATATAGAAGTTTATGTTATTTAGTGTATAATTTAGGAATAAGTATCAGACCTCTATTCTTATGAAGGTTAAATTATAACAGTATACTCAAAAGTAAAGTAATTGACTGGACTGGGCAAATGTCCCAAAAAAGTTAACTAATTAATTCCACATCCCTGAATTAATTATTCATTTTTATAACGGTCAGGCTGTCACCCTCTGCAACAGAACTGACTTCAGTAGACCAGCAATATAAATACCATAGAATCATTTTTTTAAGTTAGAAGTTTATGAATGCCTAGGTATTTATTGTACATCACCTCTAGGCCTTAAAACAACCTACATTGACATAAGAGAAATGCCCGTTAGACAATTAAAAATATTTATTCGAAGAACTAATACAAGGACATTGTCCTCCAAGTTAAATGTAGTGTAGTAGCCTCATGAACCCCATAACAAATACTGACACTACTAACTATTATCCCCATTATGAAACTATAGAGCCTCAAGATTGGAGGCAAGATGAATTATCAAACAGTATAGACTGGGACATATACACATATCTTGAGGGTATACAAATAGAAGAAGAATTATCAGCTACTATACATACAAATATATTTAACTACCTTTCATATAGTTGTGAACAGGACCTTCACATAATTAAAATAAAAGAGTTTGTTTTGAAATCTACAAACCTGTTGCATTTGTCTTTCCAGAGTGAGGCATCCCTTGGAAGTCCTCTAATATATTCCGTTTCATTTTTCATGTGTGACACTGGTGCTACTTTGTCGCCAGAAAGTGAATATATTGAAGTCACTACAATTTTTCAGTGGAACCATGGGCAACAGTCATGTGAATTCCCTGCAATAATAACAGACTCATATTTAGAATTAGACCTCCTATTGTATGCATTTATTAGGGACCTCCCAGTGTGAAATTTAGGATATGAGTAACTTAGAAACATGTATATATATATATCACAATAACATTATTGTTTGTGGTGTCAGGCAAACAAACTACTTAGGTCACACATAAATGCACCTACCCAATAGATATAAAAATGAACAAAGTCTTTCAGAGATTAGGGATATATATATATATCTGATGTTCACCTTCACAGCCTAATAAGAGTTTATGTGAAGTCTGGGAATACCCCCGGAAGTAAATAGAAGTCCATTTAGAGTGTAAACCATATAGTACAAAAGATTAAGTTCACTAAACAGACAAGGGGTTTCCTTTAGAACACATGGTTAAAGTGTTCTCAGGAGACAAGGACAGGATAGGAAAATACTGTAAGGAATGGCACAAAGTAACATTAAAACTTGCACATGTGTGGCCCAAATAGGGTACATTTGATAATGCAATAGAACACATGGCCACCTTCCTACAGAGTAAATTAAAGCAAAATAAACTAGAGAAAAGGAAGATCACACTAGACCTATGGAGGGCCTTTTGTGAAACACACATGAGTGAGTCAAAGACAAACCCTCCCTTTGGCTCCTCCACCCCCCTATCAAGACGTGCAATTAAGGTTAGGCAGTGCAAAGGTACAGGGCATGTATACGATGCAACCTGGTGCCCCACACTCACTACTCACCTCTTCACATCCCCCTGCTGTGGGATATACAGACCTCGTGTATAGCCCACCATTAGAATCTTTTTTTGAACATAGAGAATATGTCCACCTATCTCCATGTCCTCAAATGGCCAGTACACCACGGGAAGTGTTAGGTTGGGACAGTACTAAATTCATAGGGACAGTAGATGTCAAGTATACCTAATGAGGGGTCAAGAGAGGCACAGAGAATGGATGGGGCTAGAAAAAAAGAAGGTGTTTTGTAAAAACCAAGTACCAACAATAAAAAGGAGACAAGAAGGCTAGCTTACACACCAGAAAGTCCTCCCACAGAATGCTGGAGGTTCATGCACCCAGGAGCAGAGGAGACTAGTGTAGGCAAGGGGGTCACAGTGCAGGAAGATGGATGGGTAGACCAAATAGCGACTCACTGGGCCACAAATGATTGAACAAGAAGGACTAGAGGACACAGTCTCCACACATAGCAGCTTAGGTGAAGAAGATCTGGATTTAGAAAAATCCTACAAAGGATCAGAGGTGGCATAAGATGACATCACTGAACATGTTAAGAGAATGTCCCTTCATGAGGACCATAACAGGGAACAGTCACAATATGCCTGCGAGGGAGAAGAAAACAATAAGACAGGACAGACTTTACAAAAGAAGCCAAAAGAATTAAAGAGATTAGTATTTGATGGGGCGCATGACCGCCCATATGAGAGAAAGGGAACATTTGATATGGCAGTTCAAATGACACTGAGGAAAGACATGGCACATGCATTCCCTGTATGCTAATTTGACGCCCACTGAAATAGTAGCTCAGTATGAAAGTAGTTTGTATAATGTTGTCCCTTTTACTGACAACCTAGCAGGTTGGACAGAAGGATTGTCATCACAGATGACACCATGGCCGCAAGAGGGTTCCTTTGAACCCCGAGACATGGCTAATGCAGAAATTTATATTTTTCAGGGCACAGGGGATCCTTAGTGCGATTATCCCTATATGCAGAAAAGTCTAACAGTGTGGCAGAAATATGCTTGTAAGTATGACTCGTCACCCTACTGGCAATAGGACTACAGTCCTGTCACAACTTCCCTTGATATGCAAGGGCCCAGGGGCACCTCAGTATATACCATGGCCCCAGATGGACAAAGAAAATCTTAAAAAACACTTGCCACAACTTGCTGAGGGTGCTGGGAAATGGATAGCAGCTCTGGAAAAACATACTGCAGGGATTACTCTTGCAATTGGGAACATTAAGAGTTTACTAAGTTCCGTTATAGGAGATGAGACAGACCTACTGTTCAAAAAGGCAGGTGTAAAGGATGTGACATTGATCAACCCAAAATGTGATGGGGCACCCTTTAATAGAGTAAGGGAAATTGTTTGGAAACAACTGAGGAAAATGTATCCAGACAGGCCAGACATTGGGTCCCTTATGGCACAAACAATGCAGCCAAATGAGGACCCAGCCCAATTCCTTAGCAGAGTGAAACAAAAATGGACACAGGAAGTGGGGGAGAGTTGGGATGTAACTGGACAGAATGCAATACTATTTTACAATGTAGTAAAAAAGGGTCTGCCAGTTGAAGTGCAGGATAAATTAGATAATATAGTGGCCTTAGAGGCCAAACCATGGATAGCGATACAAGCACACATAATACATTTTTGTAAGAAGAGACAAGAAAAGGAAATGAGCGAGAAAGATAAAAATAGAGAAAGCAGCAGCTAAATTGGTCCAGCAGAAACTGGCTAAGAATACAGAGGAAGGAATTGCCACTGCCACCACCCAGTTAGCTGCAGTGTCCCTGGGAGTGCCCCCTTCAGGCACCCCAATGCAACCCTACCAGTATGCCCAGAGAAGCAATAACAGGAATAATGGAAGAGGAGGGCGAGGAAGGTTTGGGGAAATAGAGTAAGCACATTCCAGAGTGGACAGACATGCCACTATTGCAAGATGGCATGACATTTCATTAGAGACTGTAGGTTTAAAAAGGAAGATGAACTTAGCAACCAGACAAGGGCAAATTATGGCCAACAAATGGCACCACCTGGTGGCATTGTAGCACAACCTGCCATGAGTCCCCAAGTGATATATCTCCCACAGCCCCAAATACAACTGCAACCTCAATCACAGATACAGCCTCAGCAGTTACAGCAATCAGTGCCCCAAATACAGTATGTGCCTGAGCAGACAGTGCAGCCCACCTTGCAGCACCAGAACTTACAAGGATGGGTAACTGTCAGGGGAGGGAACCCATTCCAGCAAAACTACATTGGATGATATGCCCAATGAAGGTGCCCAAAGAGAAGTCTCATGTGTCCAGTTTTATCGGTAACCCATAGGCCAGATGAGGAACCCACTGGGATGGTAGCCATAAATGACAAGGAGTACACCTTTCTCATCCACACTTGGGCCACTAGGTGCTGTATCCGTGAGAGGGGACTGCCATTGTCAAATTTATCAATGGACACACAGGGGTTCTCCGGGGCTGTAATGAGGGTTCCATTCACTAAACCTGTGGAAATGGAAATAGGGGGGAGGTATGTTGATGGATGGTTCTTATTCTCCCCAAATGCACCAGCTAATCTGCTAGGACGTGATCTCATGGCAAAATTAAACATGGCTATTCACTTTGAAGAGGATGTGACTATGATCTGTTCAAAACCTGGAGTATCTAGTACACGCATCATGACAATGATTACACACACCCCAGATGGTAACCAACTTAGAGCCAGACCTGTAGATATTTTAGACTTTACTAGAGCAGTTTACACCATCATAGTAGAAACACCAGAACTGACAGGGAAGCTAGTTGAATTACCCAAGAGCTTTCTCTTTAGACAACAGGGCCCCTATTTGGAAATATTAGACAAAGACCTCATTCTTGAAATAGAGGCTTTAGAAGTGTCCCCCACCTATGGGAGGCTGATGGCAAGTGACCACATTGGTGCGATGTGTCATCTTTTATGATCCCAACATGCAGTTGGGTGACATTTCAGATGACCATTTGTTTGCTGATGACCTTAGAAGGGCAGAGATTGTTTTTCAAAACAGCGTACCTTTACGCACCACACTGGAGACAAGGCCTGTGATACCTATAAATGTCTCCAGTCCAATCAAAGATAATGACCTTGCACAGGTGCCCTCCAACTTGTGGACAAAAGGCCCTTATGATGTAGGCCTCGTCCACACACCAGTATCATTCAGAATAATTTTGAAGGAAGGAGCAATACTGCCAAGAGTGAGACAATACCCTTTATCCAAAGAAGGAGAGGAGGGCATTGCACCTCTTATACAGACATTGGTGGAGCAGGGAGTCATATACCCATGTGTATCCCCCTGCAACACCCCAATTTACCATATAAGGAAGGCCAAGGGAAATTTGTGGCGCATGATTCAAGACCTGCGCCCCCTAATGACATAGTGATAGCAGAATTCCCTGTAGTACCTAACCCTTCCATCATCCTAACCAACATACCCCAAGATGCTAAATACTTTTTAGTCATAGACTTGAAGAATGCATTTTTCAGCATTCCCCTGCACCAAGACAGTCACTATTTGACTGCATTTTTCTATGTTCACAGTACCTTCATTCCCGATTACATCAAGGGTACTGTGAGTCCCCTAGCGTCTTTAACAGGACGGTCAAGAATGACATCACCAATTTTCAATGTGACAGCAGTGTTGCAGTATGTCGATGACCTACTGATCTGTAGTCCAGCAGAGGAGCACTGTAGAAAGGATACTGTGTCCCTGTTGTGCACCCTTGCTCACAGAGGTTACAAGGTGGACAGGGACAAATTACAGTACTGCCAGGATTGCCTTGGGCAACTACTGTCAGCATCAGGCCGCCAAAATATGCCCGGGAGAGCAGAATCCATTCGGCAGATGACAGAGCCTGAGACTGTGAAAGGAATGCAGAAGTTCCTAGGCTTATATAATTATGTCAGACAATGGGTTTTTAAGTACAGTACTTTAATATCCCCACTGCTTGCATCTATCAAACAGGCGAAAACACAGAAAGACAGGATAACATGAACTATGGAGAAGGAACAAAGCTTCAGTAAGCTAAAAACAGAGATAATAAATGCACCAGTGTTAGGAACACCAGACTACAACAAATAGTTTTTTCTTTTTTTCCACTGTAATGGTCAGGTGAGGACGGCTGTCCTTACCCAAAAGTATCCTATAGACCACAAACCAATTGCATATTTTAGTGGCCTAATTGATTCTGTCATGAAAAGCCATTACCCTTGTGAACAAGCACTAGCCACAGCATCCTTTGCAGTAGAGAAAAGTGCCCCCATTTTCATGGGTGCACCTCTGACACTGTATGCTGAACATGCTGTGTTTGCAATAATTCAGAAAACTAAAACAACACTAATAACACAGAGAGTATCAGATTATGAGATAATATTATCATTACCATCCTTGAAGGTGATTAAATGCCACCTAATCAATCCTGCTACCTTCTTTGCACACCCCATTTCGGACACTGACGATGATGCCCATGATTGTGCCACATATACTCCAGATGAGTGTAGCCAAGCAACAGAAGACCCCATTCCAGGTTGTGCTGTATATTTTGTGGATGGGTCTTCCACAATAGATCAGGACACATGGGTAAGACATACAGGTGCTGCAGTGGTCAGAGCGATGCAGCACAACTCTTCAGACACACTGCAGATAACCAAACAGATAACTTTGCCATTTCAATATTCAGCCCAGGCTGCTGAATCAGTAGCTTTAGTGGTAGCCCTCAAACAAGGGGAAGTAGAAACAATAACAGTATACTTTGATTCAGCCTATGTCACTATGACAGTGCATTCCAGCATTATGCAGTGGAACAGATGTGGATTTCTCAAGTCTGATAGAAGCCCTGTCATGCACCGCCCCCTTAGAGGGGTGGTGCATGACAGGACTTGATACAAGCTTTAACACTGCCACATGCAGTTGCAGTAGTGAAATGCGCAGCCCACACTAATGGTCAGGATTTTGTGTCCAGTGGAAAAGCTCTGGCTTATTGGGCAGCCAAAGATGCAGCAACACACCCTCTTAGTGACACACATACCACAGTTCTGTCAGCTAGTGAAACATTGACACCTTCAGACCCTTTGAATACATCCAGACATTACACAGAGACAGCTCATCTGCATGTAAGAGAGATACAAGAAAATGTCCCAGAGCATGAGAAACAGTTGTGGGAAGCCAGAGGATGCACACAGACAGGAACAGATTTACTAAACAGACAAATGTTAACAGGGAAGCCTGTCATGCCCCAAGCATTGCTACTGATAGCTCTAAACCAGTTACATATTCCTTCACATTCTGCTAGAGACAATATGTCCCTCCAAATATGTCAGGATTGGTTTGTCCCTAACTTACATAAGATGATTACAATGTACATACACACCTGCACAGTGTGTTAGCAGTATTCACCAAGTCCCACCTTTAAGGTAATAGCTTCCACAATACCTCGCCCACGAGGTCCGTTTAAGGAACTGCACATTGATTACATCGATATGATTGACAGATGCAATCATTATCGCTATCTTATAGTTGTAATTTTCCCATTCTCAAGGTGGATTGAAGCAGGACCTTGTGTTCACTGTGATGCCAAGTCTGCTGTTAATTTACTGATCTGTGAGGTAATACCGCAGGGGGGGGTGTCCCTGAGGGGATCAGATCCGACAATGGCACCCACTTCATCAATAATATATTTTCTCACCTCACCACTTTGTTAGGAATAACACACAAATTGTCCTCTGCTTATCATCCGCAAAGCAATGGAATTGTGGCGCGCCTTAATGGCCTCCTCAAGAACAAAATAAGTAAACTATGTGGGACATTGAAAAATAAATGGCTATACTGTCTCCCATTAGCACTCTTTGCTCTGAGAAATACCCCAGGATCAGATCACCATTTGACTCCTCATCAAATAGTGACAGGTAGAACAATGAGTACATTTGTGCCATCAACTAGACATAAGTTGGAGACTGAGAGTGCACCTGAAGTTGTACAAACTGAAATGAATGAATACATGTCTGAGCTAACCAAAGTTGCAAAGTTCTTCTCTAAACAGGTTACACGTGCAGCCAATAAGCGTGCCCACGCATCTCCTGTAAAGGATCAACAAACACCATTACCTTTAGGAACTTTAGTATGCATTCGCAATTTTGTTAGGAAGTGGAAAGACTGCAAATTTAATGGACCCTTCCCAGTGATAGACAGCACGACTACAGCAGTGAAAGTCCAAGGCCACAAAGCATGGTACCACCTCCAGGACACCCACCTGGCCCCGACCATGCCATCCATCCCTTTGACACCGAGCAGGAAGAACAGGGGGGAGAACAGGAGAAGCAACCGGAGTAAAGCCTCCCTCTAAAGATCCAATATTAGACAATTCTTCTTTCAAGTTATGTATTGTATGTTTGTTTTTCCTCCTCGGTGCACTGATATTGATGTTTTTAGCCCTTTGGTATTTTTATTTTTTTGATCCTATATCAATTATTACACGCATGCGTAGAACTGTTGATAATGATATTGACCATCACCCTCTCCATACTGCTTTGTTTGATAATATGTGGTATCAGCACATGCATAGTAAAGGCCCATCCACGTCCAACACCAGTTGTTATATATGTTCTCTCATCCCCCATGCTGCTGGAGTAGATAGATTGCATCTCCCTAAAGAGGTATCTACAAACATTACACATTGTCTCCTGCACCTATTTTTATGCAGAATGAGAGCACAGCTACAACCAACTCACGTTAGTCCTGTTACTGCATTAGTTAACACAACTAGATTTGACACCACCCCAGAAGTCCTACAAGTCCTGACAGAAAAACAAGAGATAATGAAGAAAGCAGGGCAAAAAAGGTCTCCCCCAGATTGGGAAAAAGGGGTATTACGTCAAGGTATTTTTGGAAGGTCTTACCCATCATCTGAATGTAGTAACTATTTAGCTAAGCCCCTACCCCCTGATTGCGCAGGCAGGCCAGTTCTTGGTATCACAGGATCAGTATTTGCCCATGATAAATGGCATACAGAGGCCAAGTTCACATGTAGAGCAATATCATTATGGAATGGCACCGAGACACAAGGTTCACTAAGTTTTAATAAGATAATAGGCCAATGTCAGGAAATATGGGATGCGAACATCCAGAGATATACATGGACAGGAACTACCATACACCCTAGAATAGCAATGAAATTAACACCGTTTTCTCTTTGTTTCAGAGGGAATGGCACAGTGAAGGTGGGGAGTAACATCACCACCTACAACTCTGATATACAGGGCGGCACCTCCAGCCTGATGGATCACTATTGGATGTGTGGGGACCGTCTCCGTATACAACTACCCCCGAACTGGAATGGCCTCTGCTCCCTAGTGACTTTGCACACCCCCTCCCTGGTGATACCAGGTGTGGACATCTCTCAGTTACATGACCATCCCAAGAGCCGTCCAACAACCTTGCTTCACCATTACCGGACAAAAAGAGCTGTTGAGTATTTTGGTACTGCAGTGCGGAAAGGCGTTCCACAGGAACATAGACTATGTAATGATGCCAAAATCTTTTTTGGTAGCATCCTACCATTTATTCAGGCGAAAGCAACTGCAAGCTGGCTGCAGATCACGCGCGTTGAATTGATGAAGACCATAAATGCAACCGAAGATGGGTTCAATGCTATCAAGGAAGAACTCCGAGCCCTTAGGCTGATGGTAATGCAACACAGATATCGACTTGGTTTGAAGGAGGGGTGTGTAAGAAGACTGGATCGGCCTGTTGTACTTATGTGCTGGCCAATGATGCGGACAATGGGACAGTAACTCAGGCCATTCAGACATTGCATGATCTACAAAAGAAAATGATCGATGAGGGGGTGCCACTGATGGGTGGTTCGAGGGCTGGTTCGAATAGGTGCCGTCCTTGATGTCGGGGTTGTTCAAGGCCTTGTTGCCTTTGATCGTGTTGTTCCTCTTGATGTGTCGTATTTTTCAGGTAATAATAGCATGTTGCAAAAGGATGACATCTAAATTGGGAGGGACAGAGTAGTGGGTATGTGGTGATTCCCCTAGTTTCATTAGTAGGTGGGAAGGTAGGAAAAGTAGTTGAATAATCAACTAGAGGGGGGAATGATGTAGGAAGAATAGGAACACATCATATACATCACATACATACAAACATAAGTTCCCAAACCCCAATACAAACATTGTATGCTAGAAATAGTTGTTAACCAATGTAAGTAGTAAAAGGCTTAATACATGACATGTTAAAAAAGACAAACTGTGGGTTCACTAGAAAAGGCAGGTCATATTTAGGACAAACAATCATTACTTAGGGAACTTATACAGATGCTACATTGTTAAGTTAGCTGTGCTGAAACACACAAGAGGCCCAAACCACATTAGAATGAGAGATTTTCTTTGGAGCTGCACCAACTGTGGCTTTCACTTAGCATGAACCGGGTGGAACAAAAGGGTGTATCCTGCCTTAGGGCATTAGTCCTAAATACCAGTACAAAAAGTCATTCATATCTTGGTGAGGGGAACTGTGTAAGGGTCAGATAAGCATTTGCACAAGGCAGGGCTACTGTGAGCATCATATAACATATAATCACTTAATGTGCAGAAAGATAGAGATGCTGAATGACGTCAATGTTACTTACCCACCCATGAGGCGACCAATAATCATGCATGTGCTCTTTTCAAGAGGTACCTCTCCCTTATTATCTTATCTGTACTGCTTGTTCTTGCTTACGTCAATGCTCAACTTGTGACCATAGTTTTTTGTGGTTTTCACAGTATAAATACCACTGCTTGTGAACTAGAACTTTGAACTTCAGTCATGGATTCTATGTTGAGACTGCCTGTTGTTCCCAGCTGAAAATCAATTAAACCTATGTCAAATTGATCAGTCTTATTTTATTAACAGATTTCCTTCTAACACCAGAAATGGATCAATGTCAACCAAAAAACTAGCCACAGACATCATGCAAGAGAGTCAGGTTTACATGTAGGAGACATTGTCCTACTAAAGGAGAACTCCTCTGGAAGCAAATTCCACCTGCCGTTCGACAAGAACCCTGGACCATCATTTGACGGAACAAATCCATGATTGTTGCTGGCAGAGGAGATTCCACTGTCACATGGAACACCTCCATGTTCAAGAGGGTTCACTCTCCACCAACCTCTGGTGATAATGAGTCTCATTCACTTTCGTCTGGTTGTGATCAGGTGGCTGCGTCTGACTCAGATGATGATGTCTTGAATTCCCAGTCCGTGTTGAGTCCTCCCTCCGAACAGGGTGCAGATGATCTGCCACCTGTAGGTGTTTCCTACTGGGTTCCTGATGCAGAGAGGTCTACTCATACCAGGTAGAGATTACATGTTAATCCTGCCCCATCTCAGCAGTCGTGTGATCATCTAGTGTGAACTGCTATTTTTCCAGCCTGATGAGTTTCCAGTAGGTTGTGTTATTTGTTTTTGGGAGGAATGTAGTGTTGCACCAGTGACGGAACTTGTTGCGAGGCACTACCATATAGAATAAGATATAACCAGAGGGGAGCCTCCCCGACTCCCCTCCATGTCCATGCTAAATGGTGGTGACCAGCGGGTCACATGTGGAGCGTTGTAAGTAAAGTAAGGCCAGCAGGGCGGGGTTAGAGCGAGATATGGCAAGTAGTAGATACCCTGCTGGCTCTGTAAAACTAATATTGCATCCGTGTATTATTTAACACGCAAGCACTCGCGTGTACGCCAAACTACGAAAAAAGCACATGACATTACAGCAGCCTTGGCTGAAATTCTGTGGTGCAACCTGAAGAGCGATTACAGGAAAGATGGATGAGTTTTCAGATACTGAGCCAGATGTACAAAGCCCGTTTTGCATTTCTTAACAGTCTGTGATGTATTTCAGGCCGTTAAGAAATGCAAAGCGGCCTTTTCTTATGTACAAAGGTCATTAAGAAATTGTAAATTGCGATTTCTACTCTGTAGAAATCACGATTTGCGATTCCCAGAATAGGAAATCACAAATAGGGATTTCCTATTTGTGATTCCTATTCTGATGTACAAAGCATTAACTAAATGCGACTTGGGCATTTAGGAGATGCAAGTCGGTTGTAACCAGGTGCAATTTTAAAAAAAGCACCCCAAGAGGCTTTTTTTAAAAATTTCAATAGAGAACGCACGTTCCCCTTAGGCATATGTGTGCTCTACTGGTGCACCCCTATTTTTGGGGTGTGCGGAGGGGGGCCTTTGCCCTTTGCATTTCTCGTTTTGCATTTCCTAAATTGTGATTTCTTACCAAGAAATCGCAATTTAGGAAATGCAAAACCAGCCCACTGACTAAAATGTAATGGGATTTCTTAATACTGATTTCCTAATGGCAATTCCTACTTTGTAGGAATCGCTATTAGAAAATCGGTATCTCTGTATATAGCATTTTGCATTTCTTAAATAACGATTTCTATGAAGTCGCTATATAAGAAATTCAAAATTGCATTTCTGTACACCTGGTCTGCTTTCTGTTGCCCAGCAGAAACTTAAAAGGTGAAGCATCTGCCTAAAGTACCATCCATTAGAAATAAACATAGGAAAACAAACCAAAAACAGTAATCCTAGTAAAAAAGAAAATCATACAGTCACAACACACAAGCAGTGTAGTAGTGTAGAAGTGAAATGAGAAATGCAATCACTACAAAATTAGCAGCGACAACATAATCACAGCTGTAAAGCAGTAAAAATAAATAGGAAATATCTATAGGCAATCCCCAGGTAAGGCCAACCAGACAGAAGCTGTGAAGCCAATTTAATGTTTAAGGCTCACTTATCTACGATCCAAGTGCAACAGAAAACAGAAATATAGGAGTCACCTAGAAGAGGTGTGGGTGGAAGATCAAGTTAATTATGTGAGACTTCCCAGATTATTATATTATTGATATTCCCATAATGCGCACATTGCCACTGTTAACATTAACTGTTTGTAATAGTAAGTGTTCCTTTTAAATTTTGCACAACTTAGCCATATTTTCCAGCTCACTGCCATCCTTACCCTGGTTGTTATGCTAGCTGGCCTTTGGAAATCTCAGATTAATTATAATACTGCCCGGTGTGGCAACAAGGACAGAGTAATCAATATCAAGCAAGAGTTCAAGATCGTAGCTCACTGTGACCATGTTGGCTTACGTTTGAGACAACTTTCAGATCATCTTATAGTTTGAGATTATTTTGCCTCTCACTATTTGGGGGGCCATCACTTTTCTCTGCAGGGAAACAGCCACCAGCTCAACAGACTGAACTGGTGATAGTAGCAATGGGGTTTCCATGGACAGCATTACCTCCTTTTGGGGGCTTGACTTCTAGACCGTAGATTTTAAAATCACAAGCTCAGACATATATTTCTTGCAAACCTCCCTTTCTATGTAATGACCTAGGGCTTCATAAAAGAACAAAGACATTGGTGGAGAAGCACTACTGCTACCGGACAGTACATGCCCTCATTCTCTGGCAAAGAAGAATATGGCAAATGCATGTCCTTGTGTTCACTATTATTGGCATCATCTGTGTCTGGGTAAGTGCTATTAGGACCAATTGTCCAAAATTGATTATTGTAATTTTACAATGAGGGGAATATTTAGGAGCCCCTAGCGCCATTCTTTTATGCTAATGTGGAGTTAGAAGGCCAAAATCCCCGCGGCATACTTACAAAGTGGCGCAATTCATGCATTGTGCCACTTTGTAACCCTTTGCGCTACATTATACCTGCACCAGGCATAATGTATGCAATCAGGGGTGTTCCCCTATTGGGGGGCAAAGGTGGCAAAAAAATGACGCAAGGAAATCTAACAGATTTCCTTGCGTTATTTTTTGTGGCACTTTAAACGCCTGCTCAGAGCAGACGTTAATAGGGGTCTTCTGTTATTTATAATAGGCCCCTATGTACTCTGCAGGAGTAGCACCAAAATGTTGGTGCTACTCTGCAAAGTACATCAATAGCGTAAAAAATAATGACACTATTGCCCCCTACCCTACGCCATGGTGTGCCATATTTTAAATACGGCACACACATGGTGGTGGTAGGGGGCGGTAAAGGGCACTGTGTGCATGGCCACTTTTCTTAAATATGCCCCTGAATGTTCTGACTATGCTACCGCTCATCTTCAATGACTAAAGAAACATGTTGAGTGATCCTTAAAAAGATCTTCAGGTCCATGTCATAAATTAATTGTTACATGTTCACTGGTTACAGGTAGCAGCATACATAAGGTTGAAGGTCTTGATTTTAACCAACAAAGCAGCCCTGTCCCTGTCCCAGGTTATACCCTAACTTTTAAATAGCACTTTATAATTCTGGTTTTAGGATGGCATTTACCCTTCTGCACAGCAAACATTTTTTGGCCTTGCTCACGCTTGAGGTCAAGGAGGAATCTAAAGTTAACTGGATTGCTAGTACAGGAATGGGCCTTCCAAGTCTTTAAACCTATGTGCTTTCTTCCATTGACGTCTGTCCTAAGAATGAAAAACCCCTGGATTGAGTGAAATTAATCTGGTAAGTGGAACTTCTAGCAGTAAATTTCCTAAAAGGGTGCTGTGAATTTAAACCTGCCCGTGAATATAGGTAGGAGTGTGCAACATTTTATTGAAAGAGCCAAAATTTACAATGTTTTTCTGATGTGCAATGTTGGGTGAAAACGTATTTGAGTGAATTCGTAATTTGAATGATGCAAATAACCATAACTGATAAATTAATGAATTTTGTGCTTAAAATGATATGATTATCTCATATAAAAGTGTAATTAATAATGTAGTAGAGTTGTGCCAAATGTTCGTGTGGAACACCATTATTTTTAAAAAAGGATTCAGCTTGTAATGTCTTGGTCATCCTGCTCTTGCTCATTTCCCCTCCAATCAGTTACCATTTGCAAGTCTCACCTACATTCAGTTTGTACAGAAAATAGGGAGCAATGACATCAAAGCACCGTACTGTTAGAAAGCATACATTGTGAATTAAACTTTCATTGTGTTCCTAATGTATCATTTTGAAGAATATCTGCTGTCTTTTCCGATATAAGAGTGTAGAATAACCTAATTCTATGGGCTGATGTTAAGAAAATGTTTCATATTCTGTTGTACATCTCTGGAGTACAGTTGCTGAGGAAGCAAGCGAAAGATTTTTCTTAGCTTTAGAAACTGGTTAGTGTTAAGAGCCTTTTAAATTTATGTAAAAGTTTTTGATTTTAAAATGTGACATAACCATGATCATGCCATGCTGAGTTAGCAGTTTTATTAATTAACATGCTTAAATTCTGAATAAAAACCGCAGATTTTGACTTTCATTCTACTTCCTGAAATTCTGTCTAATTATTTTGAGATTTTCGTTACTACTTAAGATGCTGTTAGCACTCTTTATGAGTTTGACACTTAGAATCTAGATTGACTAACAAGAGTTATGATTTGTGATTCTGTATTCTGTATCTGAGCCTTCATGCCAAAATATGCACAGTTCTTTGTAATGCTCAGTTTGCTCATTCTGTATTAAACCTTTTAAACGTAATATTGATCTAGACCACAGTTTTCAAGTGGTCCCAGTTACTATGTTTTTACTTTGCTAACTTTATGTATTAATAGGGAGGGTAGTCTCTTGCCGCTAGATCAATGAGAAGGATTGTAGAGCTGAACTGCCTAAGGTAAATAGTGGAGGTCATTTGATATTGGAGTTTATCTCCCACAAAGGTTTGGTAGCAGGGGACGGTTTGTGTAAGAGCACCTCCTCGTCAAGGGGTCCCCTGAAGATGTTTTGTAGTTTTGAACCATTTATGCCCAAATTGAAGGAGAAAGGAGTTTTTGAGAAGTGCCATTTCTTTGGTGTCAGATCCTCCTGAGAAGTGACTAGCTGTATTGGCTGTGCGTTCCTGAATTAAATATGACTAGCAAGAAATTGGGTGGATGAATGTGTTTGATAAATGATTTGTGATAATGGATTTCTGGGTTGTTTGGACATGTGATAATGATTGTGGGTTTTATTGGTGGATTCATTGATGATGTTTTATTCATATTTGTGATCACATTTGAAGATTAGCATGTTAATAATTTTAACCAATTTGGTAATTGGATTCATCAAAAATCCAAGATCTCGAGAGATTGATTGTCTGTATTGTGGTGTGAAGTGTGAGGTGCTGCTTACACACCTGTAGGGATTCTGAATTAATGAATTTTCTTTTCAGGTTTAAAGTTTTAACTTGAGGTCTTGACTCAGAGGTAGATTACTGCAGGTCAGAATAACCCTAGCAAGAACTTTTGCGCAGAATTGTTGTGGTTCTTTCTTTCATTACTTACATTAAAGGATATGGTTTGAGATTGGGTTACTTTAGTTAAAGAACTGATGTATTTCCTTTCTAGGGTAAACAGGCAAAGGTTTTATCTGTGTAATGTGATTTCTTGTGGTTGCATAGTTGTCATCTGTTTATGAAGAGGAGGTGCTGAGCCAGGGAGCCACGCTGGGAATGGTGAGACTTCACCACAAAGCTGCACACTGATTTGTTAGTTTCTGGCACAGTTGCACTGTGATAGGTTGAACTTTGCCAGAGCCATGCTGTTCTTGGATGTTGTTCGCACAGTTTGTTTATAAAGTTCTATTGCCATTTTAAATTTGTCTTTAAGTCTATTTAGTTCAAAATAGGCATGGTATATTTTGAAAACCTAAACCAAAGGAGATACCTAGACAGCGTGAAATGATGGAAGAGTTCTGGCATACACCTGGTTCTCTGAATGGCATAAATATAGAGCACATGATGAGGTTTTACATTTTCCATTGGTTGGTAATGTTAACAAGTTAGATTTTCTGAGACAATCCATGTATGATATAAAGCCCATGCTAAGAACTACACAGTTGAGGTACTTAACAAATAGGATTGTATGGTGACTGAAAAGGAAAGAGAAAATAAAGAGAAAAGCATAAAGAAGTAATTTAAGGGCTGATTAGAAAGTAAACTAGATTGCCAAGAGAAGAGTTGGAGGGAAGATATGATAGATTGTGTGAAAAATTTTCCTGCCATAGTTAATGGAAAAGAGCAGAATAAGGAGTAGAATAAGGAAAGATGAGGAATGTGATGATGATGATCAAATCATAAATATACTGTTGAATTCTAGATCTTCTCCATATACAGATAAATCGATGAAGGCAACAGGGTTTGCTGTGGAATTGAGAAGGATGCTAGGGGAGATACTAGAGTGGCACAAGCCCCTACTGGATTGTACTGAATGCCCCAACAGAATTGACAGCTACAATGACAGTGCCTAGTACAGGTGGGAGGACTGTATTAGATCATATGCAGGTTACTCCCGTGAGAGCAGTAAAGGTAGAGAAGTTGGAATTTTGAAAATTCAGTTTGGTGAATACTACAGGGAAATGCAGACTTCAACAGATTATTGATTTACATTGCTGATGAAATGCAGAATTTAATAAAAGAAGCAGATGAAGTACACAATAAATTGGAAGAATTAGCTGATGAGCTAGAAGTTGATATTAGAAAAATGTAAAGTGAAATTATAAAATGGATTTAACTCATGAAATTAAAGAAATGTGCTTGATTACTGTAAGAGCTCATATTAAAGATTTAATTGAGAAAGCGAGATATTGGTATGATCCAAAGAAATATTAAGAAAAATGGAAGAAAGAGTCAGCAAATAAAAGACAAAAGAAAGGGACTGAAGGAAGGCAAGAAATATTGCATGTGATTCAGAAGTAGGCACAAATTCAGTGGTGGAATTTTCTTTAAGGGAAGTACATGGAACTTGGTGCATATTCTCTGGCAGAGAGCTGATTTGTATGCTTTTATGAATAATTTTCCAAAGTTGCAAGAAGACCCAGCAAAGTTGGATGAGGAAATACATCGGTAGACACACATTTCTCTAGTGTTATGGACTGATTTTTTGTTCGATAAACCCTTTTAATTGAGTTTCTCACACAACAGTGCACATCAAGACACCCAGATAGTACAACGCTAGGCATCGCAGGACAGCAAGACACAGGACGAATGAATAGAGCGATATCATCATCCTGCAGGCAGGCAGTGAGGAACATACAGTGGTGTCCCATGTTTAATCCAATTATCCCACCCATTTCCCAAATACTCAACCATGCTTCTTTGGGCATCCCCAGGTTTGTATATGGGCTGTTCCTGTTAAGCGCACCGGGCTACCCTGCGCCTCCATTGCAACAGGGTGGGAGTAGCAGGATTCTTCCAGTTGGCAGCTATGTGTCACTTGGCCACCATAAGCGCTATGTCCAGGAACACTCAGTCTGCCCTTGAGCCCCCAGAGCCCTCCAAAACTCCGAGCAAAATCATCAATGGCAAGAGTTCCACCTCCATCCCAACACATCAGTCAGGTCTGTTACCACAGCAGTCCAGAGAAACACCTTCCTTACCAGATGTGACATCAGTGCAAGTAGCAGAATGAATTGCCCTAATGAGAGCTTGCTGTTTGTCAGATAGTTTGAGTGTGATAATTTATATAGATAGCCAGTATGATTGTAGTGCTGTTCGTGATCTTGGGCAACTATGTTAACAGAGGCGTTTTATAATGTCTTCAAGAGCTATGATTAAAAAATGGAATGCATATCTTGGATTTGTTAAATGCAATTCGAGAACCAGAAGAAATAGCTGTGGTTAGGTGCTTAGCCCATAGGCTGACAAGGATATGGTAACTCTGTGAAATAGATATGCAGACCAGATGCCCTTGAGGAGGAGTCAAACGTTGAACAAAATGAAAAAGGTGATCCCACAATGCAAGTTGTTTCTTTATGGATTTGATACAGACATTTCTAAGTGAATTACGAGATATGCAGAAGGATGATCCTGAAAATGGGAAAGGAAAATGGGAATAATCAAACTATAAAAAGAAGTATCAGGATTTGTAAGTAACTTAAGAGCAAAAATGTGTTCTGTCAGATTTTATGCTATTACCTATGTTTAAAAATTTGCATAGAGAGACTAATGCAAGAAGGGATAACCTGTTAGAATCTCCCGGATGTACTGGTTGAATACAGAAGTTCAACATGTTGCTGAGGATGTTTGTAGTTGCTGCCTAACATGCCACTTAAATAATTAGGGGAAGAAAACTGTTATGGTTATAAATCACACTGGCAAATTAGAAGGCTCACTTGCAGGATTGCAGGCAAACTTTATTAAGATGCCACAATGTAATGGCTTGAAAGAAGTTTTGGTACTAGCCTGCCTGTTTTCAAAATGGGTGGAAGCATGTCCCCAAGAGAATAGCAGATAATCTTACATTTGATGCTAAGTTGAGCACTCTTCAAAAATGAAGTGTTGCAAATAATCTGGACAGCCTTTAAGATCAAGCAGAGATTTCATTTTAGTTATCAACCCCAATCATCAGGTATGGTAGAACATACCATACGTCACACTGTTAGAAATTGGGTCTCTAGTTGGCTGCGATATGCACCCTGGCCAAATAGGGACCACAACCCTAGTTAGGATGATACACAACTTAAGTTCACAGTTCCTCACCCTCTGGTAGCTTGACACAGAGCAGGCAAGCTTAACTTAGAAGGCAACGTGTAAAGTATTTGTGCAACACACATGTAGTAATCACAATGAGAACACCAGAAAAAGCATCCACAAGGTCCTTTGAAAATAGACAATCTTTATCAATCAAAAATAAGACCAAAGTGGCAAAAAAGCCAATTAAAGTATTTCACTTTTCAAAGTTATCAAAACAGTGCTTGAAGCATGGTTAAGATGATGCAGGGAATTCTGTGATGTGAATGCACTTCATTTAAGTGAATTACGGTAATACACTGGTGGCACTCTTTCTCAGGGAGCGGCTGAGTGTTGTGTCGTCGATTAAGTCTCTCCTCAATGTAGTGGAAATAAAAACTATCAAGGCCGCGAGGGACCCATTAGTGGACCAGCAGCACCAGGGAAATCACTTCTGCAGCCACAGGTTGAGAAGTTAGGCAATAGTGTGGAGGCCGGTTGAGCTGAAGCCGCTCTGCGATCCCTGACATAGCGATAGTAGACTGTAGGGAAACTGCTCTACGGTCCTTGACAAAAGCGGCCGGCAAGCTGCAGGGAAGCTGCTCTGCAATCCTTGGCAAAAGCGGGTGGTAAGCCGCAGGAAAGCCGCTCTGCGATCCTTGATAAAAGCGGGCGTCAGGATGCAGGGAAGCCACTCTATGATCCTCTACAAAAGTGGGCAGCAGGCTGAAGGGAAGCCACTCTGCTCCTTGACAATAGCGGGTGGGGGGCTATAGGGAAGCCGCACTGCGAACTTTGACAAAAGTGGGCAGCGGGCTGCAGGGAAGCCATTCTGAAATCCTTGACAAAAGCAGGTGGCAGGCTGCAAGGAAATTGCTCTGAGGTCGTTGATGTCACAGAGACTCTTAGTGGAACCGGAGGCAAGTCAGCAAGCCCTTGAAGTCACTCTGGGGTTAGTTGTAGGTTCTTTGTTTGCAGGGCAGAGATCAGCAGGGCAGCACAAGACAGAGCAACAGTTTCTGGGAACAGTCAATCCTGACAAAGTGGCAATCCTGGCACACAGCAGTTCTTACTCCAGCAGGGTTTCCTTGAGTCCAGGAGTGTACTGATTTTACAGGATCAGAGACCCAGTACTTATACCAAAAGGTGCCTTTGATGTGGAAGGCGACTTCAAAAGGTTTCTCTGAAGTCCACAGATTCCCCCTTGCAGCCCAGTACTGGCTCCAGAATATTTGAAGAAGGTAATCAGCCCCTCTGGGTGGGCTCTGGTCACTACCCTTTAGGTGTAGGTGTGAGCCCATCCCAACCTCCTCCCCAGGAAGGCCCATCAGTACGCAGATGAATACAGATGTAGTTAGGTACTCTGTGTTGTGGGTGTCCAGAGGAAATGCACAAGTGTAGCTGTCACCTAGTCCAAGTGAGATGTGTATTGGAGACAGGCTGTAGACGCACAGGGCAGTGAAAGCAGGAAAATGCCAACTTTCTAAAAGTGTCATATCTAAAATAGTAATGATAATTCTGACTTTATCAGTATAGGCAATTTAGCATTACCATTCCAAGGATCCTAAACATGATGCAGCTACTCCTTTCTTATCAGGAATTACAGCTTAAAGGTATGTTAAGGAATTTCCACCTCTGGCCCATGAGAGGGGCCGGCCTCACAGTAGTGAAAAACACCTTTTGGAGTTTTTCTTTACCAGGAATGTAAAACTCAAGAGTACATATCCCGCTTTTACTTACATGGCACCCTGCCCTGTGGGCTATCTAGGGCCTATTGTAGAGATGACATATGTAAGAAAAGGGGAATTTAAGGCTTGACAAGAGGTTTTAAGTGGCAAGTCAAGGTGGCAGTGAAACTGCAATAGGCTCTGCAGTGGTTACTTAATTGGGTGGCACAATCAGTGGTCCAAGCATACTAGTAGCATATCATTTCCAGGCCCTGGGAATATGTTATACCACTTTACAAGGGACTTACAGGTAAATTAAATATGACAATTGGGGATACACCAATGCTACCATGTTTAGGGGAGAAGCACATGCACTTTAGGACTGGTTAGCAGTGGTAAAGTGCTTAGATTCCTAAGGCCAACAAAAAGCTACAGCAACAAAACAGGAGGTAAAAGGCAAAGAGCGTGGGGTCATACCATCCTATGAATACCAGGTCTAATGCACAGTCAAGAATAAGCTGGCAAATGCCTGTGCCTCAAATGGTTTGAAGTGGCCTGATGCTCTTCCTCTTGTTTTTATGAATATGAGAGATACTAAAGACAGGAAGACAGGCTTAACTCCTCATGAAATCCTAATGGACAGGACAGGGAGCCCCACATTTATGCCCTCACCAGCACTAGCTTCAATAACTGATGAAATTGGTTTGGATTATTGCAAAGGTCTGGCTAATTTGGTAAAATCTGTCTCTCATCAGGTGAGCAAGTTAACTAAAGACTACAAGGATACACAAGTTTATAATCTGAATGTGTGTGACTGGGTGGTTATCTGGAAGATATTCGAAAAGGATAGTTGGACAAGTGACGGAGAGGCCCTTTTCAGATTTTCAAATTGTATTGATGACCAGTAGCACTGTCAGGTATGCAGGTGTCCCTCAGTAGATTTAAGTTTCTCACACGAAGATAGTAAGAGAGGCTGGAGCAATTAATAAGGTGAACAATGAAAATATACAGTAAGCTCAACATAAGCAAAGCTAAGTCAAAGTATCCAGCATGAATCCAGAAGGGGCGAAGTTTTCTCTGGAACAGGTGAAGTCAAAGTGAAAAGCAAGAACAAAGAACATTTCAGGTGAGCAAAAGTTCATATGAAGAACCTGAAATTCCTGAAGCCCACTTACAGAGTGATCTGAGTACAGTCCTACTGCCATGCAAAAAAGCACAGCATGAATGGCAGCAAGAAGAAGCAGTCTGGTCAAAGCAATGAAAAGATGCAGGTGAAAATAAAAGTGAAGAAAAGGATTCACAGTAGAAAAAGCAGACAAAAAATGACGATTAAAAAGCAAGTTCACGTTCAAGTCAGAGCTCAGAATTGGATTCAAGTCAAAGCCAGGAAGAGGACGAAAATCGAAACACTAGAGTGGAAAAAGAGAAAAACTAATGATATTACATTAAAGAAAACCTGTAACCAAACGCATTGTGAGCAAGAACAGGATTCAAGAGACTTTAAGAGACGGTTGAGTCCAGAAACTAGTGAGAGAAAATAGCCAGTTGAAAAACGATCAATAAGGACCACCCCAAACCGAATGTATGCCTCACGAGTGTATCTAGCTACAGTATGTGACAAAGTAGAAGCAGATGAAACTGGAGGTTTACTTCTGAGTGGGCAAAAGTCAATATCATTTTGAGAGTGCTTCAGACACGCAGACTAAAACTAAAGAACTACCCTGAAAGGAGAAACTGAGACTTTAATTATCCAGCATTGAAGTAGACATTTCACAGAGAAATAAAGTGGTCTCCGACGAAGAAACCGGTCTAGGAAATTTGAAACACTGCATGAATATTTTTTTGGGCATGTGAACTTTATAGCGACTGGAAAGCTAATTGTTTATTATTGATTTAAAGTATTAGGAAGAAAAACATTGTTTTAAAGAAAATTTTGTTTGTTTTTGTTGCCACAAAAATGTTGTGTTTCTGGTGTCAAACAAGAGGATGGGAAGCACTCTAAAATTGTAGGTATAATGCTACTAATTTAAACTTTATTAGATGACCTGTTGATGTGCTTACTATTTCCCATGGGAAATGTTTCAATGTATATGAATAGTAATGATTAATGAGAATCTAATCTTAAAGAATTTGAATAAAATATACCAACTCATTAAGACATTTAGCTAGTGGTTTTTAAGACAATGTGTGTATTAAAATGATTAGGAAATACATTAACATAACAAAGATTAGTAGGTGTTATGTTTGCACCTATCTCCTTACATCAGCAGGGGAAGACTCAGCATACATATATTTAGAGATGTCATATTCAATGTTTTATATCATTTTTGTAGCTATTTTTAATCACAAGAGTTTCTTTCTTATTTCCTAACTGATTTTAATGTGCCCTTGGACAGTTTGATCATTGATGAAAATGATAAAGATTTAAAATATGATAAGTATTTGATGATGATTGCCCACTGTGGATATTATTCTAACCTGAATAGATATTATTTACATTTATTGAGTGATTGTAGGAAGCTGGCTCTCTCTTTATAGTGCACTAAAATGAAGTACACTGTGCAGAGTCCAGTGGATCCCTAATTGCTATTGAAGAGGCAAAAATAGATAGGACTAATGTTCTATTTGTGGTAGTGTGAGGGAGCAGTTAGGCTTATCGGAGTGTAGTGCTAAGCATTTGTTGTACTCAGAGAGGCAATAAATGAGACGCAAGCTCAATAAATAAATCAGAGACCAATTCAGAAAAAAAAGAAATTCTTTTTATATGTGTTTTAAATCGAAGAACTTCATAATCAGTCAAGTAGACTTTTAAGCTTAAATTCCTTGCAGTTTCAAAAATGGAGACTGTGCAATTTTCAGAGTTCTTGCTAAGTTATCTTATGGAAGAAAAACAATGTTCAGCAAACACAAGGTTAACAACAACTTATGAAGCCAATCTCAGGGGGTTATGGTAAGTACAGGGCACTGGTGTGATGGGAACCACACAAACAGGTCACACCAGGTGTCACTGGGGTGACTGGGTGCAGGGGTGCAGTAAGGCATTTGGTGCCAATGGTTTCCTATGGGAGCGTGACCCTGTGACAAACAGGCTGCAGGCTCTAGCTGGGAAGCCAGTCGGGGACAACAAACAGGTAGGTAGTAGACTTAGGGTGCTCGGGGATGTAGGTGCACCTTTGGTCCTCTCCTCCTGCGTCCAGGGGCAACAGATGCACGGGTGTCTTTAGGTGCCAGGTTTTCACATATTGGAGCACTTGCGGTCAGGGGGATTGTGTGTGTTGAGGCTGCAGGCATAGTGCAGGACTGCAGCAGGGGTGGACCCATGGTGGACTCAGGCTCCTAGGAGCTGGAAAGGACTTCATTGGCACCAGTGACCCACCTCAGCTGGGGTCAGGGGTCATGGGTGCAGTCGTTGCTGTAGCTGTCACATTTTCTCTCTCTCAAACCTGTGGGAGATGAGGCCTGCATGCTGAGGCTGCAGGCATCTCAGTAGAGTCCAAGATGGGTGAGACCACACTGGACTCAGTCTCTGGACAGCTAGGGACCCGCAGTGGCACAGTTGGTTGGCTTCACCACGGGTCGTGGATGTTAGGTGCAGTGGTCACTTCTGGTGTCTGTTTTACAGGACTCCAGCAGCTGCAGAGTCTTTCCTTTGGAGTTTCTAGTTGCAGGGAAATCAGGTGACCATGGGAGACTTGTCTTTATTGAAAGCTGGAACAGTTGGCTTCTTGTACAGAGTCCTTTGAGGTCAACAGGCAGGCCAGAGGGGCTGTGTCCGGGACAGCTGATTCTTCTTTTCCGCTTCTGCTACTATTCTTTGTCCAGGTCTTCTTAGGTTGTCGATATCTGAGTTCTAGGGTGGCGCTTAAATACTCAATTTAGGGGCGTTAGAGGAAGTGTCAGTCAGTAGCCAATGGGCTGACCACATTTAAAGTGACTACACCCTCCGTATGACCACTTCCACTGGTAAGTGGGCATAACCCTAACCCTAGCGCTAGTGACCTAATTCCTTCCAAACATGATGGAGGAATTTAAAAAGTAGTGTCCACTTTAGCTCGTACACTGTAGGAGTGGGACTGGAATGAAGAGGACACTCCTCCTATTTTAACTAATTTTCCCACCTGTTCTGCGGCCAGAAGTGGGATCAGGACAGGGGGGTTGTTCATCTCCATCATCTGGAGACACCTGGGTCACATTACAAAGGCAACAAGGCCTTTGAAGCTCTCTGCACTGGACAGTCCATCCTACCTGAGCGAGGAGGCCACACCTCTGCCCAGAGCAGGCCTTTGCCTCAGGCCCTGGAGAGCACTGACTCTCAACTTGGGGGGGGGGGCTAGAAAAGCATCTGTGGTGGCTGAACTGGTCAGGACCAATCATTCAGCACACTAGTAGCTGGTAGGTTTTCAGGGGCACCTCAAAGGCATCCTCTGTGTGCATTTTTTAAATAAATCCATCACTCGGGTCAGTGAGGGTTTATTATTTTGAGATGTTTGATACCAAACATCCCAGGATACTGAAAAGCCATCATGTAGCTGGGGAACTCGTAATGACCAGTGTCCAGCACATGCATTTAAAATGGCTTCCCTGTGCACTTACTATGTTTCAGAATCAACAGACATATAGCAGGGGCAGGGAACCCCAGCCACTGGAAGTGGAATTAAGGGGGCCTTTGGGTGGCTACCTGTCTTGCCATTGGCTTGACAGGTGGCACAGGAGCTACACAACTCCTTTACCTTCTGGGACATGCCTGGCCAATAGAAGTGGTTTGCAAACCTACTTCATGTTTTGACAGGCCAAGATGCCCAGTTAGGTGGCTATCATGGGCCAAAGTGAAGAGAATCTCTCTAAAGTGCTCTCCTAATGGCACCAGGTTTGGGGTCTCTGGCCTCAGTGAATAGGAGTCCCTCCTCCCAATAGGTCATGTGGGAGCCACTGATATCTCCCTTTTCCTGATCAGCCTTCAAAAGTGGGACAGATCCACCCTAGAGGGTCCCTATGGTCCAAGGAGTTCTACAGTATAAACCCCAAGCTCCTGAGGCTCATTTCCTTCTGAGGCCATCAGGTCTTCTCTCTGAGGAGAGGGGACCTGTTTTGGTGTCTGAATGGACGCTGCCTTTCCAGACTTTTGCCTTTCCTCTTGGTAGGTTGGGCTAATATTTTAGACTCCATCTCTACTTTTTCACCCTGGGCCTTGCTTTCTGCTCTTGTTTTTACACATACCCACTCAGGGATACCAAGCATAGCTGCATGGATTTTTCTTTCTACCTCAGCTTATGCTGAGGACTCCAGATAATTTCCTAGCAGACATTGCACAGGGATTGCAGGAGATACCACCACTTTGTTTCTGGCTGGTAACCCCTCCTCACTCTAAGAATCCCATCGCCATTGGAAGTACCTTAGCCTGATTGTCAGCGTTGAAGGCTGTGTATGTATCACCAGTCAGATACTGTTCTGAAGAAAATAAAGTTGCTCAGTCACCATGGTGACACGGGCACTAGTGTCTCTGAGTGCTTCAACTTGAATCCCATTTGTTTTATATGAGGCTGTTGTCTGTATCTCTCCAGAATACTGGGCAAGACAGCCATTGTAGCTACATCCACCCCACTCTCAGAGACTAAAGTGTCGAGACGGGGTCACTCACCTGAAAAGCAGAATGTCTGCAAGGGCGATGATATGCACCCCCGACCTCTTGGAACACCTCTCGGCACTTCCTGGGGGACACAGAAGCCCTAGCAGATGTCCCAAAAGGAAAGGGGGAGTGGAAGAGAAAGACACAAAACACTGCCACATCTTGCCGGTCCAGCCAGGCACCCCTATCTTCAGGGGGCAGGTCGTTGTTGACAGAGTGATAGTAGAGTTAATGCACTCAACTTCCTTGAAATTGAAACTCCCTTTCTGGGCACGGGAGAGGTAGAACAACACCGGGAGGGTCCTGCACTTTTCTTGGATAATAATAACTGTTGGCACAATTACTAACACTGCATTACCAAAAACCCAAACTGAGTACCATAACTGCAATAAGTACTGTGACACTAGGGCTGGCTTCACGGATATTCACTGTTGCACACTACAATTAGAACTGTGGTTGCACTTACCATGCAAAAGAAAGACAAACAAGGGCAGTATTTATATCACATATAACTTTCCTGTATGCATAGGGTTAAACTAAAAGGAACAAAAACAATCCAAGAAATACAAATGTCCACTCTGGGTTCAAACAGTTAGGGTGGCACAGTTTGGTTTGGTTTCTCTGTGTGTGTGAAAAACCTTTAAAAAAGCAAATTCCCCAAACCTGAAACACAGGCATGAGTGGCACAATTTAATTCCAAGAGCTATGCTATTAGAGAAAGAAAAGTCACGTAAATGCTCTTTTAAAATTGCACTGTCACTTTTTGTAGTACTTGAGCTCAAGCAGATTTCCTGAAGCACATTTAGGCAAGTAACTACAATAATAATGTAGAGTGTTCAGAAATGCATCTGTCTCTTCAAGATAAGCACTCTGCCAAAATATGCCTGGTGTCAGCTGGTACAGGAATGAAGAAAATAAGGCCCATATTTATACTTTTTGACGCACAACTTCGCCAACGCAGTTGTGCGTCAAAACTTTTACCGCCGACTAAAGCCATTCCAACGCGCCATGCGGGTGCCTTATTTATGGAATCACTTTAGCCGGCGCTGCGGACTGGTGTGCGTAAAAAAAAATGACTCACACCAGGCAGCGCCGGCGTATGGGAAAATGGGGGTTGTGCGTCAAAAAATGGGGCAAGTCAGGTCCGAGGCAAAATTCAGGCCTCAAACTGGATTTGCGCCATTTTTTTTTACGCCCAACCCCCATTGACATGACTCCTGTCTTAGCAAAGACTGGAGTCATGCCCCCTTGCCCAATGGCCATGCCCAGGGGACTTATGTCCCCTGGGCATGGTCATTGGCCATAGTGGCATGTAGGGGGGCCCAAATCAGGCCCCCCTATGCCACATAACAAATCTGAAAAAAATACTTACCCGAACTTACCTTTACTTCCCTGGGATGGGTCCCTCCATCCTTGGGTGTCCTCCTGGGGTGGGCAAGGGTGGCAGGGGGTGTCCCTGGGGGCAGGGGAGGACACCTCTGGGCTCCGTCCGAGCCCACAGGTCCCTTAACGCCTGCCCTGACCCAGGTGTTAAAAAACGGCGCACATCAGGCTGTGCGTCGTTTTTTAAGGCCCACCCCCTCCTGTGCGTCAAAATGACGTCAGAGTATAAATATGGGGCACAGGCCTTAAAGTCATTTTTTGGAAGGGAACACCTACCTTGCATATAATTAACACAAGGCTGGTTCTCCCTTTCAAAAAATGACACACATGGTGGAATTTTGACGCCCGCGGGGTCGGACGTCAAAGTATAAATATGGGGCAGGGTTTGCGCCGATTGTGCGTCAACATTTTTGACGCACATTTGGCGCAAATGGAGTATAAATATGCCCTTAATTGCCTTAAAAGTCCTGAATACGAGGATGACAGCAGGGGCTGGACTGTCAAGTCAGATGCTGAGATCAGGAAGCAAAACAAAGCCAAGCAGGGAGGCACGCTTCACTCTGCTATTTATAGCAAATCAGGAAAGCAGTTGAGTTTCCATGTGTGGATGAAAATAACGTCACCACGCCCAATTAAAAGCACATGTCTACACCTGCTCACACTTAGCAAACAAACATTGATAAAACCAATTGTGTAACACAGCACATTATGTTTACTTAGAAACATGAAGGTTTAACAAAGAACAGAGATATGATTTGACCCTAATCCCTGGGGACGCTGTCAGATAATGCAGGAGGCACCATGGGGATTCTTGACATAAAGTTGCCTCTGTAGGCTCACTGATATGGTCAGGTCCTACTTAGAATCCCATCTGGAGACTTACTACTGCATTTACGGCAGGTGCACTAGAGGCATTCTTTTTGTTATGACAGTTAAAATCTCCAGTTTGTTGCCATTTGGTTTTGCAGGTATGGTACCAAGCCTTTCTGGGATCCCAATTTGTACCCTTGTCGTCAGCCTTGGGCTGGAAACAGTCTCAGGGACCACCCTCCAGTGCAGGCTTTTGGGGGCCTTTAGAGAGCTCATTGGTTTTGTCCTTGTTTTGGTTACCCTCTTTCCCTTTGGGTGCTTTTTGGCCTTCTTTTTGTGGTCTCCACCTCCAGTGGAAATTTTGGTCACCTTTGTTTTGATCCAGTGGTCTGCCTTCTTCCCCAATTCTTGAGGAGAGCGTGGACCTGATTCTGCCAGGTAATTATGTAGCTTTTCCTTCTCACAATTACTCTACAGATGCTCGTTGCTTACTAAATTGTAAAGACCTTCATAATCATGCACATTGTTACCTTTTAATTAGCCACCTAGTGTCTTCGCTGATAACTCCACAAAATGAACCCAGGACTGACTGGGTTTTTCGAGTCTCCCTGAATTTGATCCTGTACTGCTCAGTAGTAAGCCCAAAGCCCTCAATCAGGGTAACCTTCATTAGGTCATAGGACCTTACATCTGCCTCATTCAGTGTCAGGAGTCTATTCCACTTTGGGAGAGGGGGTCTGCATGGAGAGGCTGTAGGCATCTTGAAAGAGTCCAAAATGGGTGAGACCACACTGGTCTCTGTCTCTGGGCAACTGGGAACCTGCGTTGGCATCATTGGTTGGCTTCACCTCGGGCCGTGGACGTCAGGTGCAGTGGTCACTTCTGGTGTCAGGTTTGCGCTGCTACAGCAGCTCCAGAGTCTCTTCTTTGGAGTTATTTGTTGTAGGGCAAGTCTGGTGCCCATGGGAGACAAGTCTTTATTGAAGACTGGACGAGTTGGCTTCTTGCTCAGGATCCTTAGAGGTTAGCAGGCAGGCCGGAGGGGCTGGGTCCAGGTCAGCTGGTTCTTCTTTTCCTCTTCTGTGGGTGCAACTCTTCTCTGTCTGGTCTTCTTAGGTTGTCAAAATCTGAGCTCTAATGTTTAGGGCTGCCACCTAAATGCTAAATTTAGGCACGTTACAGGAAGTGCCAGGTAGTAGCCAAGCGGCTGACCACCTTTAAGGTGACAACACACTCCTTATGACCACTTCCGCTGGGAAGTGGGCATAACCCTACCCCTAGTCGTCTAATTCCTTCCTAACAAGATAGAGGGATATAAAAGGTAGTGTCCACTTCAGTGCGCCACCATAGGGGTGGGACTGGCATGCAGTGAGCACTCCTCTGAATTTGACTAATGTTCCCACCTGTACTGCCACCAAAGGTGAGATCAGGACAGAGAAGTTGCTCATCTCCACCATCTGGGGAGACCTGGGTCGCATTACAAAGGTGGCAAGGCCTTTGAAGATCCCTGCCCTGGACTGTCCATCCTTCCTTGGAGAGGAGGTCACACCTCTGCCCAGAGCAGGCCTTTGCCTCAGGCCCTTGACAGTGCTGGCTCTCACCTTGGGGGGCCAGAAACGCATCTGTGGTGGCCAAACTGGTCAGGAATAGTCAGTCAGCACACTAGTAGCTGGTAGGCTTTTAGGGGGCATCTCTTAGGTGCCCTCTGTGTACATTATTTAATAAATCCATCACTCAGTGAGGGTTTATTATTCTGAGATGTTTGATTCCATCTCAGGATTCAGAAAAGCCATCATGTAGTTGTGGAACTCATAATGACCAATGTTCAGCACATGTATGTAAAATGGCTTCCCTGTGCACTTACTATGTCTCATAATTGACAGAGACATGGGAGCATATCTGTTCATGCATATATGCTCTCACATGTGCCATGATGCACCTTGCCTTATGGGTGACTTACATCTGGCACATGCAGTGACAGAGGACCTGACCCACAGAGGTGTGTGACAGGTCATATTTCCAATTTAGCCTGCACCAACACACGCATTCTGCAATGGCAGCTCTGTGTAGGTTAGGTGAGGGGTCCCTGTGGGTGGCACAAATGGTGCTGCAGCCCTCTGAGACCTTCCTTAGTACTCCAGACCCTAGGTACCAGGGGTACTATTTACTGGGGACTTAGAGTGGTAGCTAAAGAGCTTGCCAATTGTGCAAAACAACTGTGCAGTTTTAGGGAAAGAAATCTGGCTCTGGGACCAGGTTAGCAGGCACCCAGTCCACTAACAGTCAAAGCCACATCAAAAACCAGGCTATCAGTGAGTGGGGACTAACCATGTAAAAAAGATGCTTTGCTACAGCAGTGATGGAGATTGTGATTTTATTAGAGAGTATATTGAGAGAGGCGTAGAAGTGAGAAATGTTAAAGGAACAGAAACTTGCTTTGGAAGAAATGCAAGAAGAATAACTTACGGTTTCAGATATACTTTCTAGGTTTAAAGTGAAACAGGACAGAAAAGGTGAGTTTTGCATTTTAAGGCATAGTTCTACGGAGAAGAAATTAGAATTTGGGCGTGAACGTTTGTGTGTGTGACATATCTTATGAGGTCAGACGAAATCTATTGTTTGGAGGGGAACCTATTATGAGGGTGTCTTTTATGTGTGTGGTAAGACGTTATTTTAACCTGCCAAGACATTGGTTAGGTTAATGTTATTTGGCTTTAGTCTTTCCTAGAATTTATCTCAAGGATGAGATAGATGAAGAATAGGACATGAAAAGAGTAAAGCAAAGTTTTGGACGAGTGATTTTAGATACTCTAGAAGCAATGATTCCTCCAACTGACGAAGCCATTAATGATGTGAAAATTAGGCATTTGTCTACAGTGGCCCCTATGCAGCCTTGGGTTTGCATTTCCTATTTTGCGATTTCCTATTAGGAAATTACAAATTTAGAAATGCAAAACCATTCATATCTTTGGGCCTTTAGGCCCCTAGGAATGAATGGTGTAGCATTTCTTAAATAGTGATTTCCTAATTGTGATTCCTAGTCTATTGTACATTCCATTTTGCATTTCTTAAACAGAAATTTCTTAGGATTCGCTATTGAAGAAATGCAAAATAGGATTTTCGTACATCTGGACCCAGATGCATTAATAAGACTAAAGGTTGTAATAATTAGAGAAAAAGGAAAAGATCAATGGATGTTGAATTGAATAATTATCACACAGTTGAAGTAATTGGAGCAATGTACGATTGTCCAAGAAGAGGAAGGTCTTGACAATGAACTAATGGCTGATTAATAAAGTTGTTTAATGTTGTTTTAATGATTATTAAAAAATAATCAGAGGGAGGTTGTTCAAATCTTTTCTGATGTGCAACTTTGGGTGACAAATTATTTGGGTGAATTAGTGATTTTATATGATTGTAACCAATAAATTAATTATTTTGTGTTCAAAACTATATGATGATCTCATATAGAAGTGTGATTAATAAGGTAGTATAGCTGTGCCCCATTCTCATGCAAAAACAACAGATGATGGACGGAGTGCAGAAACAATCAAACATTCACCCCCAATCACAGACCTTGGTTTAATACATCAGTTTTTTTGCTTGCCATGCCATTCCAGTTTGGACCCAGCCATATGCAAATCAGTCTTGACCCTGTTCCCCATGGGAACAGTCCACTCCGAACTGCCAGTCCAGGTCCTCCCTGGACCAGAATCAAGCATCCTGGGACCGGTTTCAGGGTATACCCTTACCACTTGGGGTGACAAATGCAAAAACAACAGATGATGGACGGAATGCAGATATTCATGTGACACCATTTTTTTTCAAATGGATGCAGCATGTAGTGTCTTACTCATCCTGCTCTTACTCATTCCCACCTCCTAATCAGTTATGCGCTGCAAGCCTTCTCTAGCTTCTGTCTCTGCGGAACATGGGAAGCAATGATTGGTACCGTAGTGTTAGAAATCATGTATTGTGAACAAAACTTTCATTGTGTTCCTAATTAATCATTTAACGGATTTCTGCCATTAGTTCCAATACAGGTATGTTTGAGAACCTAATTCTATGAACTATTGTTAAGAAAATGCTTCCTCTTGAGTTGTACATTTCTGAAGTACAGTTTCTGAGGAAGCAAGTGGAAAATGTCTCTTACCTTAAGAAATGGGTGAATGTTAAAAGCCTTTTACATTTACGTAAAAGTGTTTTGATTTGCCAATGTAACCAAACCATAATCTTGCCTTGCTAAGTTTGCAGTTTTATTCATAAACTGTGTATTTAAAAAAACCCTGGTTTTGAAGGATCAGGGGTAACGTCACATTCTCCTCTTGAAACTCTGATTATTTTCAGATTTTATCTACTTTGCATGCTGTCACTACGTTGTATGAGTTTGACACTTAGGGCCCGATTTATGAAAAGATAACGCCGCCTTTATGTAATTTTTTGGCGCAAACTTACAAAATATAATTATAGTTTCTAGGTTTGCTCTGCTTTTGCATCAAAAAGTGACATAAAGGTGGCACTAACTTTTCATAAATCAGGCCCTAAGAATCCAGATTGACTAACTAGGGTTTCAGTTATGTTTTGTGATTCTGTATTCTGTATCTGAGCCTTCATGGCAGAGTATGCAAATTTCTTTGTAATGCTAATTTTGATGATTCTATATTAAACCTTTTAAACTTAATTTGGATCTCAAACTTAGTTTTTGAGTGCTCCCAGTTACTAATTATGCTTTTAATTTACTAAATGTATGTATCAATGGGGTGGATAGTCTCTTGCTACTAGATCAATGAGCAGGCTTGTGGAGATGAACTGCGTAAGGTAAACATTGGAGTTCATTCAATATTGGGGTTATGGCTAGAACCTTGGACCTTTTCATGATCCCTCACCACCGCCAATCTGCCTTTCACTCCTTTCGTGGCCACGGAAGGGGCTTCCAACCACGTCTGTACCCACTCAGCCACAATGGCATGCACATCCCAACCTCTACACGGCCGAGGACACGGTACCTACAGACCTCGTGGGTCGGGCAGTCAGAGGTCAGGCCAGCCCATCATCCTCCTGGCAGTCACAGCCTACAAACCCTTATAGTTTGCCCTCTTACTATCAGGGGCACCAATTGGGAGCCAGGATTTGCCATCAACTGCGCCACTGGAGGTTTATAACATCAAACCGATGGGTTCTGCAGATTGGCCAGAGTGGTTACTCCCTCCTCTTCGTGGCTAGGGGGACAATCGGGAAAGTCTCATTTCCTGGCGGGGGTCTTGGCAAGTGTCTCTGGCTTCTGTCTGGATAGCGGGTAACGTTTGCAGGGTGGTTCACCTTCTGCAGGGGGAGGGGTGCTGGTGGCCTGTGGGTCCTGTGGTCGGGCCTCCTGGCCACTAGCAGCAGCAGAAGTGGAAGTCTGTTCAGATGACTGGCTAGTGGCAGGGGCTCGCTGGTGTAAGACTGCCTCCCTCATAATGTTGGCTGTGTCTGCCAGGACCCCTGCTATGGAGATCAGGGTGTTGTTAATGGCCTGCAAGTCCTCCCTGATCCCCTGGTATAGTCCCTCCTGCAGCCGCCTGTTCTCCTGCACGTTATCCAGGATCTGGCCCATCGTGTCCTGAGAGGCTGAGGACCATCTTTCTTTGGTCCGCCAGGAACTGATGGCTGTTTTGGCCAAAGGAAGGTGCTGACACCAGAAGTAGGTTGTGGCTGCTACTTTCTGGTGCCCAAGAAGGACAAAGGCCTTCGTCGTATCCTAGACCTGCGCCTCTCAATTTCTCCCTCAAAAAGAAGTTCAAAATGCTCACCCTTGCTCAAGTTCTGTCTGCCCTGACCCAAGAGACAATGGTAGCAATGGACTTGCAGTACACATATTTACACATTCCTGTCCTGCTTGGTTCACGGTAGGCCACAAGCACTTTCACCCCTTTGGCCTTACCAGCACCCCTCAGGTGATCACCAAGGTAATGGCGGTGGTTGCAGCTTATCTGCGAAGATCAGGGGTGTCAGTCTTCACCTATCTCGACAAATGGTTGTTGAAGGTGGGTTTGTCGCAGGCTGTTGGCTTCCATCTCTGAACTACAGTGGACTCCCTGCATTCACTGGGGTTCATTATTAATGTGCCAAAGTCACACTTAACTCCCTCTCAGATGCTCCCTTTCATCGGAGCTGTTCTGGGCACATTCAAGTTTCTGACCTATCTTTGCGAATCCCAGATATTCAGGTTATGATACCGATGTTTAAGCTTCTATCCTGTATTTCAGTGAGACTCATTCTGAGCCTGCTGGGCCTTATGGCCTCCTGCTTGTGACACATGCCTGCTGGCATAAACGGGCTTTGCATGGGGACCTGACGTTCCAGATGGTGCAGAATTAGGGAAGTCTCTCAAACATGTGCCAGATCTAGGAGAGAACTGCAAAAGATCTGCAGTGGTGGTTACAGGGCTGCAGTTGGGTCAGCGGAAAACCCATTTCCCTTCCTCAACCAGATCTGACAGCGGTGACAAATCTGTCACTTCTGGGATGGGGCTGCCATCTGACAGGGGTGGAAATCAGAGGCCCTGCATCTCTGGATATGACTGATATACCTTCCGTTCGATGTCTGTGATGTTATTCTGGCAGACAGATGTCCATCCACCAAAAAATGGTATACATCTGCTGTTGGGGGTAAGTGTGTGGTGTGCAGAAAAACAGGTGGACCTCCTTTCTGCTCCTCTTTCTCAGGTTCTTCTGTTCATTCATTCCATTGCCCAGAAAGCCTCTGCTTTGGGCACCTCTTGCTCCCGGGTTGGTTCTCCCATTTTTAGCATCATTTTATGTATTTCATATTTACACGTTTTAGCTGCATCGCTTTAGTGGTACCATTTTATAAACTTTGCATATTATTCTACAAATAAATTGTGCGAGCTGCTTGTTTTAGTTAGCCTTTACTTGACGTGTAATCAGTACATTCTGTTCAAGGCACGGAGCACAGTACATAATATCCAGTTATTTCTATTGCCCATCAGGAGACCGCTTCTAATATCTAAACATAGCATTGCATCGGAGGTGTGATGGCCTTTCTGGTGGCAAACTGCCCAGAGGGTCAGTGAGTTTCTGGCTTTGACATCCAAGCCTCCATCCTTTAATATCTACCCAGACAGGATGCTTTTATTAACTAGAGCTTTCTTTCTGCCAGATTTCAGCACTCACATTCATGTGGGCCAATCCATCATCTTGCCTACTTTTTAAGCTCTGCACATTCCTCTAAAGAAGAATCGCTGCTTTACCGACCTGACCCAAAAAGAGCATTGTCATTCTACCTTGAGTTCACAAAAGCGTTCCGGGTGAATAACCAACTCTTTATGTGGTACCTCAGAGCGAAGAAGGAAAAGGCCATGCAGAAGAGGACCATTTCCTGATGGACCAAGCTCTGCATTAAGGTCTGCTGCGCATTGGCGAAGAATCAACCCCCAGTGAGTGTGCATGCTCATTCCACCACAGCAAAGGCTGTGACCACTGCAATAGCATGCAGAGTTCCAGTCCTGGAAATTTGGCAGGCAGCAATGTGCACCTCTTTGCACACAATCATGAAACACTACTACCTGGACGGTGAGGTCTGTAGGGATTGGTACATTGCCTGTTCGGTCCTGCAGCACTATTTGGTTTGAAGTTGTTTTAAAGACCCATCTTGTAGATGTATTGCTTGGGTATCTAATCTATTCTTAGGTAAGGAATCTGCAGCTAGAAGTCTCTATAAGATAAACAAGTTACTTACCTTTGGTAATACCTTATCTGGTGGAGCCTATCCAGCTGCAGGTTCTTTACTGACCCACGCATCCTCCCCATTCTGCAAACAGATTTCTAGGGAGGTCTTTCCCCTTTTAGGGCCCTAGATTTTTACATCAGTCATCAATGTACTTCTTGGCATCATATTCTTGGCATGGAAAGTCGTGAAAGGAAACGGATGTTGATGCGCTGCGGTGGTGCCTGTATAGGCATCTCATACGTCACTTTCTTCGCAGCCGCTGCACCGGGCCAAGGAACGCCACCTACCAGAGCGCACGAGTACTGCTTAGGAAAGACTTCCAGATCCAGTCTGGTGCCCGAGGATAATTCTAAGGCAGGGAAGGCTATATAGAGTCTCTTCCAGGTAAGACGTTACTGAAGGTAGGTAACTTGTTCATTAAGAGCTCATACCAAGGGAAAAGCTTTAAAAGGCACAGTCTCCTTTTTCTGATAAACCAACCTGGAAAGAAATTCTCCCTTGACATTCCTGACAATGCACAGTTTTTCTACTGATTCCCTTGTTGTTTGCGATCAATGTTTTTTAAAATAGATCAAGTTGCTGATCGTGGGGCGCTGAGGCTTGTTTACTGTAGCCCTAAGTAGATCACCTGACTCCTTTATCTGTCAGTAGCTACTATACAATCAATTAATATCCCACTTGCCGTCATTCAGCCTGGATCCTTCTCACTGTTTTCAAATATGTCAAAAAGTAGGGTAGCAGTTTTGAAGCATTGGTACGTCCCTCTGTAGCTCCATGCTTGAAACAGGAACCATCTAGATAATCCTCACATAGGGCCCTTCCTTGTCCGGTATTTCAGTGGAGCCATCTTCAATGGGACCAAGAAGCTCCTTGAAATCGCTCCATCACTTGAAAGCCCTTCACTAAGAACACTGGATTCAGTTGCACAGAAGTTGCAATCTGAGCAAATCCATTATTAGATACCTTATTCCCTGTTCCATTTCACACCGCTGACAGCTTTCTTTGGCTAGAGCCAAAGGAAATAACCACTTTATTCAACCTAATTAGGCCTGGCTCTGCTGACAATATTTGCCAGGCCTCCTCCTTGTAAGCATGTAAACAGGTCCTTGGTCACCATGACCATTCAACTTCCTCTCTTCTAGATCAGTCCTCACACAATTGAATGCAGGTGCAGTCACACCCTTAAAAAGAAAATAAAATGTGAATAAGATGGCAAAAAAAGACTACATTGTCATCAAACTGCTGCCTTGCTTCAGCAAACTTAGTAAGCAAGTTGTATGAAAGCAGCTAACCAAGTATCTAGAAAACCATTAATTGAATCCTTGGCGATGGGATTGCACCCCAGTCATGAAACGAGAGTTGTGCTAGCTTGTACCCTTGATGAATTAAGTTTCATTTGGGATAAAGGCTACTTGTCCACCTTGATTCAGCTGGAGATGTCAGTGGTCTTTGACCACGTCATATAGAAAATGTCATAAATGGAGCAATGGCTGCTTTGCTTTCATTTTTCAAAGACTGCACTCAATTGCTAAATTTTCAGCCGTGTCCCTCCACCACTCAACTCACGATCTGTGGGGTAACCGAGGGATTGACTCTGTAATTTTGTTTCCCAGGATTGAAATCTAAATTATATCACAGAAAAGCTTAAGAAGCAACATTTTCAATTAGTGTTATCAGATCAGACTGCAGTAATTCTCCAAATTATGGAGAGCCTGATGCATAGCAGGGGGGAAAAAAAAAACTGCATCAGAAAAGCTGAAAATAAATGGGGCCCAATAACATATACACAAATAAATGCACGTGCTCAACTGTTCCAGAGGAAAGGTAAAATTACAACTTATTACAACACAACAGATTTGATAGGACACTGTCTGCCAGTGATGGCTGACTGCCTTAGAAAGTGGCAGGGTGATCAGGCAGGCACTCCAGAAATGTTCTTAGGCGCAACCCCAAAGCTCTCAATCCTGGTCCGATATAAAGTGTTTATAGTGGGCCATAATTAGGAGCTCTTGAGTAGAGGCTGCAGGCAGTACAAGTTTCTCACAATGCCTGGCAGTGTGTAAAAAAAAATATAGTACATAAAATGTAAAAATAAAAAAAACAAGGAAAACATTCATCTACTCCACTCCGTTCCCACAGTCCAGTCTAAAAAGACAGCAAGGGGTCTCCGAGCCAACTGCTCAAACTGATACCGACGATGCTCATGCTGCTAACTAGCAAGAGAGAATCACCAGGATTGGTTGGAGTGGGCCGGCTCAGTGCTCCTACATGCACTGGAGGCCTGTGTCTGCTCTCCACCCAGTTGTCTAAGACAGCTTAGGTTGGAGAGGTTCAGTGTGCAAGTCATGCTGACTGTTGCAAGACAGCCCGCCAAAGTGACATGCGGACTTTAAACTTTAGGTGTTCACTGTTCCTCTTCCCCCTGCTGGCAGTCAGTAGTGATGGCCCCCACCCCAGCACTTGGTTCAGGCTAACCGGCTGCACTGAAAAATAAGACAGTAATAACATTTTGTTACTCCTTTTTTTCATGTTTGCTATGCTGGCAGCAGGGTGGGCGACGCTCCGCCCTTATGGAGAAACCTCCATTGCCTAATGTGTTAGAGTCCCTTGTAGAATCTTTACACATTGGGAAACCACTAGTAGTATACTTTCAAAGCCCATTTATTGTGATTGTCTCAATGGTCGAATGTAATCCATGTGCTCTGGTTATGGTCAATAACTTTTCCCATAACAACTGTACATGAAAACAATTGCATGCCATAAAACATACAAGTAGTTGTGTTGCATTAAAAAAAAAAAGAAAAATCTATACATATATATATATACACACACATATATATATATATATAACACATACATACACACTACTAAATTATTCCTTTCTGCACAGTACACTGCCTTCTAGAGCAGTAGCGGACCACAGGGACAGCTTGCCAATAGCAGCTAACTCTGGCTACATGCAGCTTTCAGATTTATGTGGGGATGGAGGGGTTAGGCTCATTGCTTTTTGGGGATAAAAAGAAACTCTGAGTTGATTTGAAACCACCCAAAATGAGCCAGGGGGCCAGGCAATGATTTCCCAGTTACCTTTTGTCTCTTATAGGGTTGGGTTTAGCATGCTCTAATTGTGATTGAAAATAATTCTGCGAGGCTAGCTAATCTTACCCTTCGAGTCTTTGAACCCAACTTTAGGATCATAAATAACATGATGGGAGCAAAAAGCTTTTATTTTTAAATATGGGTATGCTGACAGCCTGTGAACCTGGGATCAAGGATTCAGTTGATTAACAATCCAAGTATCACTAACGCTTAACCCTTTTAAAAGGCACCAGGCATTTTCAACTCTTCTTTCTTAAAAGGTTTATAATACATTTACATCAAACCAAGTAAAGGCACTTACCTGAGTAAAGTTTTAGTTCCATATGAGATGTGTGTGTTTCTGGACAGTGTTTTTTTCTGTAGTTGGCAAAGATTCCTCCAGTACATAAAAAGGTAGATGTTGCTTTTATGAACACACACCATTATGAATCCTCACCTCTTGGCAAATGAGCAGATTATTTGCTATACATTTTCTGTCATGCTTTTCTTTGTGGAAAGTTTTGCACATTTGCAAGCAGAGCCAAAGTTATTAGCAAACTAAACAAGCATTTACAATGCAATAGGGTCTCGCATTTCTCCGAGTTACAACTATTAGCAGTTGTAAACTCCCAAACGGATTTTTCTTGCCACATTGAATGGAAAAAAACAGCGCAATCGCGCTGCTACAGTTCACTAGTAGTGAAACCTATCGGAAAAAGTGCCGTTATCTACGTAGCCAGCAAAAGTGCAAATAAACATGTAAGAGGGTCGATGTTATGCAAAGCGCTCGACTTCTGCCAAGCAAGATCGAGCTGCGAACAAAAGATAAAAAGTAGTCCACAAACCTGATGGGAACCAGCGAGCCTTGCATGTTTTCAGTACTTGGTCGCTGCACTCGAGGAGGGCTAACCACCTGAAAATTCATGACGTATGCATGCCTTCCAATAATGAAAGGAACCGATTTTAACAGGCAAGCCCACGAACCAATGAAAGACACTGACATGACATGGACGGGGCTTCGAGCCCTTTTCAAACTCCTAAAGCACCTCGCAAGCGACACACGGTTGACCCTAAAAACACATTTTTAGTGAAAACCATGACCTATGCATAACTACAAATTTAGCACTAGTGTAACGTGTGTATAGGGCAACTGAAAACAATCCATTAAAGGTTAGTTATGGTTTAGCAAACACAACTTAAAAAGACGTAAAAATCATAATTCCTGGCATGCAACGCACACCAGGACTGTCGCCCTGCTATATTGTGCTCTAGGTAGACAGCCTTTTCTCCTGTGCCATCTGAAAAAGTGCTGTATAGAGCATTGTGGGTCGTGTGAGTTATGGTATGCCTTCCATACCATAGCTGGCAAATTTAAAGCCTTTTTTCTGCTTTGTATTTGCTCAACCATAAATAGCCGTTTTAACACTCAGTGAATTTCTAGCTCTTTTATAATACAGTGCATTCACTTGGCATGTACCCAGTTAGCACTGCACATGCTTAAACTGCTCCCAACCTCACAGGAGGAGCCAGCCCTGTTAACAGCAGGGACTGGCTAGCAGCTGTGAACAAATCCCTCTGATCAATGCCTTCAGCAGGACGGGGTTGGGATGCAATAGGGGTGGGTGGAGTCTATAAGGCTGGCTGCAGACCATGACTTGCAGCCAGGCCCTGCATCTAATCAGCAGCAGACGGTCCCCTTCCACTCTCCACATACATCAGTCATGCACAGGTGTGGTTGATTAAGTGACATTTGTTTTTGTTTGTGGCAAACAAACTTATGAATGATTAACTGCAATGTTCTTTACTCATGGATGTTCAGTAATGTTCCTCCATCATCCCATTCCCAATCCTGGGAGTGTTTCCCCATGCCAGAAATGTGTTTAGCACTTCATACAGAAGATAACACTGTTCCACTTCTTGAAGAACCTCTTGTGAAATGCTGTTTTAGACTCCTATTTTCCTCATTCTTCCTGCTTCTTCTGGACGTTCCCATACTAACTGTCATGATGCAAATTTGTGCTGCATGATTGATTTACAGAAAGATTAAAGTTCTATAAGTCCCTCTTACAATTTTGATAATCTACCTTGCATGAGACCTTCCCTGCATTCAGCTTCTTCTGCCATACCGTAGTCTTAGGTGTGGTTCCCTACCTACCTCTTCCCGAGGCAAAGGGCTTCCTCTTCCTGAGCCTGGGAAGCTTAAAATCTCTTAACAAGCTGCCTCAGTTAATCTATTTATGATTTGCACTGGAGTCCATCATGCTCTTCAGTTAATGGTAAATTGCCTCTTGTTGCTATGGAGACTATTGATGTGGTTCAAAGTTTACCTGAAGCCTTAACCAAGGAAACCTGGAATGGCTTTTAAACTCTACCATAAGAACAAGTTACTCACACCTTTGGTAACGCATTATCTGGTAAAGACGGTCAGATTCCTTACCCTTGATATTCCCAGGCATGATAAGAACTGCCACAATATGTGTCAAAACGAGGGCCCTGAAAAAGGGGATCACCCTAATCCTAGTAAACAAGTCTGCAGGAGGCATGGGTGTAAGGAAGAGTCCCTATCAGATAGAGCCTTACCAAAGGTAAGTGACTTGTTCATCTGACAGAGACTTCTAGCTCCAGATTTCTTACCTTAGATTAGATACCTAAGCCATATATATCCTCTTGGCTGTGGGCTGCAGACTGCCTTAAACCAAAAAGTCCTGCAGGACTAAACGGGTGAAATGCCTGTCCCTGCAGACCTGACTGCCCAGGCAGTAGTGCTTTGAAAATGTGTGTAGTGACACCAAACTTGCTGCCTGGCAGATGTCCAAGGCAGGGACTCCACATGCATATTGCCATGTTCGCAGCTTTCCCCCTGGTGGAATGGGCCCGTAAGTCCTATGGGGGCTATTTCTTAGCCAGGGCGTAGCAGATCTTGATACTGAGAACAACCCCGTGCAAAATGGTCTGCGTCTGTAGTGCCCTTCCCTTCTTTGCTCCCAGATACCCCACAAAGATTGATTGTCCACCCGGAAAAGTTTTCAAGGTAGAACGACAAAGCTCTTTTTAGGTCCAGCCAGTGGAGGTGCTCCTCTTCCTTAGAGGGATATCTGGGGAGCAAAGAAGGTTGGCAAGGTGATAGTTTGACCCAGATGGAAAGGGGTCACCACCTTAGAAAGGAAAGAGATATGGCAGTTTAGATGGTAAGGCCTGTATCTCACCCTAAGGGCAGATGTTATTGCCATAAAGAAGGCTGTCATGATGGCGAGCAGCCGGAAGGGATAATTGTGTAATGGCTCGAAAGGAGCGCATATGAAGTAAGTTAGAAACAAATTAAGATCCCACTCAGGCATTACAAAGGGCATAGGAGGAAACATATTTACCAGCCCTTTAAGAAGCTTATTTACAATAGGGGATTTGAAAAGTGAGGGTTGATCAGGCAGCCGCAAAAAGGCTGATAGAGCAAAAAGATAGCCCTTCAGTGTCCTCAGAGGGGAACCCTCTTGGGCAAGAGAAAGACTGAAATTAAGAATATCAGACAGAGAGGCAGAGAGAGGTTCTAAAGAATTCTCTGTACAATAGTTGCCAAATTTGTGCCAACAGCAGGCGTACACAGTCTTTGAGGAGGAAAGCCTGGCTGCCAAAATAATGTTACAGACTTAGGGAGGAAGGTCAAACTGTCAACTGCTGCCGCTCAATCTCCACGCATGAAGGCACAGGGTTGGCAGGTTCAGGTGGAGGTACGTCCCCTGCTGCTGTGAGAGAAGATCCTCCTGAAGGGGCAGCCTGATCAGAGGATCGATGCTCAGTTTCAAAAGCTTGGAACACCAGTTTCTCTCTGCTCAATCCGGAGCCACAAGAATGACTTGAGCCAGGGTGTTCTTGATTTTCTTGAGAACTCTGGGCAGGGATAGCACATGCAGGAGGCCTCAGCTCCACTTGCAATGAAAGGTCACTGAACTAGTGCCGCCTTGGAAGCTCAAACACACAATACTGCTGACACTGCACATTCTCTTCAGAGGCAAATAGATCTAAACAAGGCTCCCCCCCACTGCTGAAAATGTCCTTGTGCCACCTCCGAGTGGAGACACCACTCGAAATTCGCTAGGCAGACAGCGGACTTTGTCCGTCCTGGCGTTCAGAGAATCTGCCAGGTGTTGAACCACCAGGGCTATGCCCTGCTGTTCCAGTTATGTCCAGAGATGCAGGGCCTCTTGGCAAAAGGTCCACGACACACCTCACCCTTTGCAGTACCACATGGTGGTGGTGTAGTCCGTGCACACCTGCACTAATTTCCCCTTCACAGTGGGAAGAAATTCCTTCCATGCAAGTCAGATTGCCCTAAGCTCCAGCATGTTGATGTGGAGACCGGATTCTGCCGCAGACCAGAGCCCTCAGATCACCACCTCTGAGAAGGCCACCCCATTCCAGAAGTGACACATCTGTTGCTACTGTGAGATCTGGCTGGGGAAGGGAGCGGAGTCTGCCTCTGACTCAATTGCGGTTTAACCACCACTGCAGGTTTTTGCAGTTCCCTCCGAGATCAGGACCATGCAGGAGAGATTTCCCTGATGCTGCACCCACCGGAACTTCAGGTCCCACTGCTGAGCCCACATATGCCATCTGGCTCTTTTATAACAGTAGGATGCAGGAGGCCCAGCAGCCCCAGTCATTCTCACCAAAATCCAGGGCAGAGGCTGAAATATTGGTATCATAGCTTGAATATCCTGGACTTGCTGTTTGGGAGGATAAGCCCAAAACTGCAGTGTTCAGAACTGTTCCGGCAAAAGGGCGCATCTGAGGAGTCATCAGGTGTGACTTTGGCACGCTTACAGGGAACCCCAGCAAATAAAAAAGGTTCCCTGTAGTTTGGAGGTGGAAGACGACAACCTGAGGTGAACTTGCCTTCAACAGCCAGACATCGAGGTAGGGGAAGACTGAAACCCCTAACCTGCGCAGATGTGAACACCCAAGGGGTACTGGTAAGGCTAAATGGCAGCACGGTGAACTGAAAAAGTTTGTGGCCTACCAAGATCCACAGGTAGCACCTGTGGGCCAGCAGGATTGGGATATGGAAGTATGCATTCTGCAAGTCTAGGGCTACCAGTCTTCTGGGTGTAGGGCGGACAAGACCTGAGCCAATTTAAGCATTTTGAATTTTTCCTTCTTGAGGAAGAGATTCAAAGTCCATAAGTCTAGAATAGGATGAAGACCCTTGTTCTTTTTTGGTATCAGAAAGTAGCGGGAATAAGAACCACTGCCTACTTCTGACACTGGGACCCTATCTAGAGCTCTCTTGGCCAAGAAAGCTGAAACTTCCTCTAGGGGTTGATTTGAAAGATCCTTCGTCTGCCGCTCGAATGTAGAGGTGATAGGAGGAAAGGACTGAAAGGGCAGTGTAGTGAATCCATATTAGCTTTTATTGGGACTCAGGAAATTAGCTTAGCCCTTTGGCTTGCAGGCCTATGCCCCCATCACCTAGTGACTTTTAACCTACTTAGTGTGCTCTGTTTTAGTCCATTTACTTTATGATTTCTTTTATGATGGCTGCTGTTGTTTATAGTTAAGAAAGTGTTTTGTTTTGAGTTATTAGTGCCATTCTGTGAAGACATCACTATTAGCGTCATAATCAAGTGATGTACGAAGGTAATCGTGTCCCTTTCTCACTTGTGTGTGACAGGAACATAATGTACACTTGTTGGGGATTCTTTACATAATTGCCACCATAAGTCTGCCTCCTTAGCAATTGTTTGAAAACATACCTGCGTCGGGGTCCAACATGATCCATATAAATACATCTCGCACAGAAAAGGTTATCCAAGGGATTCCTTCCAGATGCCATTTATGCTGCACGTCACCTCACTGCAGAAATCAGCCTTCTTGTCACCACGTAGTCTGACCTAGAGACCATATTCCAAGGTAACAAGGGTGAGGGGGCGCTTTTCATGGACATGTTACTGGCAGATTAGGTTCATCACACCTAGCTCATTAGGTTAGGGATTAGGTTCTCTATGCTATGCTAGGGATTTTCAACTTCATGTTTATTGCAAGATGTTGGGGGTATTTCTATTCACAACTCATCTTCACAATTATGATTCTTTTATTTTTCATTATCCTAATAGTTGTAGCTTATGCATTTCATCATAGATTGCAGTCTTTATATCTATATATATATATATATATATATATATATATATATAAAAAAAAAACTTTTCTGCATCCCATTCTTGGCGCGTGTCTCTGAGACGTATTGCTAATGTGAGAAAAAGGTAATTTCCACTCTACCACGACTCCCATGAGATTTCACAATCTAGAGTTCATGTGTAAGGCTGACAGATATCACCTTTTACTGTTTGGGTTTTTGGTGAGGTACGGCTTGTGAGTCGGAAGGGTAGGGACGACAGTTGCAACTTGTTGCAGGAGGGACTGTTGCCTCCAAACAAAAGTTCTGGCATCCCTAAACCAGCAGTCTTGACTAGGAGCAAGAGTCCAAGTAGGATATGGCACCACCACCGATGGTGTTTTGGCACTAATTTACGGATATCACAAGTATCTCTGTCTAACACACAGCAGGTACCCGAAGTACTATTATACAGAGTCATATGTGGTCTTTGGGATAATCCTCCTCAGCTGAATTGGGAAACTGTTGGTTGTTCACGCTTGAACCCTTGAAAAATACTTTCCCCCCACTTGGTGTTCCTATTACACCACTTCTAATGCCATAGACATTCTGCAAAAAAAATATCAGACACGCATTAACACAACATCTAATAACCCAAGGCTTAAAAGACGAGGGCAGGGATGTCACATTTATTGTGGAAGCTCATGAAGCTTACCAAACAAACATTTTATTCCTTACTCACCTTTCCTGACGAAGATCACAACATATACAGGGAGTGCAGAATTATTAGGCAAGTTGTATTTTTGAGGATTAATTTTATTATTGAACAACAACCATGTTCTCAATGAACCCAAAAAACTCATTAATATCAAAGCTGAATATTTTTGGAGGTAGTTTTTAGTTTGTTTTTAGTTTTAGCTATGTTAGGGGGATATCTGTGTGTGCAGGTGACTATTACTGTGCATAATTATTAGGCAACTTAACAAAAAAAAAATATATACCCATTTCAATTATTTATTACCAGTGAAACCAATATAACATCTCAACATTCACAAATATACATTTCTGACATTCAAAAACAAAACAAAAACAAATCAGTGACCAATATAGCCACCTTTCTTTGCAAGGACACTCAAAAGCCTGCCATCCATGGATTCTGTCAGTGTTTTGATCTGTTCACCATCAACATTGCGTGCAGCAGCAACCACAGCCTCCCAGACACTGTTCAGAGAGGTGTACTGTTTTCCCTCCTTGTAAATCTCACATTTGATGATGGACCACAGGTTCTCAATGGGGTTCAGATCAGGTGAACAAGGAGGCCATGTCATTAGATTTCCTTCTTTTATACCCTTTCTTGCCAGCCACGCTGTGGAGTACTTGGACGCGTGTGATGGAGCATTGTCCTGCATGAAAATCATGTTTTTCTTGAAGGATGCAGACTTCTTCCTGTACCACTGCTTGAAGAAGGTGTCTTCCAGGAACTGGCAGTAGGACTGGGAGTTGAGCTTGACTCCATCCTCAACCCGAAAAGGCCCCACAAGCTCATCTTTGATGATACCAGCCCAAACCAGTACTCCACCTCCACCTTGCTGGCGTCTGAGTCGGACTGGAGCTCTCTGCCCTTTACCAATCCAGCCACGGGCCCATCCATCTGGCCCATCAAGACTCACTCTCATTTCATCAGTCCATAAAACCTTAGAAAAATCAGTCTTGAGATATTTATTGGCCCAGTCTTGACGTTTCAGCTTGTGTGTCTTGTTCAGTGGTGGTCGTCTTTCAGCCTTTCTTACCTTGGCCATGTCTCTGAGTATTGCACACCTTGTGCTTTTGGGCACTCCAGTGATGTTGCAGCTCTGAAATATGGCCAAACTGGTGGCAAGTGGCAGCTGCACGCTTGACTTTTCTCAGTTCATGGGCAGTTATTTTGCGCCTTGGTTTTTCCACACGCTTCTTGCGACCCTGTTGACTATTTTGAATGAAACGCTTGATTGTTCGATGATCACGCTTCAGAAGCTTTGCAATTTTAAGAGTGCTGCATCCCTCTGCAAGATATCTCACTATTTTTGACTTTTCTGAGCCTGTCAAGTCCTTCTTTTGACCCATTTTGCCAAAGGAAAGGAAGTTGCCTAATAATTATGCACACCTGATATAGGGTGTTGATGTCATTAGACCACACCCCTTCTCATTACAGAGATGCACATCACCTAATATGCTTAATTGGTAGTAGGCTTTCGAGCCTATACAGCTTGGAGTAAGACAACATGCATAAAGAGGATGATGTGGTCAAAATACTCATTTGCCTAATAATTCTGCACTCCCTGTACATTTCACACATACAAAATACCAAATGTACCACAGTGGTACAGAGTATCTAGAAATATACCCCTTTCCTATCAAGAACATCAATATTGGTTTAATGGAACCTTACTCCATGTAACACAACCCATGTGTTTTAGTCCCTTACGTAATGGCAGACCAACGTGGCTCCTGTTTGCCAAATAGCACACCACATCCTGGCATGCAGGCACTGCAAATAGCGGACGTACGTGCACTTTATAATGAGGTAGTACAACTTTATAGATGATTAGTACAATTCGCTGTGCGAACATTGAACACCGTCCAATCAAGGGCTGCACCAGCTGATCACCAACTGGCCGCCACTGGGATTAACCCACAAATTATACATTCTATCATGGGCAAAGCACCCACAGAACTTCCGTTCCATATAACACAAAAAACTAACCAGCTGGAAGCAATGTTTCCCCTATACAGGAGCCCAAGATAAGCAAAGAATTCTCACAATGTGCTTGCCATTCGGAAGATTCTCCTGTGGACGACTGCACCACATGGGGCACAGTCTTCACTGCAATTTACACTAACACGTATACCACCCAGACACCTGCCTATTTACCAAAAGTGTTAAAAACAAATTCAAAATGAGCACAGGGCTGCTCCAGCCTTAGATTTGGGGATGAAATTCATGTGTAACTTTGACAAAGTCGCCTCAATAATACTAATTATATACAAGTAACATTAAAAAGGGAATCAATGGTGTTGGCTATACGAGTCACCTATACTAGTGTAGGACGGGATAGTTTGGGAGTCAAGCCAAAGAAGCCTGAAATTCAGAGTACCAACCCTAAAGACAGTACTAAACAATCACAAGAATGTTCTGGTTCTAAAAAGTGCTGGGATAAACAAAAACAAAATAAAGACAGAGAGCAGACTCTCCACTCCCAGAGGGCTCCTAAAGGAGATATCATCTCAGAAATAGAAACACTTTAAAGGCTCCTGGCAGACATAATGATTCATGCCCCTCTTGTTCCTTTCAGGACACACCAGATCGACTTAGTGAGAGAGTGGGCCAGTCAGAGCAATGTCCTGATTACATGAAACAGAAGAAAGACTTACATCGGTCTTCCGACTAGAAAGAAATCTCCACAACAAAAGCCACAATTCAAAAAGAGAAAGGTGGCAGCAATTGCAATTAAACATGCCAGCAAACTTGAGAACATTGCTGAAGACAGGCAGTGACCCTGCTGGACAGCACAGGAGGCATGATATGTCACCAGAGCCTGAAAGATCATCTGGATGCGACAGCAACTAACTACTTTCTTGCAGGCGAGACTGCGGATGGGCGCGCTCTCCAACCCAACAGGGTTTATGATTTAAACTTAATTGTGATATCCTATTGGCAGAAAGAGATCGGCCACCCGAACACGTCCATAAGCTCCCACATGGGGAAGATGTCATTTTACCTTCTTACTCAGATCTTGTTCTGGAGGCGGTAAAAGAGGCACCTGCACTATACAGCAACTACGAAGGGTGGGCTAGAGATTTCCCCCTACCATGTAATACCTAGCAGGTCTACACCCCAGCTTCATCCCCAATATCCTGTTAAACACTAGGCTAAAGCCCCAGTGAGAGATCCTCACTCAGCTTGAGTACCAAAGAGTAACAGAGCCCTGTGTGTCTGCAATGAATAATCTGCTATAAAACCAGACCATTCATATAGACTATTCTTAGATTTATAGACACTCAAACAACTATACACACACTTATGTATTACAAAATGCACAGCACTGCAATAATTAACAGAGACAAAAAAAAAAAAAAATGAATCTTGGATATTTCCAATGTTTTTTCCTGAGCATGAAAGTCGGGACCTGAGTACATTCTCATTTGGGTCACAAAAATGTTTTTGCCATTTGCCTCATGGATATAAGAAAAGCCCAGGGTTGTTCTCAGCCTGTGTAACATCAATATTGCAAAATAGTGATCCAGAAGCGTTGTCCTATAAGGATGACGTCTAACACAGATGACAACCTCATCTTGCCTGTCCATAGGATCATTTTAGGATCCGCAGCCACTGGCTACAAATTCAATTTTCAGAAAACTAAAATAGCCTTTCTCAGTGCATTGTTCCTGCGATACGAGCTATCAAATCAGGGCAAGAGCCTGGCCCCGTACGTTTTAGAAAAATGTGCTCAACTCCAATCACTATGAAGAAAATGCAGTCTTTACTAGGTTTCTTTAAGTTTGGCAGAACATGCATTTCTGATTGTGCACAACACATCAAACCACTCTATGATTTGATTAAACCAGATTTCTCAAGCAGACACTGGACATTTGAACACACACGGATCCTTAGAGATTTGCAGCAAGACATGCTAGAAGCAAAACACTTAAACACACGTGGCAACAAAACAAATTTGGTCATCAGAATAATTGTTGGTCCTATTGGGTTCACCTATGTCACCTTTAATGAGGGTGACACTGCCCTAGCATATAAATCAAATTTGTCCTCTAACACAGAACAACACTTTGCATCCACAGAATAAATTCTGGATGCTGTATAGGTGGCTGTCATCAAGGAGAGGCCACTTGCCCAAGGGAAGCACATTGTCATTACCCAGGTGCTGGCCTTAGAGGCTGTCACCAAAGCAAGCATTCCCAATGTTAAAGCACTACATCCATGTTGGATTCAATGGGCAACCTTCCTGAATACCACAGATGCCTACTACATCTTTGACCCAAAACTGTAAACACAAGAATTTCTCCAATACGAACACCTCTTAACATCTTGCCACTTGACAAAAACCACACAGTAATTTACACTGATAGTTCAGCACTACCAGCTGTAGGTACAAAATATCAGTACTCAGCCGCTTGCGCAGCCATGAGCAGAGTAATGAAGGCCTGTGTATTCCACCCTCAGAATACCTACATGCAGACCCAAGGCGATTGCAGAGCACAACTGGCTGAACTCCAAGCTCTTATCCTGGCAATCGAACAAACAGATCCAGCACAGCTCACGTCGATTGTCTGTGATTCGTACCACTGTATCCAGTCCTACAATGATTATCTTAATCATTAGCGGCTGAATGGATCTAGAGACTCAAAGGTGAACACCATAAAATACAGAACTCTATGGTGTGTGTGTGTTGGGGGTGGGGAGGGGGTTGATCTTAAAGATAAGCTACCCGAGGCTCATGAAGTCCATACATTGGGTCTCCAAAGTGTAGGAGTACACATTTTTGGAAATACTGTGGCTGACGAAGTGGCAAAATATGCAGTAGCCATGGCTTCTGTTGCTGCAATGAATCATTCGCACACGAGATAGGATAATCAAATTCAGACCGTCGTGAAAGCATTGGATGAGGTCAAACCTCTTCCAAAAGCATACCCAACAAAATATTCCTATCATATCCGTGCACAGAATGTCTTTTTCGAAAATTCCTGGGGTTGGAGATAGAGTGATCCCCAACCAAGGTCAGAGATTATATCTCATTAAAGCAGCGCACGAGGGTGTCGCATTTGCTCATGCTGGTGTCACAGCCACAATATCACTCTTACAAAAATGCATCTGGTGGCCAGGTCTATAGAAAACAGACCAAGCAATATGTTCTTTGCTGTGACATTTGCCAGCAAATCAGGTGCTCAAACATCAAACTCCCACTGCGGACATACCTCAGGGTCCAAAAGCCTACTACCATGTCTGTACCTGGAACATTGTGGTCCCATACAACTAGATGGTGCATACAAATACATCTTGGTCGCTGTCGATTCTTGTGGGTCTGGCCATAGCAACCATCTGACGCTCAAACTGTTATAAAAGACTTGCTGGTCTTTATTGGTACATATGCTTTTGCCTCTAGAGCATTTCAGGGACACCATGAGGGTGATGAACTCCATTGCTCTTCCCCATACCATCCCGAGGGTAATGGTGTTATGGCGAGAAGGAATCGTCCTCAACAGCAAGAGTATTAGGTTCAGGTCACAGCTGGCTTCATCACCTATATGTGGTCCAGAGAACACTGAATAATCTGCCAAGACAGTCCTGGGGAGAACGCACTCCTTATGAGGTCTTCTTTGGGATACCTATGTATGTCCCAGATCTAGATGGCCCTGGTATGGTGGCAGCAAACACCTTCTGACAAATGAACGTCTTACAGGAGCTTCAGCTATTCCGTGATATTTCATCAGCCAGTGCTGCCACCTTAGGAATAAGGGATTTGCCAAAAACGTATAGAGGCTGGATTCCTAAAGTTGGGGATCTGGTTCGTGAGAAGATTGCTGTGAAAAAAATGAATTTGGCACATCCTACAGAGCACCGGTTCCAGTCCTGGGAATACAAGGTACCAGAACTCTCATCCTACCATCACTCTCAGGTTCCAAAGGAAACAGCTTTGTCTCTAGTGACAACTTTAAATTGCATCATGTGGTTGATCCTGCATAGTAGGTTGAGTGGCCCCTTGGGTAGTTTGCGGTCCCCTCACCACCCAACAGGACATACTTCTTCAAAGAAGAAACAACAACACTTCTGAATATAACAGCATATCAATACTACCAATGCCTCCTCGAGCATGGGGAGGACGGAGAATGAGCTTCTGCTGAATCCCGTTACCACATCACCGACAACAACTGTCCAAGATGTGGCTGTCTTCTACTCCAGTGTAACACAAACTGATGAGACAGTCTACTATGAACCTCCACGCGAAGTGAATCCATCCACCAGTAACGCACTGGCTCCTGTGTTAAGAGACTGCGTCTGGTTATTTCAGTGTATGGGGAACAAAAGATTGGCAAATTCATGTTAGAGAAGCATTGTTTAGAGCACGCCTTACTCCTGTTCAAATTATGTTTTTAAATGTAACAATTGAAGAAACAACCATCTTGCCTAGGATTGGCAAAAAAAAAAAAAAAAAAAAAAAGCAAATTAACGAGCCCATTATCCACATTAGCCCATTGTCCACACACCAGCCAAATTGACCAATTGGCAAACTTTCCTAAATGCCACCGAGGAAGAAGTGAATACTTGGGTTCAGGATGGTATCTAAAATTCCACACTTTCAAGTTTCGGCAGGTGGTAAGTGTGGGCAACAGACACAAATGAGTGCCAGGTGAGTTGTTAATTCCTCAGGGGGTTTGAAGATTAGCCAGCCAGATCCTTGAGGTGTCTCGACTCAACATTCAGGTATAGTTACCACATACAGTGTGAGTAAACTGTGCCAACAATTGTTATGCACAAACACCTTAGCAGTAGTTAAAGAACATCTTAATCTCTTATCAGAGGAAGTAGACTTACAAGATTTCTTGCTAGGTCCTAGAAAGACACGCTCTGAACGATATTTGCATGTCATATATGATGAAATATGTAAGCTTTCTCAAACAGAAGCAGCTGCATGTTTAAGGCAGATAGATAAGGAAAATATGGAAAAGGTTTTAGCCATTGTCGATAATGCATGAATACTCTGTCCAACAGGATATACACCCTTAATAACACCGTCTTCTGCAATAGACAACATTCAGAATTACATGTTCCCCTTACAAAATGGACAAATTCAGCTGTGTTCCGTCATGCAATTAGGTTGGATGTCACAAATTCAGAAAAATGGCTGCGACATTAACAGTGGTGACTTGTTTGCTGCTTTTAATTTGTCCAGGGAGCAACAGATAATGGCTAAAAAGGAAGGGAGTTACACCATGCTCAATATTGAGAAGTTAGAAAATTTGCCTTTCACCGAAGCGGAAAGTCATTATTGCTTGTACATAGCGTAATAAATCTGCCAATTTCCACTTTTCGTTTCACAAAATATTTGAAACATTTTGCTCTGGGTAGGTACTAACAGCTAGGAGATAGCTATATTAAAGAAAAGTGGGAGTTGCCTTTCAAGTTCAAATGTCTAAACAGCAGTCTTTCTGAGCTGAAGCGAATGCGAGACTACTGTTAGTCATTCAATGACCAGCAAACAGGTGCGACTTCATGGCTTTTGCAATTCGGGGGTTGCAAACTTGGCACGCTTTATGAAGGGTACTTTCGACCCTTTGATTCGACCATCATTTCATATTCTTTTGAATGGAAGTTATGTGGTCCTGAATGATGAGCTGTTGCGGAATGAGACCAGGAATTGCCTATGCAAGTTTAGTCTCCCAAATTCTAACTTGTATTCCCCTCCCCCCTCCAAACACACAAGAGATAAGAGTAGCAGAACTGTGGCCTCACATGGAGTCTACTACTGTAAATTATGACAAGCTGAGAAGACTAAAGGTGCTACTGTTCCAAAAACAAGTAGTGTTGACATCAGACAAAGAGACTTATGCTCTTCAGATAGTGAGATCATCAGCGGAGATACCATCCCTATTAAATACCAACATCTCCAAGCATTTTTTTTTTTTTTTTGAGCTGGTCTTCAGAATATTCAACTCTTTGAGCACTACCGGGATTGTACATTTCTTCAAGGCTGTTGAGTCTGGATTTGTTTCCATCTTCAAAATTGTCTTCAGAGTCATTCCATCAGCTATCCATACACTCTTTTCAAGTGTTTGGCAGCCTCCCTGTGACTTTGGTAATGATTGGCGGGATACTGCTGCTCCTAATACGCAGTGGTTTTACTGTCTCAGCTAAGTGGTGATGGAGCTACTACCACCAGCCCAGCTGCGCCGTGATCGCATGGTACAGTTCTTTGGTGCTCCATTGCTGGAAGAACTGGAGCATGATTGGGCATTGTCCTTCCGACTGGTCCTGTGGTGTGTGCAACCTTTGCAGCTTTGCAAGGGCACTGTAACAGGTTCACTTGCCAATCACCTGAGCATTTGATAAATCTGCACAAAGATCTGTGAGCGGTGGGCTGGTGTTCGAAGATAAGTGGGGGAATAATACAAAGTTTCATTTGCTAAAACTTTGCCAAATTCCGTGCAGATTCAAAAAGCATAAAGTTAGTATCTCAAGCTCTGGTTTATTGGCAGAAGGAGGGGTGCAAAGGTAATGTGGAGGGTCAGAAAGTTATGGCCCTGAGGCCAACCCAAACTGCACATGGCCTAACACCATGCATAGCAGGGATGATCCACCATCGAGAGGTTTGGGGCGGGCGTTGTCAAAGGCTGGGCCCTGCACCCAAATCCTTTATGCACAGCAAAGACTTTGACAGTGTAGAATGGGTACATGGTAGAGAATGCAAAGTAGCATAAAATCATCATGTGGAATGCAATACACAGGTTAGTTCATGCCCCTACAATTACTTTGTATACACCTTTACCAAAGGCATGTTAAAAAAAAAAACATAAGCCAACCAAATGCCAAAGTGAGAGCAGGAGGCAGTTGGACGGTACTGTGAGAAGGGTTTTAAGTGCTTACAGGCAACAGAATGAAGGCTATACCAGCTCTGACCTGAATACGGCTTAGAACAGTACATGACCTCTTCATAACAGAAGTTGCATGGACGTGGTTGTGTGCAGACATGTGTATGGAAGTTTTATCATTTCGGTGGTGTTTTGTTATCTAAATACCTTTGAACCGTAGGTTGACGTATTTATGTTTTTAGTCCTGTGTGCTGCTGTTTCTGTATGTTTCTCTTTGTGGTGCTGAGTTGATGCAGACTGTTGGTGTTATTTGGTGCTTGTAAGGGTTAATATTTTGTATATTTTATACATTGACTGATTCCACAAATGTGTTTGCAAACCGGTTTAAGACCAATCAAATGCAATATTTAAAAAAAAAAAATACTTACCCAAGAAATTTAACATCTCTCCGCAGTTGTTGGGTCGGGAACTAATACTTCTGTGGGAGTCAAAGTGGAAGTCTTATTTTTGAAGCTCTACAAATCATTTTTGCTGCCACTCAGCCAAGGAAATTTTAAAAAAAATGTAAGTCAAGCACATGTGAAATGTGTGAGACCAATAGAGAACAGAGTGGAGTCGGTACAGCCCACCATTAGGTTTATTGTTTTACATGTTGTGTTCAGTAGCATAACAACCCCCCCCAATTCAACAGGCTTCACATATTGTTTTGAAAACTGAGTTAACATACACACAATGTGTACAAAGTAATCATGTTTTTGCCCACTTTCAGTTTATGAAACATTATTAAAAAGACTTCTTTGAAATATGAATGTTTATTTAGGGAAAATGAAGTTCAATTTACCAACTTGACAACACTGAAGTTGAGAAATCAGATGCCTCACACATCACGAATGACACCCTTGCTACTTATACCAAAAAACATACCTTTGCCGTTTACACTGGGGATGGCAAGTAGAGAAGTGCCAGAGGCTTACCCTTACTCTATCCTCATTGCTTATTCACCTTTGTTCCTTTTTTTTCCCTTTCAATCACAGTATTCCTACACCAGCTCTTTATGCCCCCCCACCCCCAAATAAATGCTCACTTACTTTAATCCTAGTAATAATCCTTTCCTCGTGGACAGTATTTAGTCATTGGTCAGCCCACACAATGCTACTTCAATTTGCTTTCCCCATGACTTTTAAACACACCACAATCCGACTCCTTTCTATACAGTTTAACATACTCACAACCCTCTTTTCACGTTTATCCTGACCTCTTTGGTGTCCTACCCACTTCTCATCTCCCTATTGGGATTTCACTTGTGAAGTTGTACGAGGTCATAACAAAAAGGCACGAACGTATATGGAATGACATCTTACTTTCGAATGCTGTTGCTTTTCTAACAGTAATATAAATGGTTTAGGGAGTAGAAGCAAATATATGCACGCCGCCATGTTCGTAAACAAAATGCTACTTTAAAGGGTCGTAAGATGTGCATTTCATAATTTAAATAGTATAGACTAAACTTAATCTGCATGTTGCATTTATTAAATACATTAAAATCTGCAGTGTAACAAAACATGTTCGGTATACGAAAGTCACCACGAATTTAAATGAACAAAAGATGGCTCACTTCATTTTTTTGTACAACTAGTGTACAGGTCACTAGGTCAGCCCCACCAATACCAGCTGTTCGTTTTTATTATTTGACATAGTTCACAGACTTACATTCTTCTACACTGAGTGATAGATTTAAAAAAAAAAAAAAAAACATGAGGTACGAAAGTGGTTCAAAGATTATAGGTCATGCAGATCATGCTGAACAGCAAAAAGGGCGGAAACACAAACAAAATACAAAGAGAATGTGCAGTACAAAGTAATTAAAAAAAAAATCAAATGCACAGCTTTGCTTCTTTGGTTACAAAGTAGATTGAACATTTTCACAGCTTTTTATTCCCACCCCATAGTCATTTAAAAGTGGAGAAGCAGAGAACCATGGCGCACTCTCTTCAGGCCTACAAGCAGAAAGAAATGACCAATGTTTTCTTCATCAAAATAACCCAATCATTTATTTCACAAACGTTCTACCTGTACAGATGTACTACATTACATTCTATACAAATAATACACAGAAACTGTGTCTTGACTACTGTAAATAAATACCAAGATTTTACCATTAGTGTTGCATTATACCAGGATGCTTTTACTGAGTTATTGCCTACACTTGCCTGCTCAATGCATTCCCATCTATGACTTTGTATACATGGCATTGGTGTCAACGTAACGTTTGTGACATTGTTCATACACAATATGAAAATAGCAGCCCTGTAATAAATAAAACACAAATACATGAAAGTAAATAAATGCTATACTTTAAGAATGATGGCTCTTTGAAGAAGATTAACATATCTTAACAGCAATGCTGGAAGTAAATCCTGTGGGGAAAATATAAACCCTCGGACCAAACACATAGAAGTTCCCCGCCTTGTGCAGCAGAAAAAAATGCTATTTTTGTTTTCACGGTTGGAACACCTCATGTGCATCGAAGACAAAAACAAAAGGGAGTCTGCTGTGCAGCTTGACAAATCAAAAGTGAAAAAGCTCTTGTAAAAGGATTGTCTAATACTGAAAAGGCCAAACGCAACTGAAGCATGGCTACTTGCTGTCTTAAAGTGGAGATCACCAGTGGCACATAGGGACGGATTGCTTTGTTATTTTCTGCATGGAGGCAAGGAAACTTTCACGCTGAGGAGACATTCGGCTGCTGTGGAGGTTGTATCATCTGCGGCGTTTGTGCAATCACTGTTTTCTGCTGTGACGTACTACTGAGATTGGCTGGTTGGGTCGATAGTTGAGCCAAATTATCATTGTTCGTAAGAGATTTTAACAGTGCATTTTCCCGTTCAAGTGTAGAGTTTCTCTCAATCAATTCCTTTATTTGTTCCTTGAGAACTTCCACTTCTTCTCTGACTGCATACATCAAATGGCTTTTAACCAAATCCTGTAGATAACAAAAATAAGAGCATTTAATAAACAGTGTGAGCAGATACTTTAAAAGGATACATACCTCAGGATTAGTAATTCTCTACAAATTATTAATTACTTTAAAAAAAAGTGTAATGGGTCTACCTAGTGTTATGTGGCACTTGTCATGTAGAAGCCACTACTTACTGTTTCACTGGCGCACATTCCAGCATAACAGTTGCTCCAATTTTATTTAACATCTGCATGGAACAATCTGGTAACCTTAGACACTTGCATCTCTTCACTAGTACACGGAACACTGAACTGTATTTTAGAGCTTTTCATGCAGATCTTTACCATCTGTAGGACTGCGTGCCATCCAACACCACGCTATTAATGTTTAATAGAAGACCGGCAAAATCTTAATTTCTCGTTGTCATGCATTGAGCATAATACCTTACCACTCTGTTATTCCCTATCCCTTCTCTAAAACCCTGTGGTTCATACTGTAACCCCATTAGTTTTCCGGATATCAGTAACTTGTTCTGAAAATGCACGTTTCAATATTTTTTCGACAAAGATAATAAATCAATTTTTTAATGCATCACATTTCCATAACACCAACCAGACTCTTGTTCTCTCAAGGTGGCACACTTCATACCATTTTGCTTCTGCTTTATTTAAATTGGGCTGCAATTTCTACATGGCCATTGTTCAACATTAGGTAGTTAATGCAGCATTCATACTGCACCGATCTATGGTGATAAGTTCAGCAGATCGAAAGACATTCCTTATTTTGAATTCCTAAATTTAACCAATCTAAACGGTCTGGCCAGGTTTTCTCTGAAACTGGACCTACAAATCAAGACACTACTCCTTCAGTGATACAGCTGTTGCTGGGCTTTTACCAGTTTCTAAAAACCTTCGACCAAAACAAGTCTTTGTTGGCATTAATGAACACAATCGACAATCAAAAAGTGCAAAGAAGAAACGGACAAACAACAACTTCAATTTATAATCTGAAAGTAGGAACAAGTTAATACAGAGGCAGCAACGCTGAGAAAAGAGGACAGCCCAAGATTGTGAAAGTGTCAGCAATCAACCACCATCATCGAGAATTCTAGCATATCCATAAGAATTGGTACAGCCAATCGCTGCACTAATGACCAGTGTACCACCATTAGAAATTGATTTACTGGTTTATATTGCCCATACATGACAGTTACTTCATCTACAAACTCATGTGTTATCAGTATTGGACATAAAGAAGGATATTATTTGTGCTTGCCTCTGCTAGAGTGACTGAATATCTAGTGTTGCACCAGGGTTATGTATTTTTCTACCATCACTCGCATACAATGGTGGCTTTGATAAACTGTTGTAGCTGCTTAGTATTCATAATGCTCGTTGTCAACTCCTCCTGGAAGGGTGCTGGTGCACTGCTCTGAAAGAATGATAAAGTCTATAGCTTGGTGGTTAAAATAAGACCAGTCTTATGCATCTAAATATCCGATTGCCCTCTTAGTGATTTTCTCATCAACCAGAAGTAGAAACAGAGGAACCATAGGTCGGCAGGTAATGGCATTGGGAGATTAATAGAAAACTGAACCCGAAAGGAGGGGATGCCTACTATACTTTAAAAATCAAAGCTCAAAGGGTCAACACCTCTAAGAGAATAACAACCTGGTACATAAGGTGTATGTTTAACAAAAGGACCTTACTGGACAGGGCAAAGACTGTAGATTAACTAAAATTCCTCTTTTCTCCATATGCTTTAACTGAGGTCATACAAAGTAACAGACCCATGAAAAAGCAGCATACAAACTGCAGAACACAACCTTGTACTGGAACAGAAAAAAAACGACTAGCATAGAATGTAGGTGCTCTCTTTTGATAAGAGTAAAGTGGGAGATTGTATTTATTTATTTTTTTAAATCAGGAGAAAGTACTTCCCCCACTGATTTTTATTGAAGAAGAGAATTTCAGGCAGGAGGGAGACAGACAAAATAAAATCGTTTTTGGCTTAAAAATAAATAAATAAAATAATAATCAGGAGTCTCCATCGTGAATCAGGTCCACTGGACCATATTCCTATCTAAAGGAGGAAGTCTGCCTAGTCAGTGCTTCTTTCTGAAACCGTTTCAGAAATGTGCCACGGGGACAGAAAACCCAGAGTGATGTTTAACGGGAAGTGCAGAACTAAAAAGCCTAAACTTCACCACTTTGCTGGATTTCATTACCCGGTTTAGGAGTTCAAACTGGAGCTAACATGCCCTATAGACAGTCAGAGCTTATGAAGACTTGAGTGTTATACACCAATGCTCCTACTTTCTACAAGGGGTGTTAACTAAGTCATCTTTTTTAGTGGAATTATTATTTGTTAAAGGGATTGGTCGGTCGAGGCTACCTCGTTATTCAGTGCTACATTTTGCCTAAAATGGAGGGTTGGTTAACATGCCTCTAAACTGAGGGTCTAGGATCACTTACATCTAAAGAAAGTAAGAAAATAAAAAAATGCACCCTTGACTACAGCGGTCAGATCTGCCCCAAATAGCATGCCATACTGATTTGACTGACTGGAAAGCTGAAACGAAGAAGATAGACTACAAACAGGAATAATATGCCCCTCCAATTCCGTGGTGGTAATCGGGCACTAAGCTGTTGCTCTTGCAGGAGACACAGAAGCCCAAATAGCACTAAGAGGTGCCGCAATAAAGTTCGGAGAAAAGTTTAATAAAGAAAAGACATTAAAAGCTACACTACACAGCCCTTAATGAGCTGTACTGAGACAAAGGAGGGGAATGCCTTCGAGTGTGCAAGTGGGAACTTCACTTTAGCACTGCAACATTTTCTAGCATGGCCCATGATTGGGGGGGGGGGGGGGTTACTAACACTCAAATTGCTATCTATTTCGGAGAATAACAGCCAATAGTTATGCAAACATTGTGCTCTGTGTGTAGCCGTCTCCATAGACTCTCTGCTGACCTAATGTCATAGTTGCAAAGAAATGCAGATTCACCTACGCTTAGTTTCAAAAATGTTAAAATGGCTTAAAATAGCCAGTCAAGAGGAGAATCTTTCTTATTCTTATACAATAACAACAATGCTGATGAAAATCATGCATCTACAGTTAATTATAAAATGATGAGCCCACTAACATGTTCTGTGTAATGTAAGGTGCATAATTTACTTACCATTGCCTGTTCTATTTTATTGTCAATGGCTACGACACTTGCATTGGATGTGCTGTGGAAAAAAGAAAACAATTACAAACGTATCCAAGTACTGCAAAGCGATCTTGGAACATTTCAATTTCTGGGGTGGGGCTGTGCTGGGTAGTTTAGCAAATGCTTTGTTTATAATTAAACTATGCAGCTGGAACAGTAATCACAAGAGATCTTGAAAGTGAAGCTTTGTAAACAAGATGTGTCCCGGCATGCATTTATAATAATATATCACAAAAGGTATGTAGTGTAATCGAGTTTTGTAGTTTTTAACTGATGGAAAAGCGTTTCTTTTGCAGGACCCGTGGTGACCACCATTTGGGACACAAATTGCAGACGTCCAGCGAGGGCGCGGTGGGAAGGCACCTGCCTCTTTTCTTGAAGCAGCAGTGAAAGCACTGTACTCAGTCTCCCAACGCATGCGGATGAGGGAAAATAGAATGTTATTTCAGGAGGACGAGCATACAAACAGCCGTCCTTATCGCAGATACTCGCAAGAATAAAATGCAGAACACATACCAAGGTTATCTTTGGTAGAAAAATGTTAAACAAACATGTTGCCGAGCAATCGCTGTTCAGTCAGCTGTCTCCCAGCCCAAAGGCAGCAAAAGTAATCAACCTAATTTAAAACTGTCGCTGGCTTCCGCAAAGTAACCAAACCAAAGATCAAACTCTGAACTGTTCTACGGCGTCTGGAACTCAAAAAAATGCACAAAAAGAATATCAATCTAAATGACTATTGAAACAGTCATTACTCAGAATAATTATGATTCAAAGTTAGCAAACGGCTCTTCCCAATCGCTATCCTCCTGCCACCCCTGTGAAAGTAAGAAACTCTACAGCCTTTACAGGTTCGACTTTGCGGTTTTACTTCCATATACATCCGAATATACCGCTCTTGCAGGATAACTTGTGTCCGTAGTACTCCAACATAATGGCTGCACTGCAGGCACGTCAATACTAGAGTGCTAACAGACAAACCGGCAGAGATGCAGCCACTGAACTAAAAGTATACTAAGAAGTATACTAATACAACATTTTGCAGAATGCTTGTAGGACATTACGTCCTCTTTATCCTATTAAACCAAAAACGTTTTTTAAAACAACGTGAACTGGGATGTTTTTGTTAATTACGAGAATCACAGGTATACTAAAGGAAGCAATACATGTAATATACGAGTGACTTCTGGTACCAAACTATGACCGGAAAGAACCTACAAAACACAAACAAAAAAATAAAAAAAAATATATATATATATATATAAAATCAATCCCGTAAAGGAGACTGATCTTGCAACACCAAATACACTAATAGGCCTGTTTCCTCCAGATCACAAGGCTTGAACATTTATTGCAATTAAGTCGAAAGCTACAACTGGAAATAACACAATGTGAGCCCTAAAGTACAACTTGCAAGTAACTAAGCATGGATAAATACATTTCCACTCTGATAAACATAAGTTAGAATCCACAGAAGGCTGAGACTCCCATCAACTGAAAAGAAATGAATGCAGCATCGATGTTTCTCACTCACTGCAGCCTGCCTCTTGTATAATAAAATCTAACAGCTTTTATAAAGTACTGATGAGAATTAGTACCAATTCCTTCGAGAAACAAAGGTATTAGTTGTGACAAAAAAGCTAAACCATATGGTTTTCAGTCCTTGAATTTGTCTATATTGCAGTCTTTCCAATATGTGGCCGTATAATAAAACCTTTATATATATATAAAAACAGAGCAAAAAAAAACAAAAAAAAAAAACACACAAATACAGAAATCATTGCCTTCAACAACACCAGTTCAAGCAACAAAGAGCTGGTGTAGACGTGTACTCTGCAACAGAAATCAAGCAGGCCATACTAAAAATATTTTACAAATTGAGCTAGGGTTTTCATGTCTATGTACTTTTACTGATCAGGTCAGTCAGAAGTCAATATTTGGAAATACTATCAAGGGCACTGTCAAATTCAGCTTTTAATGTTACGCTAAAAAAAAAAAAAAAAGAAAAAAAAAAAAAAAAAAATTACCTGCACACGAAATATTACATAACACTAACGACCATAAAAAAATATTGTACCTATTGCAAGGAACACTCATTTATTAAGTGCATTACATAGTAACCGAAATATAGAGCTACCTGTGGTTACTCCTTTCCTGAACATAGGCAAACATGAAAAATGAACAGATGGAAAACGATCAAGTTTCTTTTGAGTGCTCCATCATAATGTGTACTTCCAGCGTTAAAAATACAAGAATTACTAGTGACCTGTTTTGGTACTCATGGTAAAAAGGTACTAATTTAACCAATGTTGAAAGGATATGACTGAGAAGGCTACGATAGAGGACCTGTGATCTCCGGATATGACAAGCTGTATGCATAGGACATTAATCTACAACAGCATTCTAAAATATTGACACTGTGAAACACCAACAGTACCATCTCACCATTCTTCAAACAGCTCGTGTGCAGCAAGCCTTTCTGCAGCCTACAGGTTACTTCAGGTGTAATATAATACTTGCGCACCAACCTAGTGGCAACGCCTTATATGGTTGCTTCACAGCCATATCACATTTTTGGTGGAGCAGATGAGCTCTCAGTAAGAAAGAGCTCTTGGATGAAGTGGTCTGTGGCATTCTTTGGTTTAGCAGTGTTGGGATCCAAAAATTTAACATACAATTGCCTATATCTGAACATCAGTAATTCTATTGAGGGGTGGGAGAACCTATGGAAAAATTAACCTCTGCATCCCTGTTCATTCTGTGTTTAAGTCCATTAGACATGTTTTAGCCATATCTCACTTGCCTCGAGAGGTCCACAGCTTTCTTCTGGGTCTGGAACCCCGATTTTTTTTTATTTTTTTTATAGCCAATCGAAACCCTATTTGTTACGCTGTTAATGGCGAGTGACCCTTTCACAATTGTCGTCATGTACGCACTCAAACAACAACAACAACAACATTCCAAGGATAACCTAAAGGGGCAGGAGAGGGGTACGGGAGGTGGAGATGGAAATGGAAAGGGGAGAGAGGTCGGGTGTTGGTGGTGGTGGGGGGTTGACACACCTTCGCCACCGGCTGAAAAAGCACCCAGGAAGTGCTGCAGGTATGTCAGAAGCATCCAATAAATGCTGCTAATTTCAAGAGCTCAACTGAGAACCAGTGGGAGGGGCATAAGAACCCAAGCGCAGCCAAATTACAAAAGTTATTCATTATGGAAAAAAGTTTCAAAAGCTTCCAAATATTCATTTTATAAAAAGCTTCAAATGTAAATACAAACGGTTACAAAGTGCACAAGGTCAGCAAAATAGCCTGCTTTAGCAAGCTAGCATTTTAAAAATATTCGGAGTGGCAAAAATGAAAAACAGCCTAAATATGTTTAATCAAAATGCACCACAGTAAGCCCCCAGCCAGAACCGAATAAGCGGGCGGAGTGTAAACAGGGAAATATTCAACACATTTTCAACATATATCGATTAAATAAAAAAATAACGTAAACCCGTGGTACAACGATCAGGGTTGCACAAAGTTACAAACAGCATTCTCAGCACCTAGGAGCAGACGTTATTTCAAATTTTTAAATGTACAAAGCTATCAGGTCGAAATTAGTGCACAACACCTAAAACACGGACACTTTGGCTGCTAAAAGAAAATACAAATGCAACAAATGACACGCGCACACTTGGGACACACACTGAAGAATAAAGTCATACTACACGGTATGGATACCAATGACGATTAACATACAATACACTCTGCGAAGTTTACCTGCACATTTGGTATTGACTTAAACCAGGAAAATACGGTGCTGAACATCCCTGATAGAAAGAACGCTTGCACGCCATTTCAGAGTACATCGAAAACACTACCAAGGAAGAACAAATCGCACTGAAAGGCACCAATAGCGTGACAGAGGTTTAGTTCCACTTCCCAACAAAGCTTTAAAACGTCACCATCATATGTAAACAGGGAAAGTACGTGCAGGGCAGGCCGATTTAACAATTGTATAGCCCATGAACTTTACAAACGCGAGTGGGAGGGTAAACATGATCAAATTTCGTTCTACAAGATAACGCACCCGGGTCCTTTTGTCCAAGATAAAAAGCAAACCCAAGGACGGGTTAGAAAGTGAAGGATTCTGGATTTAATAGAATTACGGGGAAGTAGATTATGAAATACAAACACCACACAGTACACCTTGCACTGTGATGAAGTTAATGCATACAATTCCTTTATGCCACAAAGTCTGCTCCTGCAAAAGTCCGTCAGTACTGACCTGGACACGATCATGTTAAACCTAGGTTTGCGCGAGCAACTGCACTTTTATTAAGCACTTACGTGACTGCACTTTGATAAAAGCACATAGTGCACTGAGGCCTCGAGGAAACATGGCGTGTTCACTTTGTTGACACGACCAAGGAACGGGCAGATGTAGCGGCACGACAGTTGCGCAATTCTCAGAGGACATAGCAGGGTCATGATGGGAGGGAATTGTTCTCTGTATGGTTTACTACAGTGGTTCCCAACCTTTTGACTTCTGTGGACCCCCACTTTATCACTGCTGGAAGCCCCCCCCCAATGAGTCATTACTTAAAGCTGGGGACCTAATATGTTAATATTTAATTTTCTGAGCAGTCGCGGACCCGCTGAGGAGGCTTCGCGGACCCCCAGGGGTCCCTGGACCACAGGTTGGGAACCACTGGTTTACTACAGTCGTGTTACCCTGAACTTAGTGCCACCCTGCATCAGTTGCCTTAAGCTGTGCATTTTGGCGCTGGCATTACTAAACTAGCATGTGCACAGCAGCCCATGCCTGTCCACTGACATCAGTAAGGCCCTGGACCTGTCCTTTAGGGACACATCAAGCACGCAGTCATTGACAGTGGACTACTCTCTAGTGAGAGTCGCACATAAAGCGGTGGTGGTAGTGTACTGCGTTTTGTAAATCCATAGTTTAGACCTAACTTTTTTTTTTTTTTTTTTTTAAATCTGAGTTACAGTGGAGACTATTTGCCTCCAGTCATGTAAAGTTTTACTTCTATGCGCTTACTTAACCAAATCCTTGCGTCATCCCGTGTGTATGTTGTGCGTGTATGTAGCTTGTATGATACATCAGTGTATCAGAGGAATTGAGGCCTGTGTTATCCTTTTTGACACCCACAATCTGGAATTTTGCACAAGATGGAGGTGAGCTTACTTTATCAGACAGCTGGAACTATTGTTCAGTTCCCTGGAGGGTGGACACCACACCAGTAAAGTAAATGAAGAGGCGGCAAAGCTCCCTTAGAAATTCAATTAAGTCCTCTGCTGATCAAGAAGTGACTGGTTGGTCTTCCCGAACTGCCATGTAGTGAATGGCAGCAGTGACAGGCGGGACTGTAGACACTATTGTACACACTATTGTATACATTGAAGGGGATCCTTTAAGTAAGGCCAAGCCTTGTGTCTGCTTGATTACAATTTCAGTTGGCCGAGGACAGACAGGTACACAAACCTCACACTTTGTGGATCTGTTCTGGGTTTGGGGACTAACTTGTAATTCAAAGCATCACCATACGCAAATGCTTTCTCCAGAGTGCAGACTAGAAAGACTTGTAAGGAGAACGGCTCCAAATCACTCGCGAAAGGGCAGACAACAGAAACTCATTTCCTACCTGCATTGGCTGTATAAAAGTTGGATCCACTTGTTGTTCCAGTTTCAAGTCATTTATGACCAGAGAAGAGTGCTAAGCAGAGTACTCCAGGGGTTTTTCTGCAACCAGGGCATGTGTCTATCTGACCTGTCTCCAAGAGGTGAAGCCACAGTTCCCCCCCCCACCCCCCAAAAGAAGAACCTGCTTGCTGAGAAAGGGAGAAGCAGGAAGTCAACCAAACAGGAGCAGTACCTGTCCAGGAAGAGTGGGCCCGAGTGCAGGTGGGACTTCCAGACGAGGACAGCTGTAGAGAAATATCTGTTTATCATACTGCCTGAAAGCCCACAGTCTCTCCTATAGTGGATCCTCTGTGATCAGAGCCTAAATAGGCCTGTGCCTAGCCCAATCACCTAGAAGATTAGACTGCACATAGTCATGTGGTCCAGAAGGTGACAAGGCCTGTGTGTAATGGCACCAGAAAGAGGATACCAGTGGGTGTGTGGCTGCACCTCAGAAAGAGTATTGCCTGTTGGTGGCTGAAAGAACTGAATGTGAAGAACCTGGCTGTTCAGGACCCAACCTCTACTACACTGAAATCAAGCAATCCCTAAGTATCACTGCCCCTTTCTGCTTGACAGCCTTCAGTGACCAACTGAGATGTGCAGTAGTAGGACTGATGAAGCCTTATCTGCCAAACAGGCAACTTTAGCTAGCAATGAGAGCACAGATGGCTTCTGGTGAGTGAACCTCCTCCCAGGTGCTCTAGAAGGCAGACATACTGAGAAACCAACTAAGGGCTGCCAAGAAAGACTGCTCCATTGTGGGTGGTAAGAACTGAGAAACTGTACTGGCCTGAGAGAGAATGAGCACAGACAGTAAAAAGGAGAGGGTTAAATGTGGGGAAATCTGCATCTCAGTCACAATCCTGTTATTGCTCTTATCTCAGAAGAAAACCACCTATAACCATGGTTGTGACCCGATGTCTCTGCCTTTCCTCTTCTCTCTCCCCCTCAAAGGGGTCTGACAGTTCAACAGAATTAAGGTTTACAAAATAATACATCACCACTAGTTGTATTAAGACAGCCAGCCTATTGTTTGATAGAATAACCATAAAAACATCCTGAAGACATCGTCCTATGTCTGAAACAGATAGTCAACCACCAGATATCTTTAGAAGCAAATGTGACAGCTTAAAAAGAAGACGCAATAACCACAAGCTTAGAAAATGTGAAGCTATCACAATTAAGGCTCGTGAGAAATAGGACATTTTTAACTCCACGGCTGGCAAAAAGGCAGGTTGAAATGGTGTAAAAACAGCCAAGAAAACCAAAACGTGCAAGTAGCTATTAAAGGAGAGTTTACCTGGTAGAAAAGAAATGGATGGAAGAGGTACAAAGCTGAATGGCTTTTTAGCTAGTGGTGTGCAAATCCTAGGCTTGCACTGTATTCTGGCTTTCAAGGTATTTCTGAAGAGGATTCTTAACAGAAGTGTGTGAATTCAGGGTCAATCACGCTCATGGTATTGTACTGAAGGCCACTGCAGTTAGGATAACCAACCTACCTGTCCGCAGTTGGCTAGCCTAATTCTTTTTCTCTAGAAGGAAACCATGCAACATATTTCCTTTAGGTTATTCCAACACATTAACCTATCTCTTCCTCTGCCGTAACCAAAACTCATTCAGAGGTTTGCATGATAGTCTGTTCTTAGCCAAAAGAACAAGAATATAGTGTAACAAACCGGAGAGCAACGCATAAGATATTAAACAGACCTAGTTCTCCAGCAGGAGCATTTTAATGTACTGATATCAAGTTTGAAAGACATTAGTGTGTCAAAGGAGGATTTAATTGTGGATTGACAACTCCTTCAACCAACATACTTTGGAAGTGAAACGTCTAGTGTGGTTAATGTCTGTGAACAGGGACAAGCCTGAGCATAAAGGGCACCCGAGGTTCTTTAGCGGTGATCCCAATTCCAGGAAACGTTTTAATGACAAACTTCAAGGAAGAGGATCAGGAGCTGACATGCAGGGCTGATACTATGTTAAAATGACTATAGGAGATTTAGCTCCAAAGTAATATCAGTCTCCAAGGATGAAAGTAAAAATTACATCTCAGGTATCTAATGGTATGTTACTTCTGTTATGTCCAAGGTACTAAAACTCTGGAAATTGTGCACAGTGTTCTGACGGGGCGGAACAGCAATTCAGACTTGTGAACATGGGACACAGTGCATGGCTACCCACACAAAGCTAGTATTGCCTACATCAATGTACACTACATACACACAATGCTAAGCAGAAGTTTATGTCGACCAGAATGAACATTACAGTCAGAGCTATACAAAGCAGCTAGGTTGAAGTGCCGGATTTACAGTGTTGGTACCCTATCAGTAAAAGGGAAACATACATAACAATACTTTATCACTAAGAAGAAATTCTTATCAAACAGTGATTACATTAAGGATTGCCTGAGGCAATCCTTGGGCTGCTGCACAAACCAGACTATAATATTTTACAGGAACCCTATAGGCACTGCCACAGCACTCCTGAAACAGTGAGACACTTTCGGAGGACCATATGAGATCTGATTAGGGGACAGAATTCCTCCCCCCAACATAGATGGTACATAATGTTCTGAGCATCATACTTGCACAGGTACACACATGTGCAAGAGCTGCTTCATGTCTTATCTCTGTTGGGATATACCTTGAGGGCCATCGGTGGACAAGAGCTAGGATAGAGCCTTCAGAGAACTTAACATTCTAGGTAGAGCAAGAGGTCTTGGAATAGAAGAGGGACTTTTGCTTAAACCAATTTTACTCCAGTGAAAGGTAGGCATGTTTCTTGATCTGAAAAGTTAAACATCTTCAGAACTCCTGGTCAAGGACTTCAGGTAAGAAACTCACTGAGCATTTGGTGGCATGGCTAAAACAATTGATACCACTGAAGAAACCTTTTCTTGTACGATAAATCTGCAAAGACTCAAAATGGTTGTGACTTCAACTAAAGGTAATAAGCCATTTGCCCAATGGCCACTAAGACCATGTACAGTCTTAGAAGGGCAGTAGATCTATCAGTTGAACTCTGAAATTTATGTTGACATGCACAACTTGTAGCTATTTCAATTTCCACCTTTTCCTTTGTACAGGAGGATGCAATCCAACAACCACAAAGAAAGATTGGAGGAGCTTGGTTTTCGTGCTAACAGAAAAACAGGACTTGGGTGTAGTGCCAGGGTTACAAAATATGTACCCTTTTAATTTTGCATACAGCTCCTACCCAACCCCAGAACTAGCACGGGAAGGCCTATAAATCAACAACCATAAAGAAAAGAACTGAGGAGCTTGATACCCACCAGAATCTTTTATATCACATTGTCTCCAGCACCACAGCAGTCTCTAAACGTAGGCACAACAGATATGGTGGTTGCAACTCAAAGTGTGGAATAAGAAACACAGCCAAAAGCAGGACAAATTTTGCAAGCTGGCAAACCGTATTAATATCCTCAGAAACAAACAGCAGTGACCCTGACATGAAGGATACATACCACAATAAAGGATGCATAGCATATAAAGGACATGAACTATTGAGACCTAACCCAACAATTCATAGTCATCATTACGCAGAGCAAAATCATCACACAGCAAACAGTAAAAGAAAGACTGACAAGTGTTTAGGCACCACTAAAGACAAAAGTCGTGCTAGCCAAGTGATGCAACTGTAATCATGCTATCTCTCAGATAGATGCCCACTTTCAAAAAGGAGTATGTAGCCAACAAACAGATCTCTAATTGAACCTTTGTGGAAAGAAAGCCCACTAGGAGAAGTGATGCTGTCACCAGGCATGCATGTCACATTTTTAAACACCAGAGCATCAGGATTCATGAAGTATCTGATTATGTGCAGGCAACTAGCAATGACAGGTTACTTCTGAGAACCGACCTGGGGAAGGAGTCGGATCACCAAACTAGTAGTTCTAGGAGCAGTAAGTTGAGGTTACTGGACTATGCCTCCCTGATACAAGATAAATAAAAGTGCAACCAAAACATAAGGACCTCTGAGGAACTGGGTATACCTGAACTGCTGCAGCTTGCTACCTATAACATTATCATGCATCTTGTCAATTTTGGCCAAAGAAGGCCTATATGGAAGAAATGTTGTGCTTGGGATAGAGAAAGTCACTATAAGATGCTTTAACAAATTTGAACAAGATCCTGGTCAGCCAAAAAGAAGAAAATGAGTGGAGAAACAGCTACCAGAAAGAAGAGTTTGTAGATATGACCTCGATTTCATATTCCAGCAGTAGTTTTATGGTCCTGCAGCTAAACTGGGCAAAACTGTCATCAATAGATAATAAAGGGAACTAGGACTGGAGTTTCATGGTTTGCAAACGTTTGATGTAAAAATCATTCTATTAGTAATGTCATGTCAATGGGACACTTGCAGAAAGAATTTAAGACTTCAACTGGGATTCAAGTCATTGGTAAGAAGTGACTACATTTAGTCATTACCAGACAGACAACATTGAATCTATGGCCATATTGTGTGGGCTGGACAAATGAAATGTATATTTAAAACGGTATAAGCAACCACTCCCTTTTTGTGATTCAGACAGAGGGAACTAGGCATAGTATCACTAGGCATGGAATCATACAGGGGACAAACGTCGTTCACACCAAGTCTATAGGTATACTAAAAAGGATGGTAAACGAATTGCTTGAACACAAATCTTAAAACGTACCAATTAGCACTTATCAGGATGAACTGCAGTATAGAAGTTTCCACACAAGTTACAACTTTAAAGAAGGCAAGGCATTTTTCCTGAAGAGGGATAGTGATGTCGAAGCTCCTAATCTCAAAAGCACACAATTCTTAGTAGTTTGCAAAGATCTTAATGGGTACTAGGTGAGAACAACGGATTCCTGAATAAAAGACAAAACTATGTCAGAGGAACTACTCCTCTAAAATAGGTCCGGATGAAATTTACATCAGGTTAGTAACCGCAGCATGATTTCACGTTACATTGAAACCAGGCCTAGTGAAGCATTTACATGCCATTCATGGGAAACGTTTACTGGAAGCGGTCAGAATAATGCGAACGGCCAGAACAAAGAGCATCGTTACTTATGCCACTTGCTTCATTTGCACTATTTTACCATGAAATACATCCTTGCTTCAAACACTTACAAGAGTGAGCATTTTGTACTAAATTAGTGCCAAATGGCTCGTTTCCATTGGTGTATTTGTTTTTCCTATGTTTCTCTTAATTCTACGAAAAACAAAGTGTGGATGCCGCACACCCCTACTTTAAAGTAACACTCTTAAAGACATCTTTAGAGGTACATTTAAGTACAGTGTACTAGTATTTCTTTCCCCAACCGCTCAGATAGGAAATGCCGCCTTTCCTCAGCACAAACTATCTCCTCTCATGAGTCCGGGTTTCAATTACAGGCTCTTAGAAATAAAGGCTCTACCAATGTGGATCCTTCCAAACCCTTCATAGGCCAAGGGATCAATATCTAAAAGTCATCCCAAAAAAGCTGCTAAACAGGAAACCTAGGAGAAATGTAATATTTGTAGGACACTATGTACCATATTGTCTACAGTAAAACTTCCCAAGGTGTGTCTTCGATATTCCGGGGGTGCTTCCAATACATGAACAAATGCCAAATGGCTTCACCTATTTAATAAGGTCAGGGGTCTCCAACCTTTTCTTTAATAACAACCACATAAGTTAAAAAAACAAAAAATCATACAGAGAGACTCATATCAGTGGTGTAATAGTGACCACACCAGAGCCGTAGTGTTCACTTCAGCTTATCAGTTACAGCAGTAATGTAGAAAAGGCTTTGTCGGTGTGGAATGCCTCTATGTGGGTAATACAAAACACCCACAGAACCAATGTCCCTGGCACTAGGGTATTTATATTAGTGGTCAGACTGCCAATGCCACATAATTTTTCACTCAAATATCAGCTTTAAATATATCTTGCAAATAAAACCATTTTGATTCGATCATCAGGTTACGAGTTCTTAAAAAAAAAAAAATATATATATAATTTTTTTTTTGCCTCTTATACACGCTTTTCAATTTGAGTTTATTTATTAATTCAACCAAGCAAGAGTTTATAATTTAGTAGGCAACAGTGCACAAAGGAGAGCTACTTATTGGTAGTTGGAGGGATACTATTAGCTCACGAGTTACTCAATGGAGCAGCGTGCATTCGACATTTGCTTTCACAAAAGCGGATACTAACAGTATTGATGCACAACTCACAAGAAGTATTATCAAAAACTACTGCACCTATGAAGAACCAAAAGTCGATTTAAAACGTTTCAAACAATATTTCAACAAAAACAATGTACACTTTTTTCCCTTTATCAACAGTAGCAAGTTGGTATAAGATCTAAACAAATGATCTATTCAAGTTACGTGATTACGAATAGTTGATGTCAAAATATCAAGTATATTTGACATTACAACACCATTATAAATGGCAAATTACAACAGTAATTAAGGAAACATGTTTTGTTAATTAACCCCCCCCCCCAAAAAAGAAAGAAAAAAAAAGAAAAAAAACACCTTTACTTGTAAAATTATTCAGGATTTAAGCAGAACGAGAATTAATTCAGAGCATCAAACTGGACTCCAGTTTGGAGTGATCCTTAAGAGACCAAAGGAGACTGAAACTCGCACCCAATTAGGAGTCATTTACTTTCAGGGCCTGGACAATTATTATATCTAATCTAAAGAGACACCAGATAAAGAAGCAGATGTTGGCTACATTCAAGTAAATTAATATTTGTGGAGTTTGACAGCTGTTCTCCTTATGGTCCTCAATAACCTAGTACAGTTGACGAAACCTTTAACTCCATGAGCAGAGTAACAAATGTAATACTATTGCTGGGAAGTTAAAAATAACTTCTTCCACATTGTAAATGTGATGGATGGTGCAAAATGATTAATTCACATTCACAAAACACGAGAGTCCCCGTCATTAAACTTGACTGATTCAAGTTTTCTTACAAAGAACAAAGTTAGAAGCTGGCAAAAGTATTCAAACTTGCAGTAAAAACTGAATGCCACATCTGAACCTTCGTGTGTTAAGGTGTTGCATAAGGTGGATAAACTACACTTGAAATATGGATGGCAACTAGGAGCACAGGTCTCCTGCTCAGTTCCTTGTTTTAGTAAAGGGTCACTGAGCATTTTCCAAACAGCTCAACAAATTCGACATCCGCTCCCTAAGAAGCTGGAATCCTGTACAATGGACCACAGACAGGTGGTCTCCAACAAATATTTAACCAACCATGAAATATGAGCCCTCTGCTTACCATGTGGATTACTGAGTGCAACTAATAAACATGTTTAAAAATCAACCTTTCAGTGCGGCTTTAACAAAACTGGCCCAACAGAGTTTTGACAGATACTATACATGTAGAACGTAGCATAAAAGCGCAAATTGCATTTGTCCACAAAAATCAGACTCCAGAGCGAAACTGTAAATAGGCCCAAAAGTAGCTGAAGGTCCAAACGGAGAGAAATTAAGAAGAGAGAGAACTAATTGCACAAAGTATGCATACCGCACTTAATGACAAAGAAAAAACCCACACCACATGAAAGGATGGGTGAACACACAAAAAGATCAGTCTGAATTTTGTAAAAACAAGCATGTAATAAGAGATGCATGAAATTATTCAGTATTAAAAAACGAACCAATGCTGAATCACCATAAAAGAACAAAAGATATTCTAACTGAGATGAACAAACCATTTCTTCAGCAGTTAAACGAGGTCTGCGGATTAAAGAGATTGCACATAACGTGAACCCACTGTATGCAACAGGAATGCGAAAGCTAGGTTTCAGGACCAGACACCTTGTTGTAGATGTCAAATGTTGTCCCTGTCATATACTGTAACATTTCAATCATCCCAAATATGGAAGTAGAAGGTGGTCTTTGTCCAATGACGTATAAGGCTGAATTGAGGTTTACAACAGGTAATGAGACACCATGGATGAATTAAGAATAGGCGTGAACTGGCATGGAGAGAATATCTGGGATAAGCATGAGGTTGATAAAATACAGAGTTTCAGGGTGTGCCAAGTCAAATATCGGATTTTGTCTTTAAAGTAGTGGACGGCATACCGGAATAAATCTACCTAGTAGTTTGCTTTAATCTCACACCAGGCTATCTGCAACAGACAAACAGCCCTGAAAAAATTAGCAGACATTCCTAATGTGGAGAGAAAACTCATCTAGTTACCCGACCAAACACTCAACACTAAGCTGGTTTGGAATGGAGGTTGGAATGACTAACCACCCGAAATAAATTTGAGCTTAAGTGGAAACGCAAGAAAGCATTTACCTCGAAAAGGCACTGTTCGATATAACTTTAAAATGCTCAGCCAGTAGAAAACTAATGCTCAAATAATGGTTAAATTACAAGGAAGACCGTCCAATTTCACAGGATATTTTAGATCAGTAAATTGAGGTATGGATGATTACAGAATGGTAACAAGTACCTTGTAGTAACACACTTCAATCATAATCACTATTTATAATTACATCTTTGATTTTTGCAGTTCTTTATACGTTTTGACTACTGCTAGTAAGTCACCTAGGCCACTTTGCAGCCTACAGATCACTGATGTTTCTAACCCCTCCACCAGAGAACTGAACCATCAAGATTGATCATAAGATTCGTGTTGAACTTAAAGTCTGGTCACTAAATACTGAAGGTTTCAGAATTGGCTGGCAGCTTACAAGATCCCCTTGAAAAGTGTGACCTGCATTTTTCGAAAGCTGGGGGACAGCGCAAAGATGAAGGTATGAACAACGTTTCTCTACAAGCTCACCTTAAAGAATTTTGTTTTCTAAGCAAAGCTCATCAATAGTTAATTAGCATATAACTTGCAAATGCAACCATTTATGGCATTCTGACACCTGGGGGAGTCTTTTCCGAACTTGGCCTACGTGCTAAGTGTCTATGCTCAATAGCAAAGTAGGCATAACATGGTAGATTGTCTAGGGAAAGACAATGTGGTTACTTGAGAGCAGAGACTCAGTTCAGTCAACAGTACTATGAACAAAGGGAAACCACTCAAATTTAACTGAATGATCAAAATGGATACAACAAAATACGTTGTAAACAATGAAAATATATGTGCTCAAGACTTGGAGAGCACACAAATTCTATGTTCTCTCAAAGTCTTGGGTGCCTGTATTTTCATCCATCAGCGCCCTCCAACTTAAAGATCTGTAGCAATGATAACAAGCATTTGCAATGCCAAGGTTCTCGCATTAGCCTGAGTTGTAGCTATTAGTGTTGTAATTTCCTAACCTGACTTCTTGCCACTTAAATTGAAAATGAAAAGTAAAACAGTTGACATAAGCGAGCTGATTCATAGCACCATGGGCACCACGAACATGAACGCGAAGGAGAGGTACAAAAAGAAAAGGTTGACTCGCAGTCAAACCTATTGGCAATCGTGCAATTATCCATGTAATTGGGGCAGTCTGCAAGGCGGTAGCAAAACCGCCCCAAGGAGGGGCAAACAAAGCATTTACGAACGATAAAGGATTTTTGAAAGGCAAGCCCATGAACGAGTGAACGTGATGGGGGTGCGGTTGGCATGGTAAAAAGCCCACAATACTTACAACAGGTCAAAGCGCTTGCACGCTTGACTTAAAAAGGAGGCAGATCTATGTCAAGATTTGAAGAGAAATACAGTACTAGATGCCATGCCTATCAGAAGAATACATAAGACCAAAAGCTACATTGATACACCAGTACCTAGCTTTCTATGTACAGTAAAAACTAACAAATCAAGATTACCTCTGTAATCTTAAATATCAGTTGTAAGAAGGTGCGATTTTTTTGTAGATATCGATTCTGAATGTGGAAAGATACAAGAATGACTATCAAAACTACAAGACATATCATGGCAAGAAACAGAAGGGGCAAGGGTAAAAAAAAAAATAATAATAAACCCCCCCAAAAAACCTGAAAACCTGAACTTGCTCCTAATGCCATGGATTAGGAACTAGATACTGTACATAACCTGTTTCAAACTGAAGGTCAGCCATATTGTAAACACAATACAGCTATTTGCTTACTGGGTTGGTGTATATACCTGCCGAAAGGATGGAAGTATTTATTGCTTGCAGAACAAAGCTTCCCTACTCTCTTAAATAAAACAGACAGTACCATGTTGTTGAATAAAACTAACAATCTAGCAGTCAGAAAGAATAGTAAGGAAACAAACGAATAAAGTGTATATGAACTCTATATATATATATATATATATATATATATATATATATATATATATATATATATATATATATATATATATATATATATATACACACACTAAGTAAACAAGGTTACTTCCAAAAAGCAACGGAAAACACCAACTATCAACCTGTAGGTGGAGAGGCTGGGTAATCCTCCTACAACCACAATCTTCACAAACCCAACCACACATCTCTTCCACTTTGATGAGACTGCACTTAAGCTGAATTTACCGTTTAAAGGGAACCAACAATAAGTATCTACATGCAATCTACCCATGCTCACGAACCTCATGTTGACGTCAATCATTACCCACTAAAGCCACAAACTACTGCATGATGTTCTTTAGTGGTCGGAAGATAATTTGTTGGTACAATAAAAAAATATTATGGAGTGCAGCCATGAAGTGGACAGTAATTTACAATAGCTATATAAACTATAACATACAAAACCAGTGAAAATAACGTCTTATGTGGATAAAGTTAAAGCACACTGATCATGTATACTACGTATGACATTTATAATCCCCAAGATGTGTGACAATCACCATTCAAGAACCCACAAGTATATCCAAGAATATACTTATGAAAGCTATTACATCATGGTTAAATAACTCATCTTTTTTGTTTTATGGATTAACTGTCCATCGGTTTTCCACTGTAGCGATCCATGTAGGTGTAGAGCTTACATGCATCGAGTCAAAAGACACAATCACCTATGCAGCCCCACTGTTTCCATATTGGCATTTAGTAAACTACAACCAAGCTTGAAAGGGCACATTTACAGAATAAATGTGTTAATAGAATAGACTGAAAAGGGAAGTAATTTTCTTCAATGAGTTAACAGTTTACGGATCACAAAACATGCTCTGAATTCATATCCGAGGTAGACTGCTTTTATGTGCAACTACCCATCTAAATCTTTTGTGCAAACAGTAGCAATATATTTATGTACATTTAATGTGAGTAAACCAGCGCAAAAGTGTGGTGTGGGAGAGAACGTATATGGGTGAGCAATGCCAGAGCTTTACAGTTCAATACAGTTCAATCACTTAATTGTCAACCCTTATTTTGTGTTGGCTGTTAGGCGGTAGAAAGGTTTCCATCAAGCTTCACTAACATGATGCAGACAATACACATGAGAGAAGTCAGTGAGCAACACATACCAGTCCTACCTGTTTCAACGGCCAATTGATCTTCCTATTTCAAGTCTGTATCCACCTAAGTGCTGATCACCCACATGACAATACAAGCACAAATGCATGTAAAAATACCAATACAAGCTGAACCCATACTTGACTAATGAAAGGACATACAATTGTACATTCTTTAACTCGCACTGTGTAGGCTTCAGCTTCTACCAGGAGTATTTCTACATGCAGCCAGGGTTAGGCAGCTGGGGAAAAGCAAAAAGGCTGCAGCCAGATATAATGGTCAGAAGATCAACTGCACATCGAAACAAGCTAGTTGGTGCATGTTTTTTTTTTTTTTAAGTTTCTGTAACTTTAGTTTCCTAATTCCAGTGATCCCAGAGTGTACATTAAGCAGTGCATCCTCCTAGCTTAAGGCAGTGGTCAAAGAGGTGCACTCTAAAAGCAAGATACAATACATCGAGCTGCCTCTTGCGAAGCAGACCTCTACGAGTTCATTGCAATTCGTTTGGACTTGTGGCACGTCCGTTACACTACAACAAAATGTAATCATTAAAAACATGTAACGGGCACAATGATGTGAAACAAAAGAAAATGTTTATCGAGGTCATGTGAGAAATGTGAACTAAATCCACTTCCTATTTTCAAAGAGGTTACTTTGTGGCGGTTTTGCACATCATTCGTATAATTGACCAGGAGGTATATTTTTACTTCGATTACACCACCATTTGCACTAACCTCCACCTATTCTAACTGATGGTTTCCAAACTGAACAATTTCGCTTTGTGTATACAGAAAGTCACAAGCATTTTCAGACAGTACACAATGTATGCAAATGATAAGATGAAGAACTATTTAAATATCTAAAGTACCTAGTACAGATAGACAAGTGCAAATACAAACAAACCCAAAATGCATTTTATACAGATTGCAAGACATCAAAATTCTGTCACTGTCAAAAATTACTATGTCCAGTTGCATATTTTAAGTGAGAACTTCAAATACTTCACAGAAGAGGAAAATACAACAGGCATAGTGACAGGCGCAAACTGCAGCAAAAATGTTTCTCTCAGAGTGGTACTCACAACAATTTTGCAATTTCACTTTCCATTTCAGGTTATCTGGAGCCAAAGGTCTAGTAAGATTAAAGTGGTCTGGACATTATATATTCCAGTAAAATGGGCGAGGTTCCTGGACATGGATGTGTAGCCTAAATCTCTGGGTTCTCACCGACTTGCACATTTTTAAATCAGATTTAGTCTTAAGTTATTAGACTCCACATGACACACTGGTATTAAAGCCCAAACTTCAAACAATCGAAGCAATTTTTTGTGAAGTGCGTCGGCTAGACAATTAAACAGTCAGAGGACGTACATACGAGCAGAGTCATTCTGGGTTTGTCTTTAAATCAGCCTACGACTTGCCTTTTTGTTCAGTCCTTGAAAAGACTCAAAACGGACCTCTAGACAATCTTCTTACCGCACTGGACAAGCTGTGATGCTATGCCTTAGATCCAGTCTGTATTCTTACACTACTTGTCCTTAGTTCATAATGTAAATGTGCATTTATATCTATATTCTCGCATGTTGGCTGTACCCTGTTATGTACTGCACTTCCCTGCCAAACGTAGAGGTGTATTTAAAGTTCTAACACTCAAGCTTCACTACACCGCATTCTGAGACGACCTGGTACATCTTCCTTAGTTAACCTATATGTATTCAAGTGACAATTTGCCTTACGGTCTGCTCAATCGGCATAACCCAGTAAGTATGCAGAATATAATTTTCTGGCTAAAGACTAAGGCAAATCAAAACACTCTTGTGTAGCCACAAAATTTGAATTCATTTTAGTACTCCAAGGTGTCATTTGTTACACTGTCTAAGGGTAGAAAAGCCCAGAGAAATATCCGACGCAATACCTACATTCAGGGATTTAGGTAAACAAACACTGTAATTTCTAAAGTTTAGTAAGTTCAATTAATGTGTTTACTGGCGACACAACATCAAACAACGTATACATGGACCAGCATCCTCTGAGAATCAGACCACCAATGAGGAGAAAATAGGTAATTTTCCCTTGTGGTCGATACGTCTCTTCCTTAAAGAATCAACCTCTGCCATAACAAGACTGCATGAGGAAAAAAATAAAATAAAAAAAATAACAGCTTGTAGTTGGTCCTTTGTGTACATTGTTCTCAATCTATGCACACAAGGCTACATGAATCCAATGTTCTGCCCAAATCTGTAGTGAAAGAATCTAGACACCTCAAATCATCCTCACAACTGAAAGGATCACTCCAATTAAATCATTATCATGTTTCATTTACCTTTCTACCAGTTCGGAGTTCTCACGCTTGGGCATTTCATATCAATCCCTTTCAAATCTAACAGCAGTTACACACTGGCAAGAAAAGTAACAATTTCATACCAGTTACTCCCGTTCTCTCATGGGGGAACCCCCAATGAGGTCATAAGCACTGAAGAGTCCCGCCTAGGTGCTGGGACCCAGAGCATTTCTTTACAATATGTCTTCTAAAGTGTAATGCTCGCCTTTCTTCAGGAAGGCCTGCAGTCACTTAAGAGAGAAAAATATTAGGCAGCATAAAAGGAGTAGGCTACAATGGCCTATTTCTTCATCTTCGAGCCCAAAACGGGGGCAGGAGAATTATATATGTATTTAATGTCATGATGTTTTGATAAAACAGCATAATTGCCTTTCACAAATCCTTTTTTGAAGGAGTAGAGATATGAAGAAAAGCAGAGAGTCTAGCCCCATTGCCTGCCATTATATTAGGTAAAATGAGAGACTGCCTTCAAGGACCCAGGGACCACCAGTACCTCATCATGCTCAGCAGGTGACAATTGCTTCTGTTCTTTGAGGCAATAGTAGTAATGTATGTATGAGATATATGTACTTCTGTCAACTCCACCGGGGAGGAGGGAGGGTTCCTCATTACTTCAATGGAGATTCTCCCACAAGGGAACAGGAGTTTCAGCTAAAAAACAGTTTCTTCTTTTGTAAGGGATCTCCATTGACAGTCATAGGCACTGAATAGAGCAGCAAACGCAACCCTACGAAAAGCAGTGAAGAAGTAAGAGGAATGAGACAGATAGCCTAATTTAAGCAAAAAGATTTCTGAGTGAGGCCTATCGTATTCGAGCATCTGCTCTAGCACCCGAGTCCAGGAAGTAAAGCTTGGTAAATGTATGAACAACTCTTCACATGGTTGCTTTGAAAATAACAGCTATCCGGTAGCCCTCTTTAACAAAAGCCACTTTACCTGTAGTGGAGTGAGCTTTTGGTCTACCTGTTAGTGTCTTGTTAGCATAAAAGGATACAGGAAACTATCCATGGGGAGAAGGACTATTTCGATGTGGCTAACTCTGTACGGATTGGTCCATAATTGATAAATAATTGGTTTGATATGCGGATGTTACATGTCTTATCAAGCTAGAATATCAAAACTCATCACATCTAGGGCATGGAGGGTCCTCTTAAATGGAGTAGAGGGGTTCGGAAGGAATATTGGCAATGAGATAATCTGGTTGACACGGCAATCCAAAATAAACTCAGGAAGAAATTTCGGATGAGTACTCATGACCACTTGGAAGACTATGGTTCTTGAGAGCACAGGGCTTGGATCTTGCTAACCCTGCAGGCTGATGTTCTAGCTACTTGGAAATGTGCCTTCCAAGCAAGATACTGTAGGGAAGAATTGTGAATTGGGTCAAAAGGTTCCTGCAAACGTCGTGAAAGGTCTATGTTAAGCTCCTAAGGAGATGGACACCTAATGGGAGGGAAAACCTTCTTCAACCCTTCTAGAAAATCCTTTATTATGGGGACTTTTTTTTTTTTTTTTTTTTTTTAAAGAGGTTTGTGAAGGACATTTTTTGTCAGCAGTAAGAGCTGCTAGGTGAACTTCTATGGAAAAGAATTGCAAGCCAGATTTAACCAAGTATAGTAGGTATGAAAGAAAGACATCTAGGCAGGTCATAGGGTCCACTTTCTTGCAGGAACACCAAATGCAAAATCTCTTCTACTTGAAGGCATATACAGAAGGCTGTTTAGCCTCCTTGAGGATCTCCATGCAGTCTTGTGGCAGGTTTAAATGTCCATACTGCAGAAGCTCAGGAGTCATGCAGCCAAATTCAAGGAGGACAGGTGGGGATGAACTATCTGGCCTCCTAATTTCGTCAGAAGATCCAGTCTGCATGGCAGCTTGAGATGTGGACGCTCTGACCAGAGAAGCAGGTCTGCAAACCACCACCGATGCGGTCACTCTGGAGCTATGAGGATCATCTTTGCCCTGAAGTGGGACAGCTTGATGAGGACTGACGGTATTCGTGGAAATCAGCAGAAAGGCATAAAGAAATTTGCCAGACCAGTCAATCCATGGGGCATTCCCCACTCCCTGCTTGCAAGTACCCTGAGGCGAAATCACAGCACTTTGTTTTCTGCTGTGGCAAACAAGTTGAAGGCTGGAGTGCCCTACATTTGGAAGATGTTTTGAAAGACCTTGTTGGGCAAGACCTATTTGTGATTTTCTTCCAGAACTGTTCTGAGAACATCTTTCTGAGCATTTTGGACACCGAGGAGGTGAGTAGCCATGGTGGTGAGGTTCGTGGGTAAGAGCCACTTCCAAATCACCTGAGCCATATATAAGAAAGGCCTGGACGTCCTCCCTGATCATCCCAGTGGTTGTTGAGGTAGTACATGGTGGTTGTATTGTCCATCTGAACAAGCAGGATCTGGGTCATTAATGACTGGTGAAAGGCCTTGAGCTCTAGGTGAATTGCGCGGAACTCGAGGAGATCAATGTGATAGTTTATCTCTATCTGACACCACGTGCCCTGAATCTGGAGGTGATCCATTTGAGCTTCCCACCCCAGTAGTGATACAGGCACTATGGTTGGAGAGGGGACCTGTAAATGGAATGGAATCCCTTGCAGGAGATTGGCTGAAGAGCACCACCATTTCAGGGATTGTTTGGCATGAAGGGACACCTTGACCTGGTCTTCCCAGTTGCCCATAAACTGGTACCACTGGTGTTCAAGGAATTCTAGGAGAGGCTGCATGTGGAGCGTTTGGAGTGAGGAAGATGCAAAAGGCCATCGAACTGAGACGAGACGTCAATGACACTTCTGAAGGATCGATAGGCATCTGTCCTCCGAAGGACACACTTTTGCCTGCATGGTGTCAATGGAGGCTCCCAAAGAATGTAATGCATAACCCGCAGAGGGAGTAGGCTTGTTTTGGTTGACATGAAGCCCTAATCGTTGAAGTAGATCGCAGGTCCAAAACTGAAATGACGTTTTGCTTCTTGAGAAATTGACACCCTTGTGTGCCAGTACTGCCATACACTTTCAGAATGTTTTGGGTGCTGACTTTGGGCCAAATCTAAGCACTGTGTACCGGTAATATTTGTGCCCCACAACAAACCATAGAAGTTTCCGAAGCTTTCTGGTGACTGGAATATGAAATGTGCATCTTGAAGGTTGATGGAGGACAGCCAACCTCCCTGATGAAGATCGGGGTAGATATGATGAAATGCCAGAATCTGGAACTTTTCTCGCCAAACCAATTTGATGGCTAGTTTCAGGTAGAGAACGGGTCTGAATTCATTCTTGTCTGTCTTTTTTTTTTTTTTAACCAGAAGGTACCTAGAGTAAATACCTTTCCTGCGTGGTTTGTGAGGAACGGCTTCCACCACCTTCTTTTGCAAGTGAAGGTTGACTTGCGACATTAGCAATGAAAGATGTAAATTGGACTGTTTAGGAAGTATAAACGGTGGATGGCTGGTAAATCAGACCATACCCATGTTGAACACTATTTATGTTCTGCATGATTTTTTGCCACTCTGCCATGTAACGAGAAATACTTCCCTCTACCAGAGTGGGTAACGGTACAGGGTGAAGAGAGGATCAGGGTTTTGATTCAGCTGGTTGTTTGACCCCTGGAGCAGGCTGTTGAGCGGCTATTCCCCTGGGCTATTTTCACTGGTGCGGTTGCAAGGGTCAATAGTATTGTGATTGTTGGCGACCCCAATATCATTGTGGGATTTGAGCTCTCAGTGTAGAAACAGTGGTGATGAGGCCTGAAAGATCGTTCCGATTCCCTGGGTTTCTCTAAACACGCTTCCTTAAGAGTCTCCATTTCCGCCTTTGCCATTGTGTCATCCATGTGGCTGCTGAACAGGGTAGAACCCGGAGAATGATAGATTGAGTATTCTCTGTTGAGACTACGGCTTGATGGATGTGAGGAAGAGAAAAGAATGCCTGCACAGAGCAACACCAGGGCAGTACTCATGAGCCGCTAAGTGGGAGGAGTCTGCTGCAGCACTTATTACTTGCTTAGAGACCATTAGGCCTCCATTAAGAATTTATGGCAAAAAGAAGGGACTGAGGGCAGATAAATGTCTTGCATACAAGCCCCCACCCAAACTATGCAAAAAGGAGTATGCAGTTCCTCTAAGAAAAAACTAGGATGAAGTCTGAAGCAGGTCAGGCACTACCTAAGCTGATCAAGAGATATGATTGCTCAGGAACAAGGGCCCTCACACACCCAAACTGTCATGCTTAATCACCTGGCAGATCCTCGTTGGGCCTTGATAGAGCCTGTTTAACAAAGGTTGGGGTCAGAAAAAAGGTCCATATCCGGGTCATGGAGACCAGATACCAGTGGTACTAATGGTGTTGACGTTGACCTGTGTTTGAGCGTTTCAAAGATCACGGATGTTGAGAGGGTTGGCACAGACATGGGAAGGTTGAGTTTTGCAGCTCCTCTCACCAGGACCTCCTGAAATTATGTAATATTATCAATCGGTGAAGGACGACGTATTGGTGAGATGCTGTTGAGACCTTGAACGAAGCCATCCTGAGGAATGGCGATGAAGCTGGGGTGCCTGGTAGATGATCCCCTGTTTCTGTGATGGTGACTACTTGCGTGATGGCAAATTCTGGACCAAGACCTGGGTCTCGGTATAGGAGTGTCCAGTAGTCGCAGGATAGGTGTTGGTATAGGAGGCATTGCAGAAGGAGGTGATGGCAATGTTGGCAGAGGATGTGGAAGAGATGAAGCTGGTGGCAGAAAACTTGGTTCAACCCTTGAAGAAGGGGAATATGTTCTGGAGTAGTCTGAGTCTGGAGAACAATAGATGCATCTTCTCCTTTTTCCTGCCTCCTGTATTCTTGTTGACCCTGAGAGACCTTGACATCAACTCTAAGCTGCTCTACTTTGTGATTTTTTTTTTAATGCACCTGGATGTCAAAATAGACTGACAGTGACCTTCCATGGTGCCTCAATGTCGATCTGGACAATGTTGGCGATCGCGAACGGTGTGCAGTTGAGGATAGGTTTCTTGATGTCCTATGATGTGTCTTTGATATCGGCTCACCTTGTCTTTATCGCGTCCTCAACGAAAACACCGCAGTTGACGGCAAACAGGTAGGGGCTGTACCTCCTTGACGTCAATCAAGGAGGGGGGGAGGTTTGGGTGGGTGTAAGGAAACTGCAGCTAAATAGAGTCTCTACCAGATAATTCATCACCGAAGGTAAGTAACTTGTTCATCTGATAGAGACTTCTAGCTGCAGATTCCTTACCTTAGAATAGATACCCAAGCTATAACCCATGGGGGTGGGTCTGAAGGATATATTTTTATACTAGAAAGTCCTGCAGGACTGAGCGGGCAAAATGCCACCCTCTTCTCACCTGACTATCCAGGCAGTAGCGTCTTGCAAACGTGTGCAAGGAAGCCCGCGTTGCCGCCTGACAGATGTTCAACACGGGTACACCACGAGCTAACACAGTGGAAGCAGCTTTCCCTCTAGGAGAGTGAGCTCTCAAACCATCTGAAGGCTGCTTCTTGGCCAAAGAGTAGCAGATCTTTATACAGAGAATGACCCAGCGCGAAATGGACCGTTTCGGTACTGACCGACCCTTCTTTGCACCAACGTCGTCCACCCGGAATTCTTGTGCAGTCAAGGTAGAACGTTAACGCTCTTTTTTAGGTCCAGCCGATGGAGACGCTCCTCTTCCTTAGAGGGATCCTGTGGTGCAAAGAAAGTGGGCAGGGTGATATTTTGACCCAGATGGAAAGGGATCACCACCTTGGGGAGGAAAGAGGCATAAGTTCATAACACTACCTTGTCAGGATAGATCGTGAGATACAGAGGTTTTGAAGATAAAGCCTGCAGCTCACTCACTCTCCTGGCAGATGTAATTGCCACCAAAAAGGTGGTTTTAATAGTGAGCAGCCAGAGAGGAGAGTCATACAAGGGCTCAAAAGGAGACCACATTAGGAAGGTAAGAACAAGATTTAGATCCTACTGGGGAATGACTAAAGGCACCGGTGGGAACAAATGCACAAGCCCTTTCAAAAATCTTTGTACTATAGGAGACTTAAACAAAGATGGTTGATCAGGCAAGCGTAGGAAAGCCGATAAGGCAGCAAGATAGCCCTTAAGGGCCCCTAAGGAGGAACCCTCTTGGGGAAGAGATTATAAAAAAAAAAAAAAAAAAAAAAAAAAAAAAAAAAAAGGATATTAGAAAGAGAATAAGAAAGAGGATCAACAGACATCTCTGTATAATATGAAACAAAACGTTTCCATCGGCAGCCGTAAATCAACTTAGTAGAGGCACGCCTGGCCACCACAATGACATCACAGACTTCGGAAGGGAAGTCCTAAACCATCAACTGTTGCCGCTCAACCTCCACGCATGAAGCCGCAAAGATGACAGGTTCGGGTGGAGAACCTTCCCCTGCTCCTGCGACAGAAATCCTCCCGAAGAGGTAGCCTGACTGGAGGCTTGATGCTCATTTTGAGAAGCTCTGTATACCAGACTCTCCGTGCCCAATCCGGAGCCACTAGGATTACTTGGGCCCGGTCGTTCTTGATTTTGTTGAGAACGCTGGGCAGAAGTGGTATGGGCGGAAAGGCGTACAGGAGGCCTGAACTCCACTTGTGACGGAACAGCGTCACCTAGCGATACCCCCCTTGGAAACTCCAATGCGCAAAACTGCTGACATTGCACGTTCTCTACGGAGGCAAACAAATCTAACCAAGGCTCTCCCCACTGCTGAAAGAGTCCTTGTGCCACCTCTGGATGGAGATACCATTCGTGATCCGCTAAACATTTTCGGCTGAGCTCGTCCGCCCTGGCTTTCAGAGAACCTGGCAGTTGTTGAAACCACCAGGGTTATGCCCTGGTGTTCCAGCCAGGTCCAGAGCCTCTTGACAAAGGCTCCACGACCCCACACCTGCACTACCTTCCCTTTCACAATAGGAAGAAATGCTTTTAATTCTAGTCGGATCGCCCGAAGCTCCAGTAAGTTGATATGGAGCCCAGATTCCGCCAGAGACCAGTGACCCCGGATCTCCACCTCTCCCAGATGGCCGCCCCATCCCAGAATTGACTGTCACTACTGCGGGATCTGGTTGGGGAAGGGTAAGGAGTCTGCCTTTGACCCAAGCGCAGTTCACTAACCACCACTGTAGATCCTTTGCAGTCCCCTTCGTCGGTTTCCCTGATGATGTGCCTACTGGAACTTCAGGTCCCACTGCAGAGCCCTCATATGCCATCTTGCATGCTTGACCAACAGGATGCAGGAAGCCATAAGTCCCAGTAGCCTCAGAGTCTCTCTCACCGAAATCCAGGATAGAGGCCGAAACATTGGTATCATAACCTGAATATCCTGAACTCACTGCTCAGGAGTCTAGGCCTGATACTGCACTGTGTCCAGAACAGCTCCAATAAAAGTGAGCTTCTGAGAGGGAGTCAGGTGGGACTTCGGCATATTGATAGTGAACCCCAGCGAGTGCAGGAGGTCCGCCAATGTTTGGAGATGGGTGACAAGAGGCTGGGGCGTGGGAGCCTTCAACAGCCAATCGGCGAGGTAGGGGGAAAGATTAAAATCCCTGACCTGCACAGATGAGCTGCTACCACTGCCATCACCTTTGTGAACTCCCGAGGGGGACCAGTGAGACCAAAAGGGAGCACGGTAAACTGAAAGTGCTTGTGGCCCACCTTCAACTGCAGGTAACGCCTGGGGGCTGGCAGGATGGGTATATGAAAATACACGTCCTGCAAGTCCAACGCTACCATCCAGTCTCCTTGATCTAGGGCAGAAAAGACCGGAGCAAGAGTGAGCATCTTGAATTTCTCCTTCTTGAAGAGATTGACGTCCCTTAAATCCAGGATAGGGCGAAGGCCCTTGTTCTTTTTGGGAATCAGAAAGTAGCAGGAACAACAACCACTGCCTGTTTCTGACATCGGGACCCTTCCTATGGCTCCCTTGGCCAAGAGAGCTGTAACTTCCTTGTGGAGCAGAACCAGACGGTCCGCCATCAGCCGTTCCTTTGTAGGAGGGATAGAGGAAGAAAAAGACTGGAAAGGGAGGGAGTAGCCCTTCTGTATGATCTGCAGAACCCATTTGGCCATTGCGATGGAAAGCCAGTGAGGGAGATGAAACTGAATCTAACCTCCAACTGGACCCTGCAGAACCATACTAGGACGGCTTGGGCGCAGTGAAGGAGGGCTGTGTGGTGGCCGACCTCTGGCCAGACCCTCTGGGTCTGATACCACAACCACGTCGTCTTCCGGGATGCTGTGAAGCCGGAGGACGGTGGCTAAACTGTGGCTGGCGTGGTACCACACCCCTTCGAAGCCTCAAGTGGGCAAAAGACAGACTGCTGTCGTACCAGCGCTGAAAGGCCCAAGGATCTGGCCGTAGCTCGAGAATCCTTGAACCTCTCAAGCGCAAAGTCTGCCTTCTCACCAAAAAGGTGAGAACCATCAAAAGGTATGTCCATCAAACTTGACTGGACATCCCCCGAAAAGCCAGTTGAACGTAGCCAGGCATGGCGATGTAGGGCCACTGGTGGTTAAATCGCTCTGCCTGCGAGTTGGTCGTGTCCAATCCACACCTGAGCGTAAACTTGGCTGTATCTCTCCCATCCTTGTCAGCCTATGTGAGAGTGTCCCATACGCCCTCCGGGACCTGGAGCAGCACCTGTGCCACTGTATCCCATGAAGTGTGGGAAAAACGGCCCAAAAGGCAAGAGGTGTTTACGGACCTCAATGCCAGGCTGGTGGAAGAAAACATTTTCTTTCCAAGCTGGTCCAGCCTCTTGGATTCCCCATCCGGGGGAGCGGAAGGGAAGGCTCCACAGGAGGTAGAGGCTTGGACTACCAAGCTCTCAGGGGTGGGGTGGGGTGTTGTGTCAGGAAACTAGGGTTGCTCGGAGCACGTCTATGGCGGTGTCCTATTCACAGGAGCCCCTGTGCTGGGTTTGGACCATGTACCCAGAAGTTAGTCTGTTAGGGCCTCATTGAAGAGCAACATTGGCTCTGATGTTGTAACCCCTGGTTGAAGCACCTCTTTCAGGAGATTCGTCCTGACTGGCACCGTAGGCAAGTCTAAGTCCAAGACCTCAGCTGCCTTACGCACCACCATAGCATAAGAAGCTCCCTCCTCCATAGCCACATTAGGAGAAGAGAGCATGCCAGTGTCTGGAGATGTGCCCAGTCCACTGGCCTCCCCTAGATCCTCATACCAGTCCTGTTCCAGGTCATATTCCAAAGGGTCCTAAGACCCCTCCCATTCCTCTCCTGTGCCTGACTGTTCTAAATAATGCTCAGACAATGATCTGGGCCGAATCGGTGCCGTCGTACGTCGCTCCAGCTAATCAGGAATGAGGATGGGGCTACCACTGGTGGAGGATGCGCCGTCAGACCCGGCGCCGGAGGAGGTCGACTGAGGGACCGGCACCGGATCCAGTATCGGAGCCTGGGGTCCCCAACTGCACTGAGGCCGAAGCTGCTGACATCGAACCTGAAGGGGCCCCTACTGACCCCGCGGGCCTGAAGGACCCACCCAAGGGTGCAGCCCACCCAAAAACGAGACGCATGGCCTCGTAAAATTACTTTGAGAGGGGGTCGCTCTGGTCTCCGGAAAAGGGGGAAGACGCAGAGTCAGCCCTGGTGACAGCTCCACAGAACCACTCTCGGAACATCGACTTTCCCTAGACACCTCGACGGCTGCCGGGCGTGGCAAAGTCAAAGTCCGCTTGGCCATGACTTCTTCTTGTGCCTCTAACCTGAATGATCAGATGACCTCGAATGCGAGGAAGAGGACTTGGGGCTCCTGGAGCTGTGCTGCGACCGCCTCCTACTGCGGGACCGTGACCGCCTCCGAGTCGTGCCGACCGAAGGCGGTTGTCGGGCCGCAAGAAGCTTAAGAGATCTCTCCCTCAAGGTATTCGAAGCCATGGCCCGACAGTCTGAGCACGAGGTGGAAACGTGATCCTTCGAGGCACCAAAGGCAAACACGATGTGGGCCAGTCACCCGGCAGGGTACTGCTCAGCAGAAAAATTCTGTATTCGAAGCGGACGCCAGGGAATTCTAAGGTAAGGAATCTGCAGCTAAAAATCTATTTCAGATATAAAGTGGCAAGAACTCCTTTTCGTCAAGCTCCCAAAGGAGGTCAGAATGCTCTTTAAAATATGATATTCAGCATTAAGAGTTATTCATCCTGGCTCATCAACGCAAACAACCTGAAAGCTAGTAACTGATCGGTCAGCATCTTTGAGATGTCCCATTGTTTGGGTACGTCTTAATTTTCATATACTCACACCAATTCAGGCCATCGGGTCTGGTACAGACTTAGATGAGGATTATATAAATCTTTCATATAGCAAACTGTACTTTAAGACAGATGAGTTGTTTCACACAAACTATGGTTTAGTTAGAGACAAATTCTTTTTTAAAGCTGTCCTTTCATTCTAGGGCGCTCACATTCACTGGTTAAAGCTTACTTAACAGGTATAAATGGGAAGGCAAGCAGTTTCAAGAGCATACAGAATTTCGAACCACATCATTGTAGCCCTGGGTTTACTGAGAACACCAGGTGGGTTAAATGCTTTAGAAGCCTTGTCTAAAACTTTCAAAATTGGCAAAACTGTATACCACAGACACTAAAAATGCTACGCAAGCAAGGTGCAGTTCAGACAAATGTCAACTCCCACAATTGTTTAAATGCACAACTATCTAAAAGGCCATTAAACATGTAGCCATACGATTCCTTGAAATTCTGGTACACTTAAATTTAAGGTACCAAAAAAACCAGGAACTGTCAACCATTTACATATGTAGTCACTGTGCCGCTGCTTGTCCAGTTGCTTGCCCATTTTCAAGAACTCGATACACTGAAAACAACCTTTTTTGCTGTAAATGTCTCCCCAGGACAGTGATCCTCAACATTTGTCTTAGGTGATCTCTTGAAGTAGATGCCAAGTCTGGTAATATAGCCAAGTCGCCCTACACCTTCATCTGAGAAACCACCATCACTTCTTGTGCCCTTTCTAGAACAACTAAAGGAAACTGCAGGTCTTAATTTTGGTCAGCTTTGCTGTAGAATGCCCAAGAACATTTGTTCCAGTTTCTTGCTTGAATATCTAATGCCTTCATGAGCAGATCCAGACGTATTTGATAGAATGTGTGGAAAACGTTTCTAAGTAAGATTCCAGAAAGAAAACAATCACTTGCGGACTGGGATCAGGACAGCACCAGCTGCTTAATCTAAACTTGGATAAAAGTAGATGTAGGGGAGAGTTCATCTATGGTGTCAAACAAGTGGTCATTAACTTGAAAGGAAATAAGATGAACCCCACAGTGTTGCATATTCACAATCTGAGATCAAGTTTAAGCAATGAGGGATAGAGGCCTCTCAATATCATAAAAATGTTACTAGACCTGCAGGTCGAGTAGCTTCAATAATCTACACGACCTAACTGCGATGTACTTGACCCAGAAACTGGTCTCAAATTGTGTGATCCTAGGCAAATATAGTATTTTACAGTTGTCTTTTTCTTCATTCTCACACGAGTGCACCTTAAAATATGTGAGTTCAGCATCTCTGCTGTAAAAAAAAAAAAAAAAAAAAAAAATCCTCGTTTGTTTAAATACACGAAACGTTTACTCCATGTATAATAAATCTAGCCCACAGATAGGGTACACCTGATCCATGCTTGACTTGCCTCTTAGTTTACTAATAGCGTTGCCATCAGGGCAGGAGTGTTACTCAGTTTATGTTTAAACACTCACTTCAGTAAGTGTATTACTAAAGCATGATGTGGTAGCGCACTGTCATTTCCAGACAGTAAAATTTCAAAGTAATGTCCAAAAACCTTCCCACTAACTTTCAGCTTTACTGATAAAACTATGTAGTGCATTAACAATCTGTGAAAATTAGGTTTCAGAAAACATTTTTAATTTGCACATCACCAAGTGAAGTGTTCTGACTTTTTTTTTATCCTATTAAAATATTTTTTCATCACACAGAACAAAAAATGGTCTACAGCTACTGAAATATATTTTGAAATGTTTGTTAAGTTGACTTAGTTATACAAATGATGTGCGTTAGGAAAAACCTGATACCTACAGCCCTTTATTTCACACGTCAGACAGTTCACCTTACAAAATCCTGAACTCTGCAGTCGCAAAGAAAAGTATTTTTATTGGAAGAAGACAAGCTGACTTTTGACTGCTGTCTCTAAACACAGAGCAAATGTAACAAGAATAAGATTTAAAGGCATCTTACTTGCTAATTCAGTTTCTGACTGAACAGAACACCGGCTCTTTGTACACTGTCAGAAGAGTTAAACAGGTTCTAGAAATCGCTCAATCTCATAAAATATGACTCATGAGTGGTCCAGTAGATTTTTCCAACCCTGGGACACTCCTCCAAAGACCTCAGGGTAAGCCTGCAACTGTTCACAGGATTAGAAATTTAGATCGGAAAAGCTGCAAGTTCATATTTAATCTCCCTCTTGGAGAACATGAGACTAGTTAAAGTTAGAATTCCACGTCTTTTCTTCAGCAACGTTTGGAACTGCAAACTCCAGAACTATGAGCTTTTGAGTTTTATTTTGAAGAGAAAAAGAAAAAACAAAAGTGAGCAAAAGTCAATTTCCTATTCCAGGGTCACCTTTTAAGGGGTCAACCAACTTATGTTGCAAGCAGGGGAATGTTTAAAGCAGCATTTTTACCTGGAAAAGGAGCAATGGAAAAATCCCAAATACTGGACAGCGAAGGAACAAGTGAGTTGCACTTACTGAAACTATGAATGGCAATGTCTACCTTCTCCAACTAGTTTTCTTCGCTCCTCATTCAATGAATGAGCAAGGGTCACTTAAACCTATGAGCCTAGTGTGATTGTAGCGGTTTGAATGAAAACCCGTCAGAAAGAATTTAATTTATCGCTTAGTAACCCATTTTTTTTTTTTTTAGAATTAAAGTTTGAGGGTTTGATGTAGCTGGTGGGAGAAAGGTTAAAAAAAGAAAATATCAAAACACTTCAGTGATACTTGTTTTGTTGATTTTTTAGTATAGACTTTTAGTATTCAATCTATTTTCTGGTCTATGGAACCCCAATTAAATGGCAGACCTGACAGCTTGTTTTGAATTTCTGGTGAAATTCAGCATCTGCCAGCTAGGAGCAGTTTTACACTATGTGAAGGTTGCAGTGGAATCGAAATGGAGTGCATCTTCAGTAACCTTCCAACTGAAAAAACTCAGTCTCCAAATATACTTTCAGATTAAGTAGTTGTCAGACATCTTAATTTGAAATGATTGCTCATATCTATTATTTTTCACAAACACTATCCTGACCTCGGTATTACACAAACAGACTGCCTGGGAGCAAAGTAATCATACAGAATAGAAGAAAGAGAGTGCTTATCGTAAATAGCAAACATAAAAATACCTTTGTTCAAGGGCCTTTTGGAGCAAAATATTTATAACAAATTGGGCATTTTGTGCTTTTTCAGTTGATCTAACATCTTACATTAGTAGATTGTTCTACAGTGTGATCCAAATCCAGAGAATGAAAATAGAGATAAGTTCATGTTGTCAGACTACTTTAAGATCAGTTTAATATTGATACATGTCAATAAAGGGACTGAATTTCTAGCAAGACTGGATGTATTTCACTTATCAAGGGACACCCCTTATACAAATCTGGCTCTTCCGTAATTCTATGCTCCTTAGGATGCATGGACTCATGCTAGAAGTAATTACCCTGTGTCAAAGGTCCATCAACGTAAAAAAAAAAAAAAAAAAAGATACATTATGCTTTGCACAGTTTGAGTCCAGCTGCACATTAACATAATAAACTTAATACATATGCCATGAATGTTTCACTTCCTGTAAATTAGTTTGTGTGAATTTTCTTATACTGCATATCTGTTTACAAAAAAATAATTAGCTGCCATGCATGAAATGTCACAAGTGACCTAAACAGACATCAATTTAAGTCATTTTAGTAAAGGTATTCAAACTTAAGCTTACAGTGAATAAATGAAATTATGATATTACTTGGTGCAAAACGAGGACAGATGTTCAAGTAAATTCTGTACAAATAAAGACTGGAAAGAACTTAATAGCACATTTCAGTCTGCTTGCCATTACTTAGAAGTTCATGTCTAAGCATTTTCCTTACTCTTATTTTTAGTTTTGTTCAAAGACTTTCTTTAGTCAAACCTAAACTGCACCCTTAATTTAAGCATAGCATCTTAAAAACAAATATTCACTAAAGGACAAATGCCATGAGATAAAATAATTTCTTCACATTCCTATGAATTAAAGCTTATCATGGGACATTTAAAAAAAAAAAGATACAAGGAACATATATTTGGTGTAGGGATTCATGTGCCTGAGTGCACCTCAGAAACTTGATCCACGCAAGACTACTCCGAAATCAGCCATTGTCGCACATTCCCACCCTTACACTTCTTGCACATTAAATGATCATAATTGAGAACACAGTTGGACAGAAGAATAGCAACCCCACCAAGATCAACAGTATGCATGAATGGACAGTGTGTGCTGGTACTAGATGTGGCTTCCAGAATTTCCTAAAGTGTTAAATAGTTCCATTCACGTTTTCCACCTCCTCATTCAGCTTCTAGGAATTCACATACAAAGGGTACTAGAGAAAAGGATAAAGGCATTCAAGTACTTATCGGATTCACTTTTGCTGGGCATGTGTTTGGTTTATCTAGGTACTATCACATATAAAGCTCTCTCCTTTATTTCACAACAGAAGCTGAGGAAATGTCATTAGCCATTCTAAATGTTTTTTTTGGAAGAATTAACCTTTAAAGACGTTTTAAACTTCAATATCTGAATTCTTAAGGCAAGAGGCAGTCTTGAACAAAAGCGCAGAGAACAGGATGCCCTCTTGGATAAGGCCAGTGCCAACTCTTCCTTATAGGCATCACACAACCATAAGCTTTGAGGTGAAATCGTGAAAGACGTCTGAGCAAAAATGAAAACCACCAAGTCCAGTTTTCTAACAAATTCTATAACTGAGGGACCACCTTTCAGCACTATTTGTAAACTGTGGCAAGAGAAATGCTCTAGGTTAAGCAGTGCTTAAACAAGGACACTGATTAAGTGTACAAATACTTTTAATAGAATATATATCTAGCGTATCTCAAAGCCGCAGGCAGACTTTATGCTCTTCAAGATAGACCGCTCTTGCTCACATTTCCAGATGGGAAATTCCATTCGATTACAGGGAAAACCAAAGGATCTTAGGGTCAGAGGGGCTTTTCTCCAAGCTACAAACCATTCTGTATCAAAGTCAGTCAAATAGGATCCAAGTAGTAATCTTAGTTTGATTTGTATATTTTTCTCCCAACATTCTGCAATGCTAGGATTTATAAAAACTGTGATTTAGTGACCGCAAGCACACAAAAAGGCAACACCTTGGAGCTGCTTAAGACCACTTAGACCTACTAAGAGCTAGGAATTCTCTTGTCTATAAAGACAGTAAAGTACTTCTATTCTGTAAATCTGTAAAAAAAAAAAAAAAAAAAAAAAAAAGGGGGAAGACAAGACAGAAGGTTATCTGAGGCAGGTGTAAGGTTGCCTAGGCCACACAGGAGCAGTCAGTGAGATCACAGCTAATTTGCTACAGATAAGGGATAAAGATTGATGCATCTGAAATAGCTTCTCACATAAAAAGTGAGAAACACTGGCCTAATGGTGGACGAATACATGCAAACTCTTGACAAAGCATAGATCACAGGACAAGGGAAGTATTCCACATAAATCTCATTGCTGATTAACGAAGTCAAAGAAAAATGTGCTAAAATATATCTGTGCTCAGTTTGGAAGAAAAAGGGTGGTCTAGAAGGCTTCAACATCCAATTTCCAAAATGAAAGCATTTAAAGTCTAAAAGATGGTCTTGAGTCCAATTACGTTGACAGGCAAAGCCAAGACCTTTGAGAACAGACTGCATAATCTTAGAGGCGGAGAACTTAATTTTAATCAGTACTTATTCAAACCAATTGAAACTGAAACCTGATAGAGTACCACTGAAACAGCTCAAAGGAGACCAAGTAAAACGAGGGTAAATTGAAAAAAAAAATAGACCACAACCTTCTTGGGAACCTGCAGCAAGAGAAACGCCAACATCTCTCAACCCATATGAGGGGAGAAGAACAATGGGATGGGTTTATGATTTTTTTTATACTTGGGATGTAGGCTTTGTCATGACGTCTACGATATTTTATAGTGTAGTGCACTTATCGAACAAATTACACATTAACCACAAAATAGCAACTCGGTTGCACCAGACTAGTATAATACTTTATGATCATTGTTCTTGAAAGTCGCTCAACGTAACTGAGAATATATAAAAAAAAAAAACTATACTTTGCTTTCTGTAACCTCGGAGATACACAAGGCTCCTTGAACTCTGGCATGAAGAACTATCTAGCTGGTTTAAAGTGCCATTTAGGTGAATTTTGACTGTAAAGATTACATAGTAGCAACTGGCTCCAAAAAAAAGAAAATAAGTGAACCAATCAACTCATAACTGGACCATAAAACTGTTTTGAATACAATTCAAATGGGATGGTTCTCAGAGGGATACAGGGCCACTTAGACTGTTTATAGTGCCACCCGAAAAAAAAAAATACTCCGACTAATAATTCTGTGAAGCATTCCACGTTTCAGTGGAATGACTGAACAAAAATAAGCTATTCTTAACAACCGAGTATCTCTGCAGTTTAGCCCAGCTGGCAAAGACACATATGAGGGACAAATGACAGTAAGTAATTATGTATTCAATGATTATTCCAGGGAGGGAAGTCTTTCAGGAATACTAAATCCTGTAAAATTAGAATGGTGACGAGTTCACAGGGAAGAAGGGAATCCCATTCTTCCTCATTTTTAACAAAGAAAAGACCCTCAGTGCGGAGTTTCTTTTCACCACGGAATAGACAATAATGTATCGACTTTCTGCATAAATCCACGTCCTATTGCTTATTTTTTTGCAGATACTGTGCAGCATCAGATTGTGCAAGATAGCAGACGTCACTTGCAGCAGGAAAAAAATACATAATTAAAATCTGAGTTTCAGAAAACGAGTGTCCGTCCAGAAAATGGTAGCTACCAGGCCCTTTACAAAGTGTAAAGGTGGAGAAGGCTATATGGAGCAGGCAGGGTGTGGGGGATGTTTGGGCAAGGAGGCAGCATAAGAGGGAAAGCGCTAGTAAACACACCGACTCATTAAGTCCTGAAAGAAAAAGAAAAAAGTAGTTCCTGGAATGTAAGCAGTGGAGGACGCAAGACATCCAATCAAAAGGATGGCAAAGAGGCTATGGAACAAGGGAGGAACAAACTCAATAAGAGCAAGGAAAGCCTTTGAATAGAAACTAGAATACTCACAGTAAAGCCAACCAGTGTTAAGGTGAGACCAGGCTCTAGGCCCATTGTATGTTCCACAACAGGCCTTTGCCTAAAGACAGCTAAAAGCAGTCAAGTATGCGAGACCTAAAAAGGGTAAAGTTTTGATGAGAAGGAAAATAAAATTTGAACTATTTAGAAGTATGCTTGCAACACTATAGTAAAGAACAGTTGAACATCACAAGGCAGAGACAATAAACCTACCAGTATAGAAAACGTTTTAGACTAGCATTCTGTGACACCCTACACAGTCTTACAGGTCCCTCCACATAATCAAGGATGTCCTTTAGGAACGCTGGTATATATGGAGGCAAACACGTCTTCTTGCACCACCACAGGGTAGATTGAATTTTAACTTAATCTAAAGCACAATGGCCGTGTAGGCCTCGTGCTTTTTTTTTTCTTTTAAACTGATCTGCTGATTGGCTATGTGATATAGAAGCCTACCAGCTTAACTTTAAAACCGCTTTCTTCTCAGACACCAGTGTTAACAGAGCAGTACAAATTGCAGAGGTTGCATCCCATGCAATCACAAAGTATTAGGAATGCGCAGAATGTTCGTTCTAGGGTGCAAGCTCATCCAGATAGCATATACCTAAAACACTGGAAGCGCCACTTTTTATTTTTTCTGAGAGAGCAGCTATTGTCTCACAAACCTGGCAATGCTTGCCAGAATGTTGAGAGAATAGCCATAAAGACATTGTAGGGAAAATTAGCACTTTCTGTATTACATTCTTTCAGAAACAAAACCATGGTCCGCTTGCATTTTTGAACATTTATCCTGGAGGAGTACAAAATCTCACATTTTCTACTACAATATCATACCAAAGGATTAAACTTAAATGTCACTGAATATCCAGTATTGACTGGATAATGAAAATACAATGGAAACGCTGCTGCCCTTCCTCTTTTAGGAAAATGTACACTATAGTTCTGCACTGCTCTATTAGGGCATGAATATAGACAACTGCGGCTTGTTTGTAAGGAATGGAAAATAAATGGTGGTCTTTAATAAAACTTATGATCATCAGAGCGCATTACAGTGATGTCTTTCCATTATGTCTGCAAACCGACACCACCTTAAAAAGCCCTGAATAGACCCTAAATTACCAAAGAATGGATAACATTACAGAGTTACAAACTTGCCCAGAAAGCAGTGACGTTTTCCTCACTGTGTTCTCTGTAGAAATGTTAGCCAATGAGGACGTTTAGAAAGCCCCTCACAGATCTGCAGTGCCACGTAAATGCAAAATATGCATTTCACCTATGTGAAGGAGTAAACGGGCTATAATCATCATAACCAATGCACTGCTGTCCTGGACAAAACGCAAAGCCTGCATAACTACACCTGTCAGTCCACCTTGAAATGGTTTACGTGAAGCAACCATTCCACAGAGGTCCTCTGATGCGACAAATTACCTTGCCATGGCTTATCAAATAATGCTTGAGGGGACAACTGCAGGGAAAATATCCATGGATGACCCAATATGAGACACGAGATGCAACTGAGCTCAACATATCTTTAAGCCTGCAAAATTAATTATTGCTTGTGACGCCACAGGAACACACCCATGACTAAACTTCAGGAGAAAGCATCCAGTCATCCCATGTGCAGTGCCCCCCCCCCCCCCTCTTTGACTAAAGGCTGCTTTTTATGGAATAGACCCATTTTTTTAAACAGATACTGGTTGTGTTCGGTATTTTTGAGCTGCCATAACCATATACTGAGGTTCAAAACATCAGTAGTGAAACAGTCCCCTCTAGGGGCTACCACATCTCAGTTCTTTGGTCATTAACATTGGCTAAGGAATATGTTCACAAGCTATTCAACTCATTTCAAAACCTGATCATCCCCAAAATCATGTTTCTACAAAGTACTGGGCATTAAACGTTACCTGTTCAAAACAGCAGATAAAACCCATAAGGTTGATTACCAATATATTGTTTTTTCAACCTAAAAAGTGATAACCGATCTAATTTCACACAGGGACACCATTCAGCCCTTTGTGTTATTACGGGTACGAGCTCCATTAGTATAGAATGCCCCAAAGCAGTTTGTAAAAAGACCTGATCAAACTGAAATCTTAACAACAAAGCCAAAATTGCATGTAATAAAGCAGCTAGGTTGATAGCTGCAGAGGTAACAAAATCTGAAGTAAAAGGGATAATTTAGTTCTACACAGAATTTTAAAATATCACAAGGCTCACGACTGGCCCTCCCTGGCTGTTGGACCATTTCTAACTTACTAGTAATCGAGATGGATTGATGTATTCACATAATTTTCATTTTTTGTTCTACTCGATATTCACCAGCTCCAAGACCAACAAACATTTGATCACTAAGAATTTTGAGGTGCTTTGGGATGGCCATATAAACTCAAGTAAGTCATGTAATGCAGAGCCTTGGTCTGCATGGGATGTGCTCTGGTTAAGCATGGGTTAGACGCTGTGACCTTAATTAAGATTCTCGTTTGGTCAAATAGATTCACTGTAAATCAACTTAAATGTGGAACTCTGAATCTTATATGGAAGCGCAATTGGGTAATTAAAGTTGGCAGTGTAAGAGGACAGTCTTGAATCATGGCTAGAGACACAGTCCTTGCAAGTGCCCATGCAAATTTTGAGAGGTGGCACTTGTTGGGACTGCCCCATGGCTATTGCAGGCAAGATGACAATGTGCAAAACTGAAGGCATATGCAACACTGATAACCAGTATTTGCTGAGCTCGAACATTACAAATTTCTCTTGTTGCGCATCTAAAGAACTACTACGAAATACTGGTCCGGAGTGAAGTATTTGTGTTAGCTACAGGTCTTCTTCGTGCCAACTTTGAAGGAGTTAGTAAATACGGAAGAAAAAAAGAAGAAAAAAAAGAAAAAGAAAAAAAGAAGAAAAAAAGAAGAAGAAAAAAAAGAAAAAGAAGATTATTGCACTCCAATGTACGATGCCAAGCCGTTCCAAAAAAGGCAACTGATCTATCTTTTTAGCAAAATCAGGGACAGGTGTTTGCCTGGTACATTCCCACGTTCCAGATGCTACACAAAACTGTATAGTTGATGAGGAAAGTGATAGGGCAGTGAATCTGGAGGAAAGACGACAACTGCAAGTATAACAACTAACCTTTAAAGTGAACCGCTAAAGTTTGGTGTCTTAACTATAAAGCCTTAGAAATTATTTTCAGATCACATAAGAATAAATAGGCAGTCCGTAGCAGACGTGTAGGTCCGCTACTAGGATAAAGGAAATCACAAACCTTTCCAGGACAACAGCATTCCAAGAGCTAAAATGAGGAAATTGAAAGATGTAAAGGGTCAAGCGAAGTCAGAAGGTTTACGGGGCAGTCATTTAAGCTACCCTCCGATAGTGGACATGAGAAGAAGAGGTCACAAAACCTTGCAGTTATCCAACTTAATTTTGAAGTGATAGGAATCTGTTAAGCGCTCAGTTGTCGATCTACTTAGACGAGGTAGGTTGAAAAGTAAATAGGGGAAAACGTCAAAAATAAACCACTTGCACTTAAATGATCCCAATTGATATGCCGATTTTACTGAGATGCATTTCTACATTGAAGCAAAGCCGAAATTTGAATGGTTTCAGTGTCAAATACAGAAACTCTTAAGTGGGACTCAAAAGAATTAAATCAAGAGCTGCACAAAGGGATGGTCTATAAATACCATACACAGGCGAATAACGGATTTTGATGACGAGATGGTAAATGTAAGTTTAATGGTTGTTCTAACTGATAGTAAGCCACCTGGAATATAAGGGCATTTTTGTCAATTGTGAGCTTGTGCTACACACCATCTTCCTCTTCCCTCCATGGCCCTGTAACCTCCTAGAAAAAACAGCCTTGCAATCAAAAGCAGAGTGCACTGCAGCTCAGGTTACACTGTTGAAACGACCCAATTGGAGGACATATTTTAAAACCTCACATTGCACATATAGGTGCACTGTTTGTCAGGAGTTACCACACCAATGAATCTCATAATAGAAATTATTCGACTTCTGAATAAGAGAAAGCAAAATACATTTGATGTCTGCTCGAGTAATCGAAATAGCATAGCAAAATATCCGGTGAATACTCAACTAGTAAAGTTACGGTCACCAGGTAACATCTTAGTTATTAAAAAGACGAACCTATAAAATGGCAATGCTCATCCTTTTTAGCTCTCCCGCCATCTCTGCACTTCGAGGAAGACTTAAAAAGTTGACCTGTTTACATAAACAATTTAAAAGAGTCCCAACATTTGTTCACCGTGTTCTACCAGGCAGCCCTTCCGAACTGAGGCATCAGAGCAGGGACAGTCTGAAAGGCAACACCCCAACCTCATCCAACACTGTAGCAGGTTCAGTGTAAGAAGAATTGTGCAGACTGATACTCCAGTGATTGATACACCAAACTAGGAATCTCCGCTTGGTAGAACATGGCGGTGAATACATATGGTGATTGTGCCTTTGAAATTAACCTCTACATCTCTTGAGCCAAGAAAGGTACCTGGCAGTTATAGGCAACCTCCTAACCCTAATAATTTCTGATGTAGAATTCCTCTTCAAACCCGAATCACTCTGGCCAGACATGCTAACCTACTTCCAATGTCGCTGGGAAATGAAGCTACTGCAGGAGTCATTTTGCAAGCGAGACACTGACTGGGTTCCAAGTCAGGCTCCCTTTTTAAGATCACTTCCCAGGCAGGTGACTGTGCTTCAGATCAGGGATTAGCGTGGAACAGGAGGGAGGGCAGCCTTAGGTTTGTGTCCTGGTTTGCCCACTGTACTATCTTCATAGCCCTTTTGGCCTCGCCAGAGAACACCAATGTCAAATGGTTGACATGTTTTTCTCCTCAAAAACTGACAGTGCAACAACAAATCCAATACTCGTCTTGCTTAAGAGAGACCTATGAGTGAGCCTTGATGAAGGTAATAGGAATGCTACAGGCCAATTAGGCTGCATATCAGATTCTTGATGATCACTTAAAAGCATTAACAAAGCTTACCTTGCAAGTTCTTCCAGTCCTTGCGGATACCGTAATAATATTCAAGGTACAGGAAGGAGTTCGTCTCGCATTTTCAGGAGTAAAGAAACCTGTTCAGAAGATTGCCTATACACTGCAGGCTCCAAAAGAAGTGGTGTTACATGAAAGGCCTCAATATGGCAGCATAAGACACCTCCTATCAAGAAGGCAACTACGCTGCCAAATGCTCAAGTGCTGAAAGATTGTTATCCAACTTGATTGAACGTTACTTCAATCAGTAAGTTTACATACTGAATTCCTTTAGGTACTTTTGGTGTCTCCCACCACCTTGAACCAAAACGAATCTGCTTAACAGCTCCAAGGCAGAAAAGGTGTATTTACCAAATATCTATATGGTTCAATTCAAACCAACTAAGGATCTGAAACACTAGAAGTGCTAAGAAACTGGATACCTTCTATACCAGATCCTAGTCACCTATCCCCCTTGTGGCCAGGAAATAGGTGACCTAATACTTGAAGAATATGGATTTTAGATTTCACGAGAAGGGATAGATTGCGACTCCGCTTCTATTGCCAGATGCATGTTAAAAAGAATTAGAAGCTGTAGGCACCCTGAAGCAATCATCCATGCCAGACGTTGTTGCTTCCGTTTGGTCAACAAGCTAAATTAGGATTTCTATTTGACAAAGTTTGTTTGAAAAGTTAACACCCTGCAGGACAAGAGAAAACATGGCAGATGCAGTATCTGGAACTACAAACTGGCAGAGGGACATTAGCAAAAAATCCATCACAAAACATGGGCTGTCCGTGAAATAATTATACTAAAGAACAAATATCCACCTTCACAAAAGTCTACTGCCACTATTTAGTTTAAGCAGAACCTGCCCTGGTGATACAAATGAGTACTTAAATAATTAGAAGAGTCTTGAATCTTTCATAAACTTTAAAAGGTCCAAACCTGACCTATTAAGGACAGACTGTTCCATCTCAAGGACCTCCAGAACCAGTAGTGGTGTTGTTCATCACTTTACCTAGGGATCTCAAGCAACAAATGAACTCCTAACCTTAACTTACATGTTCTGGTGGAGTTCTTGGCCAAAACATTCGGCACTCAACTAGCAAAAAAAATCCTATGCAAAATACAATGTTTTGTATGCAATTGTTTTTTGGGGCAAGACCATATGCATGCAGGCCAAGCAAGAGGCATGTCGTCAGTCCTATTTAAATTAATTGCAGAGGTGTCCTCTATATTCTACAAGTGGAGTGGCTACATTTGAGGAAACAAAAGTATTTTCCTACTGACCGACAAGGCTCTTGTGACCCAACAGATCGGGCCGCACTGGTATTTCCAATATGGACTCCAAAGAGCCAGAATAAACAACAATTTATCGAGTCATAAGAACACATATGAACTTGAAAATATGGCTCTTTGAAGAAAAAAGTTACAATCTACAGTTAAGTGCGGGATAGGCTCGGAGACCATAGACAGACCTGGATCATAAAAACATGGGTAAACTGGAGAGTGAGTACGCAACAGATGCAGGAGGAATTTGGGCGTTTTCTATTGTGTTTTGAAAGTTAGCGTTAGGGTTCTATTTGCAGACACCCCATAAAGCACGATTAGGAACTTGGCAGTTTAATGCCTTTACACGCATTCCAAAATTCATAAATTAAAAAGAAAAAAAAAAAAAAAAAATTGTTTGCAAACAAGTCGATTTGTGATAACATGTCATGTGACAAATAAAAGTCACTGGCAGATCAGAAAAACAATATGGCTATAAAAGTTGACCGAAGTGAGAAAATGTGAAAGTCAAATGATCGTCCTGCTTGCACACCACCCAAAACTCATAACAGAGTTTTAACAATCGTAATCACATTAAGACTCCTGCGGATATAACAATAGTGGACACACTGGAAACAAAAAAGGTGTAACAAAGGAAAATTTTAGACGCACCTATTATGGCAAAGTTCTATTTAGTCATTTGCACATCAACTGCCAATAATTCGCAAAATCGAGTTAATAACATGTTGTATACAAAAACAAAACCAAGTTTGCTAACAATAAGAGAAAAAGGCTCATGCATATGAAATGAAATCCCTAGTCTTACAAACAACTACCAGGGGCTACTGCTATCCTGTTTTTCTAAAAAGCCATATACGCATTCATATTTTATACATTAACATGTTGTAGTATAGCACCGTTCTTACTTTCTTCCTAATTCCTATTACTGCATCGCTTGTTTTGCACTCCCTGCCCAGATCTTACTCGACATTTTCCACATATTTTAAAATTCATAACTGCAAAACAAGTTCGACGTCATTACAGGGAACATGCAACAAAAAAATAAAAGCCATTAGATGGCTTCACGGCTGCTGCATTAAAAAAATTGTACCATGAACAACTAAAGTAAATAACGGAGCACACCACATAAACAACCAAAACCTAATGACCATTAGTTGAAATTATATTTTGCTCTCGTTCAAAAATTAGATTTGAGGAAGTGAACCATTTGACAAAACGGAAATACTTCCCCAGACAGTTACAGTTTATGACATAGAGAGAGATATATATATATATATATATATATATATATATATATCTATATCTATCTATATATATAAATATAATAAATAAAAAAATCACACAGGCAGCATTCCAAGATTTTGCATGTAAACATCTAGGGCAGTCTAAATCCTCTATATTCCTCTGCTGGCATCAATCATAAGGCATAAGTGAAACTATGTCTTTGTAGTAGTAGTTCTATGAGAGGATTATTTTGCTGTGCCACATTATTTTGCTTCAGAGAATAGACCCAACAGCTCCGGAGACACAGTGGTGACATACTATATGTACATGCTTAAAACATGCCTGCACAAGAGAGATCTAAAGAATTAACTTTCATTTTTAAACCGCCTCATGGATACAGAATCAAAGTACTCAGAAATGGCAAGGAATTATATCCACATATGCAGTTTCGAAAACAAGCAGTGTCTCTTTATTTTCAGATAAAGACTTGGTTTACATAAAGGTGTACTGTTTCATCAATTAAATAGTGTCGTAAACATCACAAATTCGATATGACCAAGTGGTTTTATTCAGCTACCTGGACATGTCAACTGTCAGCGTCCTTAGTAGGTGTGCAGATGTTTACCATGATACCTTCATTCCTGTATAAACATTTACAAAGCAAAGGAGTACATTATAAGCACGACTCGAGATGACTGGCTTCAAGTATTGAAAAACCTACCTTTGTTATAGTCCGCCCACTATAACCATCATAAAATGTGATTTCCAAGTATCTGCAACACTTGTAATTTTCACAAGTATTACTCAATTTAATACATGACCATGAACAAACTTATGACAGCATAGAATCGTCATCTACGGAATCAACGTACTGAGAGAACTTTGGGCCAACTCAGTCGTTGAGTTGCATCTAAAAGTTGGACTTGTAGCACTCAAAGGTGTGCGTTATCACATCAATCATGTGACAGCATGAAATTATAGGCTGAATAGTCGGTAGGCTGTCGCTGCGCATTTGATTCGGAGCTTTTAATAAATGCTGATAACATTATTCAAACCTTAAATTCTTTAAGACAATAATTCCAATTTAAGATAGAAAATTTTAAATTCTGCCAATAAAGGGCGTACGATCTAATTAGTCCAGACAATATACTAAACCAGTGTATTTAAAGTTTACAACTTGACCAGGAAGGTACAAGTTCGTTTCCTAATTGTCCTGTTCTCGACCGATATAATAAACCGTTGGTTTATACAGCTGGAAAAAATAAACCTTCACTCTTCTCTACAGGCAAAATTAAACCAAGAAAAAACACCAAACCAGACTGACAACCATCGACAGTGTATGAAAGACGTTTTCATGTGAATCATGAACCGAATGCATGTTAAATCAGCAAAGTATAAAATACAGGAATAAAAGTCTGATCCATTTTGTCTTACCAACTTTTTCATCTGATGACCCCCTTGTGGACAACTTTCAGTTCTTAGTGGCTAGAATAACCCTCCAACAATGTAAGGGCATCAACTTTAGCCTTTCTCCGTTGGATCAAAATTAGCTCACATTCCTTCTCCGATGCTGAACTCTAAAAAATAAAATTCTAGCAAAGAATTACTTTTAGTAAATAGGTGTTCAAATCAATCATTTCTTCATAACTGTTTGGTGAAAACATTAAAAAGAGGTACAAACATCGAAAAACAGTTAAATTTTAATTTAGCATTCTACAAACAATGAAAGGCCTAGTTGCTATACATACAATTTTAGAGGCAAAAAATAAAATAATTTTAAGCAATTCCTTCCTCATTACAGCAGTTTCTTCTTGATGCGTCGTCCTCCAGAAACGGGCATTCTTCCTGAACACTCGAATGAACTTAGGTTGCCTCATTCAATGTAAGGGATGACCTCACCACTAGCTCGATATTACAACTGACACAAAGCAGTAACACTCAAGTACAGAATACAAAAGTATACCATTTTACTGCTATATTTAACAAACTGCTATATGTAATCCATTTACTAGGCAAATTACAGATTTATGAAGATGTCCCGAATAGTAGAACTGCATTCTCCGCAAGAGACGATAGTGAAATGAGGGGAATTGCATTAACTGCTGCGGTAGTCAAACAAGGCCACAGCATTTCACCTGAAGTCGAATGCCTCCCCCTAATGGTCACTTATTGGAAAATGCAACGAAAAAACCCACAACGGTCGCGAATAAGCCTTTTAAAAATCTATATCTCGATATGACCAGTACAAATTGTATATGGTGCTTGACGACCAAAGCTCTGCAACGAAAAAACCCACAACGGTCGCGAATAAGCCTTTTAAAAATCTATATCTCGATATGACCAGTACAAATTGTATATGGTGCTTGACGACCAAAGCTCTGCAATACAGTCTGATACCGTCGTGGCAAGGACATTCCTGGGTAAGGCCCTGTATTGTTCAACATCTGTCTCGGAATACGACCCTGAAGATAGGGCGACAATCCGATTTTTCCCCCTGAATAATAAAAGTCACATACATTAGGTTCAAAATCCCCAGACACTAACACCGTGTAACAGCCTGGTGCCAAAGTGGCGCTATCTGGAAAACAGTTCACTGGGGTGGAAACATTTGAAAAATAGGATTCTTTATTTGCGTAATGGAGGACTGTGCTTCTACGGACACTGAATAATTAACTACTCCAGGTACGCATGTAAACAAACTAAAAACCATTAAAATTATAAGACCACCTTTGATTGGAAAGTTTTAAAGTAGGTATTTTCTGGTAGCACATTTTCGGGGAGAAGTGTCAAGGGGTTGACCTGCATTTAAGTGAGGAATTGTTTAAAAGATCTGGTAAAGGAACAACTTTGAACATTGTGTAAATCTTAAGTGTCAGCTCGGGTAGAGAAGCTTAGTTAACTGGAGTCTGAAGAATAAGTAATAAAATGCGCTCATTGTTAAATTCAATGATACTCCCGATGGTCAAGAAATGTACGAACAACGAAAAAAAAAAAAAAACACAAAGATGAGATTATTTTTCATTTTTAAATCTAGGTCCCCCGGCAACATTTGTTCTAAATTAAAAAAACTCCAGTATGCCAAAACACGCTGTGGTTACTTTGAAGCTGTTGAAAACGGGAAAACTGTACTTGAAGACTATTTAAATTAAAAAATACAAACTTAAAGAAAAGGTCCTGTCTCAGGAAAGATCATCTAAACACAGATTATAAACAGATTAAAGACCAGACTATTCAAACACAAGCAGGGAATGAAGTTCCTAGTCAATGAACACTTTCGAAACTACCAAGACAGTGAGCACGCGCAGACAATTTAACACATTTGAAGTTCCGTCGCTCTGGTGTTCTAGAGGGAGCCATGAAATGTTTTGCAGGTATGAAACGCTTCAAAGAATAAATGAATACATCTCCTTAGCCAAACTAATTTCCCATGCTTTTTAGACGGGTTATTTGTTGCAAACTGCATGTAATGACTTAAAAATTTATGGATTACTAAATATCATCCACAGCTTGGAAAACCTGTCAAATTAGTCACAAAAACACACTGTTTAAATCCTGAGAAGGGGAGTGCTTTTATAGAAGTCTAATAAGTGCTGGTGCAATTTGTTGCAGCCAATAAAACAGTCTGCATTCAGAATACAGATGCTTTGCAGGTTACAGGAATATGTGAAGATGGAGTACACAGAACTGACTCAATATGAAATATTTCAAATATGGTGAGAAAGACTCAAAAACTACGGCTTGCTACTTAATGTGCAGTTAAGCATCTTTGACCCCCCACTGGCATTTGGCAGACACTTATTTGAGTCACAAAGCAGCTTCAACCACCATCGGACTATCTGACTAACTTTCACATTACTATTTGCCCCCAAAGTTGATAGGTATATCGTCAAGAGTAGAAGCACTTCTATTTACTACAATCCAAAAAGGGTAGGACGGAATCTACTGTAGTGCCTACTAAAGAGGTGTTCAATAATCCCAAGCCAAATTTAAAAATGCATCTAATTTTGCAATTATAAACAGAGGGAAAAATACCTACTGGAACGCACTTTTATGAAGTTGGCCATATGTAATTAACAGTGCGACAAGGCCTTTCTTTTTAAGCAAGTTGTAGCCCAGAGGCTTATGCTGGACGCCTATGGACTTCAGAGCAAACACCTGGCACATTAAGCATGACAATGTTTCAAGAAATATGGCCCCAAAACTAGATATGCTTCCAATGATATGCAACTATAAAATCCGAATTCCTTAAAGGGCCATTTGAGAATGAAATCAGAAAATGTGCCTTCAAAAGAATGTAGAAAAATATGATACAATGAACCGCCTTGAACGATCGTGAAGTTTAGCAACTGGTGGCAAGGAGTTTTCCTAACTGAGGAAATGATCTACCTGAAGAATCACATGCATTACACCGCTAGGAAAAATCTCTTAATATCTGGTCCACAATTCTTTAAAGCAAGTTGTACAGATGAGATTCTGTATAAGGGTTTCTTAGAGAACCCCAAAGATACGTGTGGGGACGGATAGAAGGGATCAATTGCATTAATGTTATTGTTTTGATTTCCATCCCTAAATGACTTCCCCTTACTCATGGAGAAAAAAGGGGGGGGTGCAAAGAAACAAAGAAAACCCCATTATTGGCAAATAAAATTTTTTGATTAAGGGGAAGGAGGTCCGTCATTGCAAAACTAAACAATGGGTTTAGGTCCTTTGCATATTATCCATTAGTAACAAAGGTTTTAGATGAACTCAAAGCTGGGAGCATTGTTTCACAACACAGTGGTTGAGGAGATATCATGGTTTAATTTTAAAATGATTCGTATAAATAATTTAAGTGAAAGAAAGATGTGTCATAAGGTTTTTGAGTGCTAATATGACAATATTACGGAATAATTTGACTTGCATGGATTGGATTCTTCTGGGAATGGTAACGTTCACACAGGAATGTTTGGGGATGTGGCTATAAGGAAAGAAACAGCGCTGCATTTGGCACCCATTTTATGCAATTATTCTGGAACTGAAGTAAGAGCACGGACAATTTGGCATCTCTCCCAAAAATAAATACAATTATGGATTTTCTATGACATGCAATTGATGTCATACTGAATACGACATGTGAAACCACACAACAGCAATTAGAGCCACTGAACTTCCCTAGATTTATATTGGTGGTTAAAAGACTATTACTGCTTTCAAAGTAATATCTTTTGGGAAGGGATCCATGGTCAAGATACTAAAACATTAACTAAGTTCGCAAATCTTGAGGTCATCATCTTACTATGGAACAGACTAGAGTGCACATTTCAGCTAAGTTCTAGATCGGATTGATCCAGCTACTGTGGAAAGTAATTGGTCCCAAAGTTGAAAGCATAAGAGGTTAAATTATTTGTCAAAAGTACTGCAGAGTTGAGCTGTAGACTGCAAATTGTATTTTACTGTGTTTGGTTGAAGTAGATGGTGTGTAGAAAAATCTGTTGGGAGTATGCCTGCCAACACCCTTTTGGGCCTCTACCCAGGAGTTGTATTCCCTACCATGTAAAGAGCAATTCACAGGTCAACCATGTTCTAAAAAAATGAAATATGTGCCCAAGAAACAAATATGAAGTCATATTGAACATGAATAATAATTTTTAGTAAATTGAATAATATGTACTGTTTCCTGTAGAAAGCGAACTAAGGAAAATGTCACTTACCCAGTGTACATCTGTTCGTGGCATTAGTCGCTGCAGATTCACATGCTGTGCACATCCCGCCATCTGGTGTTGGGCTCGGAGTGTTACAAGTTGTTTTTCTTCGAAGAAGTCTTTTCGAGTCACGAGACCGAGGGACTCCTCCCATTTCGATTCCATTGTGCATGGGCGTCGACTCCATCTTAGATTGTTTTCCCCGCAGAGGGTGAGGTAGGAGTTGTGTATGCTAGTAATAGTGCCCATGCAATGGAGTGAATGCTTATGCACATAATAAAGTTTCAAGTAATCTATTTACAAATGTACAAATGTTTAAGATCTACTTCTAAACGGCTACAGGCTCCCTGGGAGGCGGGTGGGCGCATGTGAATCTGCAGCGACTAATGCCACAAACAGATGTACACTGGGTAAGTGACATTTTCCGTTCGATGGCATGTGTAGCTGCAGATACACATGCTGTGCATAGACTAGTAAGCAGTTATCTCCCCAAAAGCGGTGGTTCAGCCTGTAGGAGTTGAAGTAGTTTGGAATAATGTTCTTAGTACAGCTTGACCTAATGTTGCTTGTTGTGCAGTTAGCACATCTACACAGTAGTGCTTGGTAAATGTATGAGGCGTAGACCATGTCGCTGCCTTACATATTTCGTTCATTGGAAAATTTCCTAGAAAGGCCATGGTAGCACCTTTCTTTCTGGTTGAGTGTGCCTTTGGTGTAATAGGCAGTTCTCTTTTAGCTTTAAGATAGCAGGTTTGAATGCACCTAACTATCCATCTAGCAATGCCTTGTTTTGAAATTGGATTTCCTGTATGAGGTTTTTGAAAGGCAATAAATAGTTGTTTTGTCTTTCGAATTAGTTTTGTTCTGTCAATGTAGTACATTAGTGCTCTCTTGATGTCTAATGTATGTAGTGCTCTTTCAGCTACAGAATCTGGCTGTGGGAAGAACACTGGTAATTCTACCGTTTGATTCAAGTGGAACGGTGAGATTACTTTTGGTAAAAAATTGGGATTTGTTCGTAGAACAACTTTATTTTTGTGTATTTGAATAAATGGTTCTTGAATGGTAAACGCTTGAATTTCACTCACTCTTAGAGATGTGATGGCAATTAAAAATGCAACTTTCCACGTTAAGTATTGCATTTCACAAGAGTGCATGGGCTCAAAAGGTGGGCCCATGAGTCGTGTTAAGACAATGTTGAGGTTCCATGAAGGAACTGGTGGCGTTCTTGGTGGTATAATTCTCTTTAGGCCTTCCATAAACGCTTTTATGACTGGTATCCTAAATAATGAAGTTGAGTGCGTAATTTGCAGGTAAGCTGAAATTGCAGCAAGATGTATTTTTATGGAAGAGAAAGCTAGTTTTCCTTTTTGCAGATGTAGTAAGTATCCTACTATATCTTTTGTAGATGCGTGTAACGGTTGAATTTGATTATTATGGCAGTAATAGACAAATCTTTTCCATTTATTTGCATAGCAGTGTCTAGTGGTAGGCTTTCTAGCCTGTTTTAGGACCTCCATACATTCTTGTGTGAGGTGTAAGTGTCCGAATTCTAGGATTTCAGGAGCCAAATTGCTAGATTCAGCGATGCTGGATTTGGATGCCTGATCTGTTGTTTGTGTTGTGTTAACAGATCTGGTCTGTTTGGTAGTTTGACATGAGGTACTACTGACAGGTCTAGTAGTGTGGTGCACCAAGGTTGCCTTGCCCATGTTGGTGCTATTAGTATGAGTTTGAGTTTGTTTTGACTCAACTTGTTTACCAGATATGGAAGGAGTGGGAGAGGGGGGAAAAGCGTAAGCAAATATCCCTGACAAGTTCATCCATAGCGCATTGCCCTGAGACTAATGTTGTGGGTACCTGGATGCGAAGTTTTGGCATTTTGAGTTTTCCTTTGTTGCAAATAGATCTATTTGTGGTGTTCCCCAAATTTGGAAGTAAGTGTTCAGTATTTGGGGGTGAATCTCCCATTCGTGGATCTGTTGGTGATCCCGTGAGAGATTGTCTGCTAACTGATTCTGAATTCCTGGAATAAATTGTGCTATTAGGCGAATGTGGTTGTGAATCGCCCAATGCCATATTTTCTGCGTTAGGAGACACAACTGTGTTGAGTGTGTCCCTCCTTGTTTGTTTAGGTAGTACATTGTTGTCATGTTGTCTGTTTTGACAAGAATGTATTTGTGGGTTATCATGGGTTGAAATGCTTTCAGCGCTAGAAATACCGCTAACAGTTCTAGGTGATTTATGTGTAACTGTTTTTGCTGTATGTTCCATTGTCCTTGGATGCTGTGATGATTGAGGTGTGCTCCCCACCCTGTCATGGAAGCATCTGTTATCACATATTGTGGCACTGGGTCTTGGAAAGGCCGCCTTTGGTTTAAATTTATACTGTTCCACCATTGAAGCAAGATGTATGTTTGGCGGTCTATCAACACCAGATCTAAAAGCTGACCCTGTGCTTGTGACCATTGTGATGCTAGGCACTGTTGTAAGGGCTGCATGTGTAACCTTGCATTTGGGACAATGGCTATGCATGAGGACATCATGCCTAGTAGTTTCTGTATTATTTTGACTTGTACTTTTTGTTTTGGATACAAGGCTTGTATTACATTGTGAAATGTTTGTACTCTTTGTGGACTTGGAGTAGCAATCCCTTTTGCTGTGTTGATTGTTGCTCCCAAGTATTGCTGTGTTTGGCACGGCTGCAGGTGTGACTTTGCGTAGTTGATTGAGAAACCTAGTTTGTGTAGGGTTTCTATGACATATTTTGTGTGTTGTGAACACCGTTTTTGCGTATTGGTTTTGATTAACCAATCGTCTAGGTATGGGAACACATGTATTTGCTGCCTTCTGATATGTGCAGCTACTACTGCCAGGCATTTTGTAAAAACCCTTGGTGCAGTTGTTATTCCGAATGGCAACACTTTGAATTCCAAGGGATACATTACCAATTCAAACCTTAGGTGCTTTCTGTGTGAAGGATGTATTGGTATATGGAAATATGCATCCTTTAGGTCTAGTGTTGTCATGTAGTCTTGTTGTTTGAGCAGTGGGATTACGTCTTGTAGAGTAACCATATGAAAATGGTCTGATTTGATGTAGGTATTTAATGTTCTGAGATCTAGTATCGGTCTCAGGCTTTTGTCCTTTTTGGGTATCAGGAAGTACAGTGAGTAAACTCCTGTGTTTAATTGATCTTTTGGTACTAATTCTATTGCTTCTTTCTGTAGCAATGCCTGAAATTCTAGTCCTAGACGATCTATATGTTGTTTTGACATATTGTGTGTTTTCGGTGGGACGTTTGGAGGGAATTTGAGAAACCATGCTGGATAATTGGAATTATCCAACCATGCTGGATAATTGCTAAGACCCAAGTGTCTGTTGTTATTTCCACCCAATGTGTGTAAAACTTGTTTAGTCTCCCCCCCCCACAGGTGTTATGTGTTGGGGATTTGTGACCTTGAAGTCACTGTTTGTTTTGAGGAGTTTTGGGACTTTGGAACTTTCCTCTGTTTCTTTGAAACTGTCCTCCTCTATATTGTCCCCAAAAACCTCCCCGCTGATACTGGCTTTGGTAAGTGGGCTTTGTTTGTGAGGTTGTGGCTTCTGTGGTTTGCCCTCGAAATCCCCCTCGGAATTGTGTTTTCCGAAATGTGCCTCTGCTCTGCGGGGAGTAGAGGGCGCCCATGGCTTTGGCCGTGTCAGTGTCTTTTTTAAGTTTTTCAATTGCAGTGTCCACTTCCAGCCCAAACAACTGCTGTCCGTTGAATGGCATATTCAGCACAGCTTGCTGTATCTCTGGTTTAAATCCTGATGTACGCAGCCATGCATGCCTCCTTATGGTTACTGCTGTGTTGACAGTTCTAGCAGCTGTGTCTGCAGCATCCATTGCTGATCGAATTTGATTATTGGAGATATTTTGTCCCTCTTCGACCACTTGCTGCGCTCTTTTTTGAAACTCCTTTGGCAAGTGTTCAATAAGGTGTTGCATCTCGTCCCAATGGGCCCTATCATATCTGGCTAGCAAAGCTTGCGAATTTGCAATACGCCACTGGTTTGCTGCCTGTGCCGCCACCCTTTTGCCTGCTGCGTCAAATTTTCTACTCTCTTTATCTGGAGGTGGCGCGTCTCCTGAGGTATGAGAGTTGGCTCTTTTGCGCGCTGCTCCAACTACAACAGAGTCTGGTGATAGCTGTTGTGCGATGTACACTGGGTCTGTTGGTGGCAGTTTATATTTTTAATCTACTCTTGGGGTAATGGCTCTCCCTTTGACAGGCTCTTCAAACACCTGTTTGGAGTGTTTTAGCATTCCGGGCAACATTGGCAGACTTTGATATTGACTGTGCGTAGACGACCGTGTATTAAAAAGGAAGTCATCTTCAATGGGTTCTGAGTGAAGCCTGACATTGTGAAATGCTGCTGCCCTTGCTACCACTTGAATGTAGCCTGTACTATCCTCAGGTGGCGAGGGTCTTGCTGGATAGCACTGAGGACTATTGTCTGACACTGGTGCGTCGTAAAGGTCCCATGCGTCAGGGTCATCTGGACTCATCCCCGTATGTGTTTGGGATTGCATCATTGGTGGAGTGGCTACCGGTGATAGTTGTGGAGAGTGATGTGGGGATGGTGGTGGTGTTATTTGTTTAGCCACTTTTGCTTGTGGTTGTTTGTCCTTGTTTTGGAAGGCAAGTTTTCGTTTCATTCTGATTGGGGGAAGAGTGCTGATCTTCCCTGTATCTTTTTGAATAAAGAGCCGCCTTTGCGTGTGATCTGGCTCTATTGTTTGCAATTCCTCTTCAAATCTGTGTCTTCATTTGAGAGGACAGTCCTTGTTCCTCTGAATAGGAACTAATTTTCGGTTCGGATGCCGGATGTTTCGGCACCGAAACCTTTTCTGCTGCTTTCTTCGGCTCCGACAAAATCTTTTTTCTTTTCGGCGTCGTGCCCTCTCGGTGCCGACCAACTTCGGTGCCGCTGTCTCGGTGCCGAATCTTTTCGGAGCCACTCTCTCGGGCCCGAGATTGCTGCGTGCCTGTATCTCGACTGGAGTCGGATGACTTCGACACCAGCTCGCCCTTTTTCGGTGCCGATGGACGGTCACCTACTTTTCGGGTTAAGCCATGGCCTGTTGGCGGTGGCGCCCCCTGGGCTTTGGCAGTCTTTCCGTGAGTTTTTTGTTTCGACGTCCTACTCACGGTTTTCGGCGTTTCTTCGGGATCGACCTCCTCTGAGTCCGATTCCTGGATGGAGAATGTTTCTTCCTCCTCCTCGAAACACCCTTGTCCTGTCGGCGCGGACACCATTTGCAGTCTTCTTGCTCTTCGGTCCCTGAGTGTCTTCCTCGACCGAAACGCTCGACAGGCCTCACAAGTATCCTCCCTGTGTTCCGGTGACAAACACAAGTTACAGACCAGGTGTTGATCTGTATATGGATACTTGCTATGGCATTTTGGACAGAAGCGGAATGGGGTCCGTACCATCAGCCTTGAAGAGACACGTGGCCGGGCCGACCAGGCCCCGACGGGAATCGAAAAACCCCAAAGGGCCACCGGAGCTCTTCTCATTTCGGTGTCGATCTGTTGTAACTAACCCGATACCGAATGCAAACAATACAGACGATTTTTCCGAGATTCTAACTAACTTTCCGACCCGAAACACGGAGCGAAAAGGAACACGTCCGAACCCGATGGCGGAAAAAAAAACAATCTAAGATGGAGTCAACGCCCATGCGCAATGGAATCGAAATGGGAGGAGTCCCTCGGTCTCGTGACTCGAAAAGACTTCTTCTAAGAAAAACAACTTGTAACACTCCGAGCCCAACACCAGATGGCGGGATGTGCACAGCATGTGTATCTGCAGCTACACATGCCATCGAACATATACATTTCAAATTACTGGAAGGGTCCAGTTTAAAGAGCATGTAAAGAATTCAACAGTAACCATGTACTAACAAGAATTTAATGCAGAAGTGCTGTCTGTTCAACAAAATGAAATTAAGTAATTTTGGAAAATTGCCTGGAGCAGACGCTGAACTGTTGGGAAGCAACACATTCTTTAAATCTGGGGTACACAAATCTCCTCCAATTACAAGGTCTCCCACAGTTCAGGGTACACCTATATGTAGCTGCTAGCTAAAAAGGAATTGAGGTCTATTAAATGCATTAATTCTGCCTGGAACACAGTATTCTATGGGGTTAAGTTAGCGAGACCCAATTCTGCAGAGAGATGCCGTTTGTGATAGGAATACTGCGACATGTTTGATGTATAGATGTTTGTAATCATTACAATTATAGGTACATGTGCTGATCATTGGCAGGTCATGAAGTTCAATTACTAGCCTTTTTGTATACATTCTAGAACTCCTTATGTGCAAATTTGTAATTTGGTTTTACTTTGTTGCATTTTGATATTGCAAACGGATTTTAGCAAAACAAAACAAACGAGGTCACAAGTAGTTTCACAAACTCTAAGCTTGTGGAATGAAACCCTTCTCTAAACACAGCACTAGCAGAAACTTTTCACCTTGGCCCAGACAATGGAAATCGAAGACTAAAAGGTACTGTATGGAAAAAAAGAGAACTTCAGTAGATATGTAATCTGCTGAATTCTGGATAGGAGGAAACCTCAGGGATTTTCTGGAAGAGTTCCAAGGCAGAAGTAGAACAGTTGCATTCTTGCTGTAGCCACAGAAATGGGGTGAGGGAAAAAGATTTACCAAGAGCTTTTTACATGCATGCCTTGTGAATGTTTTCTAAGTCCAATAGTAACAACTAACTGTTGGAATACACCTTCAAAATGGAAAAGCAAGGAATACAAACTCCTCCAGACAAATGTTAACACCTCAAATACCAAATATTATCAACACTTTGCATGTGCAAAGAACTCTTCTTTACATTAATTTTACAATATATACATTCTAGAACTCGCCAGCAAAAATGTAGCACGTTATTTAAGCTAATTACAACACTATTCGAATGGCATAGTAAAAATAAAAAAATAAAAAATAAGTGGACATCCTGACAATACACTGTCAGAGCGCGGAAAACGCGCTCTGATAAAGTCACTTTGTGACTAAACACGTGTTGGCTGTCAAGTACAAACAACTGTAATAAGGCTGTCAAGTACGAAAAACTGTAATGAACTAAACGGAAGCATGAATGGATTTGAGTTTTCGAAATAAAAGAAGATTTAACACAAGACTGAACTGTCTGGAACATATGACTTCTTGGCTCTCTACTGTTCGCATATGGTTTGGTTTGGTGCTTTGGTTGTGATGTGTAAAGACAAAACCCTTGCCTGGCCAGATCATTAATTTTAACTGTTCCGACTCCATACCATGATGATGGGGATTAATGTAAAAAAAAATATATATATATATATATGTTTTTTAACAAATAGCCATTTTGTTTCCATTAAACAAATATGATGTGGTAACTGTTTACCAGAGTCCATATGATTGGGAGCCCAAAGAAATCTTAAATACTAGAGGGGTGTGAAATTAGAGTAATTTTGTGTAGCGTAATTATGTGCAATTACTGTGGAATTACACATATTTAAGATAAATGTATCTAGCTCTCAAACACTTTGTTGGGATTTGGTAGTTTGGTGCTAAAAAAAAAAAAAAATACCTAAAAGACCCACTTGAAGAAAAAAAAAACATAATAATAATAATAATAATACTACATGAAATGTTTGTTGGCTGCCCACACTAGCAGAACTGCCCCTCAAGTTAAACACTGCCACTCATGGACGGCTTTGTAAGTTCAAGCTAAAAAGTTATTGAACAGTTCACTCTATTGAAAAACCTAAATGAAATGCCTCTCACGTTCCAAAATTATCTGTACTGTACACCTTGCGTTAAGATTTCACCATGTAGCTCAATGTGATCGCCATAATTTTGCATACATTTGTTATGTGAAATTACCAAAATTATGCCAGTTACACAGGTGTAATTAATATTTACCACAGGCCAAATAAACACTCAATTACAGTACAATTGTAATGTTCCACACCTCTCAAGGACTATCTTCGAGGTGTACTTTTGTGAAGGTGGTTCCCATATTGTAACATAAAAACAAAACTAGTGGACCTAATTGCATATTATAGAGACATCATGCTTTTGATAAAGGCTCACTGACAGAAGAGTTTGAAAAACATGCAGCGTTGGAAATAGAAGAGCTGAAGAAAGGGAACAGCCACAAATATAAAACCAGATGTGGCTTTGATGATAAGTGTCTTGCCATACAGTTCATTCAGAATAGATAGATGTCTCTTGTGCCAATACAGGAAACAAGAACATGGAACTTACTTGTAATCCCAATTCTCTGTGGTGTCCTCATTCTAGCAATCATATTAATACTACTAACGCCAGAATACATTTTCAAAGAAATCTCTTTAGGGGTAAAAGCTTTTGAGCAGATGCCAAGTTAAGTAACATATCTGTAAGATTTTGCTTAAATTCTGAAAACAAGCAAAAGGGCTGAGCAATGATGGAAATGGAACTATGCAGTTTGCTGCATCAGGAGATTTAAAAGGTCCCTTCCCTTTATGAACACTTAGTCAATGCAAATTTATTATGAAGGATCGGGAAGGATTTTCAATACCTTATCCATTACCCTTAATGTTACCCAGGAGGCAGTAATTAATGAGGAACTACGACAGGAAGAATTTAACTGCCCCCGCTCTATTATGGAATCTCCAATACAGTTCATTAAATTAAAGAGGTCCTCCTCTTAGGAGGTGGGTGACTTCGGTGAGTGGCATGACAGCTAAATATCGACTCTGCACACCCTAGAAACAACCACTTCAATTCTCATGAGTAATGTTTCTATCAAGTCTTTTGTTGAAGTAAGTGGTCTGTTAGACGTCTGAGGCATGAAGTGATGCATGATACCATATATCTGGCTGTAGACTACATAAATGTAACCAAAGTTTGAGAGAAGGCTACACTTCGTTACCAGGACTAATGGTTTGTTGAGGTAGTACTCCGTGTTTTCACATCTAGAACAGAGAAACATTCTGCCAGAAAAATAGTTTGGGTAAGACAGCACAGAAACGGTTTGGTTTATGTGCAACTCTTAAAAGATCTACGAAAGGCAGGAAGTGCAAGCGCTCAAGAAACCATATAACAAAGCTTTACAAAAGGTCATGAAGCTGAAGGACCCTCAAGTTTGCAGACTAGTGGATGATGCAGCGACTATTATCGAGTTATGCTTAAAGAATTGAAGTTAACAATATGTAGCTGTTCAATAGAGGACCCCTTAACTAGATAGAGAAAGGACATTTCTATACCAAACAGTGAAGAGAGGACCTATTCACTGTAAGCAATACGCCAAAAGCTCCTTATCACATAGGTGGTGGAAAGGGATGTAAAAGAGGGACATTTCCCAAAAGCTGTAATGATCCTTGCAGTAAGTTTTATAGAAAAAAGGATGAATGTACTGAAGCATCCAAGATAAAAGATGCAGTATTCAGGTGATTTCCTTAGATAGGTGATACGGACTGTCTGGCAATCCCACGAGGTTACTTCGAAAGAAGAAATAAGCTGAGATACAATCATTGCGGTGGACAGTCCGATGTAACAAGGCTCATCTTCTGCTCGGACTGTTCAATGTTAAGGACTAGAAAAGACATAAAACTAAAGCATCGCCACTCATTTGGGCTCTGGATGTGAAGTATTTGTTTTTTTCTGCAGTAAACCGGTCCAACTATGGGGCTGCCTCGTTGGGAAGCATTTCAGCTGGCACGGTCTACTTTTGTCTTTGTATCAGTTAAGCTTACAAGTGTATCTGCTTTCGTGTTCTGCACACATTTGCTGCAACTGCAGATATTTAAGAGTCAATGCCTCGTAGTTCCTTAGTGACAATTCTGTGCCTCCTACTCGTATTAGGACATAGTACATTGTCATGTTGATATTCTGTCATTTTGTGCATCATGACAGAATATCAACATGAATGTTCAAATCGGTGGATGGGTACATGGACAGGTCTCAAGTACTATATACCACTGATGTGGTTAGAATTGTTCTTTTTGAGAACACATTCTTTCCTAGTTTAGATGGTCCCTGTCCTTGTCACATCCCAGTATGGATGAAGCGGTACTGAACCTCAAGGTTGCAGAGTTAATTCTAGAAAGAAATGTAAACATTTTTTGCAGGAACAAATTTAAGGAACAAAAGCCATCTAGGTTAGAAACAGTTTGTGCTTCCTGCTCTCTGGCGCATTCATTACTTATCTTCCAGGCATTGTTATAGCAATCTTAAGAGCAGTTGTGCATAACAAGCATCATAGAAGCCACAGACCCCTGACCCTGTAATTGAAGCACTCTGGCAGCAGAACATGATCTTCTGGTGACTTCAGCATTCAGTCTTAATGTGACAATTGTGTTTCATTCTCAATTATCCCAAATGATTTATCTTGAGACCAATATTTTGCATGATTTTATGAGTAAGTACAAAAGTCTCTCAGACTGCTTGCAAAAGTACATGGGGTGGAGCGCACTGACGTTTGCTGACCTGGTACTGCTGATCCTTAACGTTTTCTAGGCTTCACAATGCAACTTTAGGAACATGCATGTTGGAAGTCATAGGGAATGCATTCAGTCTCCCTTGTGCAGCCGGAACTACATTGAATGCCAGAAATGCATTTTAAACATCGTCTGTTTACCCATCTTATGCTTAAGGGTGGCTACAACTGTTTCATTCAGCTGCTTTTCGTTGCTTGAAAAGGGAAACGGGTGCTCGTGTTCCTTTATTATAAAGAACGTTCTCAGCAGCCAATTTCATAGTAGGGAAATGAAAAACCTCAGTCACCAAAGTAAAGATACTTGCTGTTCACGAGTGTACCGTTTTGATGAATCTTCCAGAATCTGAACATATCAATTCCGTACAATGGAAAGCACAAATTTGTCTTTCAATATTTTCTGGGCTGAAATAGTGTGAAATGTTTTCTCGAACTCATTGATGTGTGAAAAGGGTACGAGCGTCATTCATTTCCTTTCTGCGGTGTTGCAATACATTGATGGCAGGTTGACTCTGCTCCATCTTTTTGCTGGAAAAATCCTTTCTGCACTTGAGGGTTTTTGCCAATAATGATAAAAGGAGATGCACCACTTCGATGGAAACTGCTCGGAGTAGCAAGTGTGTACATTTGGGGGGGGCTTTCTTAGTTTAACTATAACATGGAGGAAGCGTATTGCTGAAAAGTAACCAAGTTTATTTTCCTGTCTTGGTTAGTAGAGTTTTAAAAGCCAAACAGCGCTAAACCTTCAGGGTCAATGCTAAATTCCAGAAGAGGAACCAGAGATACATCAGAAAGGTTTGACTTAATTGTCAACAATATTCAACCCTAGTCAGCCAGCAGTGCTACTTTTAAGCTCTCTAGAGGACATGCTTGCAAAAAAATCAATTGAAAGTCGAAATATCCATCCATCTCAAAGGAGATACTTATTGAAGATGAAGAATAAGCGTAACCACTTAAAGGTTGGCTACCCCATGAAATACTTCTCTATCATATGGTGCAGAGTGCATGCAGTGTCTTCCTTTCACGGAACAAGTATTTCAACTTCAATGATTAAGCTGGGATGTCATTCTTTGTTCCGGATGTGGCGTCTCTACGTAGGTTGGTACTTTTCTGGACAGAGGGTAAGGCAACATGGTGGTTAAGTCCCTCCACACTAAGTGGGACAAATACCTTATTTTACTTTATTGCACAAGAGATTGCCCTACATTATAATGCCGAGGGTGCAGATGTAGGCTTAGGAAGTTCTGAATTGATCTACTCTAATTTATTGAAATCGTGCTAAGTTCATTAAAAACCAATACGTATCCTACACCAAAATAAAAACCTAGTCGTTAGTCTTACACTCAAACTCTGCAGCATTTCATTATAGCAGTTAGTTCATAGTTACAAAATAGTTTAAAATTCGATAAAATAAATTCCACATTTTGGCCAGTGGGAGACATATCTGAAAAATATACATAATGACCAGGGATACTTAATTTATCGTCTAAAGGTACAAGTTTTCGGATTGATGGATATAAAAATACATAGTTCGTCACCTTTTTGTTTTCAGATATATCTATTGACACGTTTGATAAATTGTACTGACATGTAATTTACTCTGGATTTATATCACATGTACAGAATGATAGTCATGCTACCAACGGGGGTGGCTATACCTTGGCTTTATTTTTGCTAACCAAGTGTTTTAATAACTTGGGCTGCTCCTTATTAGCCTCGACTCTTTCTTCAAAAATTGCCAAACCTCACCATACCGACATTTATACCAGGGAGCGCAGGCTCAAGAGCTGCGATAAGAGCTCGTCTGCAGGTCTGAATCGTGGCTTGGTGAAAAAACACCCTCGCAGCATCTCTCTTCGCTCTGGCAACAAGGCTGGAGCAGTGCAGAAGTTAGGGACCACTGTCACTGCCCCAGAGTCACAAAGTCTACAAACAACTGATTCATTTATACTCTGCCAATGGGGCAACGAAACCGAAACTGGATGAACTCCCGGCCGCAGTGGCATAAACTTCAGTTCTGCTTGGTACCCATAACCCTGATCAAAGTATGGCTGTGGTTTCAGCACTTTATGTGTGTAAATAAATTGCAAAGTGTAGTGTGGGCCCTCTATCAAGTTAGATTTATCATCAAGTAAAAAGATATGTTTGGTTGTGCTAATAAAATATTAATAAAAAAAACAACAACAAAAAAACACTGGGGAATATGTGAGAATTCCACGAATTTCTGCCGTGCACTAAAGGGTGTCTTCCTTAGCAGCCCAAACTGAAGCAGTAGTTGTGACCGTAAAATGTAATTTGGCAGGATACGCACGATCCCGGCGGGAGATTTTTTTTTTTGGGGTGGCGGGGAAACATTCATGGTAAATTAAAGAGCCCAACAGAAAAAAATCTAAGACACAGGCACGTTCCTTTCACAGAAAGTGGAGAAATATTTAAAAGGAATCGAATGAAGAGAAATGATGCCAGAAAGTACAGCAGTGTGTTTAGGGTTCATTGCTTCACTGAGAAAAAGTGAAGAAAATGCACAGCATAGGCAAATGCAGTGGATTGCAAGGTTAAAACTAATTAATGACCAATGTCAACGTATTCCCTGCATTCTTCTTCCAGTACAATTAAAAAGCATCGGATCCGTTGCTGAAGTAACATTTATTTGAATTCTATTTTTAAAATAAAAAAAAGGTCAATGGTTAACATTTTTAGGTCGAGCGCGCAAGAGCTTTTCAACCCATTCTGAGTATTCTGTGAGCTTTTAACCACGCTCATCACTCACTCGTTCGTGGGCTTGCTTTTCAAAAATCTCTTGATGTCATTGGTAAATGCTTTACATTTGTCCCGCCTTGGGGCAGTTTTGTTACTGCCTTGCAGACTGACCCGGTTACATTTTGTCTTCTCTCTCTCCTTCGCTCTCATGGTGGCCACTGCGCTTTGAAGTTTCATACAGGCGTACTCAACTGGTGGCGTTGGAGCGTTTGCATGATTACCAGTTAACACATTGTTTCTTTAATCTCTCCTTCACGCTCCGTGGTGACCATGCCACCTTCAAGTTTCATGAAGTGTGAACTTGCTTTGTTTGCATTCTGTGTGTGTCTGTGTTTAAAACATAAGCCCTTGCGTTTTTCTTTTAATGACATATCTCTCACATTCATATGTTAGAACGTCGAGCTCCTGTGCATTTTTTGAGACTGACAAAATAAATTTTAAACAAAACTGGCCACTTAAGTGAGGCTTTATATTGGCATGGGCAGTGTAAAAGTGGTATCTGAAGTCTCTGCCTCTTTGGCACAAGGCACTTAAGTGCTGGGGCTGTCGAACGCCAAGAGGTTTGACGCAGCGCATTCGTAAGACTCGCTGTTGCTGTGATTCCAAAGTGGTACAACAGCGTATCTCTGTAAGGATTCATGCTAAGACCTACCAGAGGGAAAAGTCCATTAGCATTTTAAGCACAAGCATCATACTGGTATCCAGGCGCAACACGAATCTGAAAAGTTGCTGGTGCAATGATGGCTTCTTCTATAGACGTTCTTTGTATCTGCTGCCTAACTGACGTTACGTGCACTTAGACGGTACAAGAAAGGTCCGTGGCACGCAATGTTTGTTTGTTCTTCATGTTGGAAGAGGCCATGAGATTTTGTAACATTCATGCGGACGAACTGTTTGAATCGAGGACAATCGCAATATTTTGCATTTCTTGTGCTTATAAAAGCATGAATTATATTTTTCAAACATTTGCCAGTGCAGTAGCAAATCCAATACACAGTGATCAAGGGGAGTTAAATGAGGCCACGATACGCTTATAAATGCTTTTTAAAACGCTAAAAATAGTGCAAATGTTGAGCAATTTAATTTCATTACACCAGGGAAACAGAACCAATTGGAGGCATTTGATTACGTCCTTGTGCTGTTGTGTATTCTACAGTTATGGGTTGCTCTGGAGAAGATGACACGGCTCTCCCACCTTCATTTCACTCAAGGCATATCAGTTTCAGGAGCGCCGTGCTTTTGAATGGTATCATTACAGCTGGGTTTCCTGCAAAATGGCGGCTGCTGCCTCCGAGGCTCTTGCTGTGCCTCTTCATGCTATGGGTTTACTCAGCAATGATATTCTGGGATTATTTATGTTAATGAATATCCCGTTGTGGATAACCCTTTCCAGTAAACCCAGTGCATACTAAAGGAGATTAAGATGTTAAGTGAATATCACCAAGGTTGGGTAAAAAAATAAAATAATAACTATTAACTTAAACTCTCTGCACCATCAACATGCCTCACAGCCTTTAAAAATGATGATGGTGTAGCTCCCATGGCTGCTATTGTGATGTAAAAAGGGGGGAGTTTCAGTTGCGATGTATTTTCCTCACATATTGCTTACATATATATTGAAATAGATAAGAATCAACATCAACTATTTTAGGATCAGGAAGGTTATGTTACAAGTGACTGACCAGGAACAGACGTACAGCAGGGTAAACATGGTTATTGTTTTAGACATCAGGTCACTCTTCCGAGATTGGCAATTTCAGTGTGCATTACCATAAAAACAAATATTTCAAAATTAATCCAGTCATGCCAGTGGTTTAAATCTGCGATTCACCAAGATATTTTTTTTTACTTTGCTGTGAATGCAGAGGATAAACTGCGCAAAAAAAAAAAAAAAAAGTCCTCTCTGGCTGACATACTTTTTAAATCAAAGGACTAAAGATGATACAGATTCAACACACTAAGCATACAGCCTGTAAAAAAGGTTTAGGCAAGATATTATGGTGCAAGGACTATCTAACAAAGCTACATCACAGCAAAGTGTACCTTGGTATTTTTTTTTCCTTACGTCAAGCGCAGAATCTCTAGTTTACCTCCCAATGAAAATCAGCATTGCTGTCTCGGAAGAAAATGAGTTCCAGATTAGGGAGGATACATACATTCAAGAAGTCTACCTATTAAAACAAGAGAGGACCACCCAAATGATCCCATTAAGAAAATATTAGATCAGAGGATGTTGTAGCCACATGTGAAAGTTGGACACCAGATTGCCCAAATTATTGCAAGATATTAAGGTGAAGTTCAGAAGTAAAATACTGCGCGTCTCGAGAGGGAGGGAAAGGCTCACGGATACAGCCAACGTTAAATGCCACCTTTAATACCTCGTTGTTCAGGGCATTAGCACCACTGTAAACTTAGACAATGGAGAGCTTTCACATGGTCGTACGAAATAGTAGTTTTGACTTGTCCCTGGGCAAACTTATTTCAGGCAATTATCCCAAGAAAGAGGAGGAATAATTTTTAATGGCAGTTATCCTCACTGTGTCTAGCAAGTTGAATACTCAGGATGTTGATGTATTAAATGTGTACAGCTATGCTAGATGTCGCAGACCTGCTAGATTGGAAACCAAGGTCTACAGAACAAGAATAGCACAGCAGGATTCCTTTAGCGAAAGATAGCGAGGCCCAACTCTATGTAAACAATCAAATAGAAGGAAATGGGGAAGCAAGTGATCTGTTAATTGCACAACGAGCATCGAACATGGACATTCTACAAAGCGGAATTGGTGAATTGCTGTGAAATCACTTTTGTTATGATAAGCTCTTACATGGCAGATACATCAATGGCCACATTATGGGCAGCCATGAAAAATTAAGATATTACCTTGAGGTATAGCCTAGAATTTTTATGTGTAAAAAATACTTTTCCAAATACGGAAACACTCACTACAAATTAATTTTAGAAATTCATTGAGCAAAACATAACAGCCTTCCTTATTTTATGCGGCTATTCGGTGTTCTACTTCTAATAAAGCGTTACCACATCACGATTATCACTACGAGTCAAAAGACTTCAATTTTGTTAACTTTCAGCTCTTAGGTGGTAGGCTTACTCCAAAATGCGGGAATCTGTTCTTATTTGAAACACCCATTTGAAACCTTAAGGTAATCAGTCTAGTTTTAGACATCAGAACTACACCTTGTTGTAATTACAAGTACTTCCTTGAAGTCATTTCCAATATTTTCAAGGGTTAAGGGTCATTGTTGCTAGCACAATTCACTTAGCGGGCTACAACTTTCGTTACAATAGATTTGTACTGTACAGCAAACCATCTCCTTGTTTGCATCATCCCTCTGCATCATGAAAACTAGTGCATGTTTTATTGGTCACTTATTTGAGGGGAAACCATTTACATGCATTTAAATTAAATACAGTAACTAAATAATCGTTCATAAGCATCTATTACGAAGAAGCAAAAAAAAATGTATCTATATATATATATATATATAGATATATCTATCTATCTATATACACACACACACACACACACACACACACACACACACACACACAGAGTTCAGTTTCTTGGGCAACTACTAACAAGATTCTATACACCATACATTTCACATTTGGTTCTTATTTGTCACTTGGGTCAGTGGCATGTCAACACAACACAGGGCGAACTGGAGGGGGGCAGGGGAGTGAGGAGCAGAATCACTGATTAATCTATAGATTAAGTGATGTAATTAAATGTGATAAGGACACAGCCTTGGCTACCCATCTTCTGGCTATATCAGGCGTTATGAATAGGCTGGGTTTAAAGTTGATCACGCTATGTATATTCCTGTAATATTTCCACCGAACCCTTACTATAGGCTGAAGAAACCACCCACTCCAACTAGAGGAATATTAAGTACACAAGTGATCCTGTCTGAAGTGCACCCCAATGACTCCCAACAGTAGTTCTTCTCTCTGCCCATATTTAAGTCTAAAACCACTAACTGGAGTGTGTGTTAAGTAGGATACGTTGTTTTGGATTGAAGGCAAGGGAGGAAGGCTTTTTTTTTGCAAATTTAACACAAAACACATCTACCCTCCATTCCAGAGCATGGACCAGTCAAATAGACCGTCTGTCCTGGTACCAACTAGCTTATGCACTGAACTTGGAAAAATCACACAGCATTGTTCATAACTTACCATGGCTCTGACCAAGTAAGTGCAAATACCAATAGTGGGAGAAGGTTCCCAGTCCCACCGACTCAGATCCTCAATCCCTGACAGCTGCAGTATTCAAGCACTTTCACTGGCTGACATAACATAAGAATGAATTTAGACTATGAAGTGAACATCTAGGCCCTACACTGCAGAATAAGCCAACCATCACCTTCATCAAGCGTCACCTTTCTGATTTCCGGTATCAGTCAGAAAGACTATCAAATATCACATTATGTACTGCACATGAAGGTCCAAACTATCCTTGCAAAATGCCCCCTAAGGAAGTAACTACTTTCCACGCATTTATCTGCTTTCTACTACTTAACTTAATCAGATCCTATGCACGTTTGGATCGTCCGAACACTTCTGCTTTAAAAAATATATATTTTTGTTTTAACTATGTGGTCATAGGCTGTACAAAGCAATAATGGCGGACAAGGCTAATTTTACTTTGTTCACAAACAGATTTCTACCACAATTCTCTCCCTACCCATCGCCATCGCCATATTGTTACTATCCAGTCAAGTCTCCAAAGGCAGGCGATGACTTTCTTTCAGCCTACCATGCTAGTTGTTGTACTGAGGACTATTTAATCGTCCAGGTGAAACCAGACACTTTAGTTGTGCCATCACCAATCTAGTCATGGGACAATAGTGACAGTTGAGGTTGTCAGCTGAGACAGGCATGCACCAAGCAACAGGAAAGACAGGCAGGGGTAGGAAACATACAATGGGAATTTTTTAAAAAGGGAAATGACATGCAGGTCTCTTACTCAAAACCACCTCTGGCCCAGCTATCTGCCCGATGGCTTAGCTATTCATCCACAGCCCAGGCATTTGCCCCATTCTGTCCAACACACTACTGCTTGCCTACCTGCCCTTCACAACACTAGTTACTGTCAATGGCCATCTCCGATTGCATCCCAGCCTGTTCTTATTTTTTGTCATGCTTCACATTTGTCTACAGTTTAGTCTGCGTCCTAGTATGCCCAGATGCCTCAAATAGGCTTATAGAAATATTCAGTAGTCCTGGGTTCCACTATCATTACTGATCCTTTTTTTCAGCCCCCCACTGTATCTGAGCACCAGTCCAGCGAAGACAACAACTCTGCCCAATTTACAAAGCTTCAGGTTTGCATTCAAATGCTCTATTTTCACAAATGTGTTTCGTACATCTGTGGATGGTTGTTTCGAGTTGTATTTCCAGGAAGATAGCAAATGAAATGAGTGTTTTAGGATCGGATCACGCATGGCAATGGGGCTGAAATACAGGGCTGTACATAATAGGTGAGAGGCGAAGGGAGGCTTTTAAGACTATCAAGGAAGGGTGGATGCAGGCTGGTTTGGAGCCCATCTGCGCTGGGTTGTCTATGCGTAAGGTCAGGGAGGGTTGAAGCTGGATCCTGCTGCAACAAGAGTCTGGAAAAAGTCTGGTAGGGTGCTTAGTTTTAGGTGATTTGAGAGAATTGACAACATTCGGATGTCTAGAGAATGTTTTGCAGTGACTTGGAAAGGAACAGCAAACAATCTCCAGTTCTCTTCTACACTGATGTTCTTTGAGGGCTCATAAGATCAGGGAACAAGCAAGTAATGCAAGCTGAGTGTCAGACAAGCATGAATGGAGACAGTATCCGGGGGGGGGGGGGGGGGGGGGGGGGGGGGGGTGTAAGGAAATGTGTTTGTTGAATTGAGGAAAGAAGACAGTGGAGCAGGCATTGAAAAGAGGAATTTTGACATGGGAGCCCAGAACTCAGGTTGTCATTGCTATTGTGGCACTAGCTATTGTAGCAAAACATTTTACCAGGTCTTGAACGTACGGATGGAACAAGACATTTTCCAAATATTCACTTAGGGTACAGTATGTACAGGATGGAGACTGCAGGGCACTGGGAGCAGTGGACAAGAATTTCAGGACTGAAACGGCTCTGGAACACTTACACATCAGTGTGTGTTGAGGGACAGCAAGGCTGATGGTGACCAATAGGACATGGGTGGAGTAGGCCGTAAAAGTTGAAAAGAAAGTGTGGTGAGGACGCCACCAAGCAGTCGGTTTCCCAAAGTCCCAGAGGCAGCTAAACTTGCGTGTAATATTGCCATCTATAGATGGCCCACTGCGTGCAACCGGGAGTGAGTTGAGAGGCCCAGTTCACAAGGAGGTTGAGAGCACACCTCTTCTGTTTCCACCGGCGATACACTGCATTAGCAGGATAAGAGAAAGAACTGATGAGGATTGGGGGCACTACAGGACAGCTGAACATACGAAAGGCAGGCATCTTATTAATATTCGTGATTCAGGCAGGAGACTCAAATACAAGCTGTCGCCACAACGGCATTCCTAAATATCACATTTATCTGTTCCCAAATTTACACTAGTTTTCAGAATTAGGATCTTACAAGGTCATCCTGGAAACACTGGAAAGGTAAGCCTAAAACTACACTTAGAACAGAACATGGATCCAACAATAAAGAAGGACGCCTGACAGATGCCCACAGCCCAAACAGCACTCCAAATTAACATAACCCCATACATACCATACTAGACAAACTGTACAATTTAACTGCACAACTATGCCGTATATATTTCAGTGTCAACGTGCTTACAATAATCACTTAAGAAAAAACTTCCACACAACATTAGTCAGAACACATTGTACACACTCCACACTGTACACATATACCAGTTAGGTTGAAGTCAACAACATCAACCAATAGCACTATATTACTGGTTGATTGCACGAGAGAACAAATTAAAATAGAAGCAAGGCCTACTCAGTAAGGCCAAAAAGCAAATAGGTCGATACCTGAAGTCCACAGAACCTATTAATATGCACATGAAGAAACCTTCAACACAAACCTTAAACTTACATTACCCGCCATGCCAACGTAAAACTTAAGAATGCATTTGTCTCCCTTACAACCTACCAAACTAGACAACCACAGAACCAAAACCTTACAAAGGGCAACTATTAAGAATTCCTTGCGTGCCTTCCATATAGAAATGTAACAAATATCTATTCTATAACCGAAGCAATGTTATTTCTAAATAACTTTCAAAGATTTCAATCCTCTTAACTCATCTAGCCAGGAACGGATGCTTCTAAAACCTCAGGGTTACACCCTGTACTTTGCAAACTGTGCCCATATACCAGAGAGACCTGCTTCTTACAGTAAAGACCTGCTTACTGTCACATGTAGCAGCTGGGTTTTGAGAATAGTTTTGAAACACAGTTATTCATAGCCCAAGACAACAAACTGTTACAATCACTACTCCTTCCCGAACACAACCAGCATGCGCAATATCCCATAAACAGGCCTTCATTTGATACTTATCAGTAACCAACATTATGCACCGTATTTCCATACATCTTCAAATGGTCATCAATGCATATCATTCATCGTGTTCAAAAAGCAGCAGAGCAAAGCTCTGCCAAACCAATGGCACTGTCACCCACCACCGAAGACTCAATTCTGATAAATCCAGCCTAAACACATCATCCTTCAATGCACACCTTGCTACATCCCGATTATCTCGTAAAGGTATTGAACATTTCACTCTGGCTGAGCAATTAACCGCCAAATGCAAAAAACATCTTCAGTACAGCTGCACATGAACATAGGACTCTATACCAACCTCAGAGTGAGCACAATTTACCTTCACTAGACACGAATCCTTTCTAAACTAGTCATTGAACATACGCTATGCTGTTTATAAGATACTATTGAAATTGTAGTCCATGCTACACAACTGCATGTAATAGAACCATTAGATGTCAAAACATAGTAGACTTCATCACTTGTGTGACATGTTGCACCCTCAAAGTCTTAGATGACTGCAAAAACATGAAAGGAGCATTCCCCGACATCACAACCAATCAGCTTTTAACGTCCGGATGCTCAAACTAAAAGATTCTGGACTGAGTCTACTCAGCCACATGCAATCACACCTGCCAACCCCCAAAAGAGGTTGGTAGGAGCTACACAAAACCATATCATCAAGCACATCTAAAGCTACTGAATGTTCAAATCATTCAGGAATCTCCCCACCAGCACTTAAATAGATTTTCTTGGCAGCCTCATTCAACACTGACACTAGAAGAACCTGCAGTCTACACTGAACTATACCCTCCAGACATAAGTAGCCAGAAAGGCCATGACCGTTGAAGCCCTGTTTCATAAAGTAATAAATAAAAGAAGTTCCCAGACCACAAAAACACCATTAGAGAATAGAAATGTTAGCAACCACAAATATAAGACCATCTGGTGTACCAGCAGGACAAGGCCCAGACTACCAGACCATCATCTCATGAGCCCCTACCTGAAGCAAGGAGCTCTTTCAGACCATCAGTGAGCCAAACATAAGACTCACCACTAAAAAATGTTAACAATGCACAATTATACACATTGTCAAGGGCAAGGGTGTGCGGATGAGTGGTGAAGAACTGAGGGGAAAAAAAATGTCAAAGAAAAATTCTTCATCCCCATACCTTGCCACAACTCACTAAAAATGACTGCTTTTAACAAACATGCCTGCTGAAAATCTATTCTGTGGCTACTTGTGTCATCCCGTCTACAAAGAACATCATCACAGACAAAACATCAGTGTAACCTTCCTGGGATAGGCCAAGAAGTGCATAAAACCACATACGGACAAATGAAGAGCACTGCCATCCTTCAAGACAACCAGTCTTATGCAGGCTACAATACAAGATCGCAACAATTCAAGGGGTTAACAAGGATTTTGAACAGCAGACACTGGTGATTCCGCCATCACACAACCACCTATACCTCTCTGCAGAGGTCAACACTCCCAACCACTTGACTGTCAACACCCTTTTATTATTTTTATACAGCACAGACTTGGTACCAAGGGATCAGAGCGCTTTGCAATACAGTCGAAACTCATCGATAACAAGTGGATAATACAAAAGAAACACCCTTGAAGGAGTGAGAACCAGGATACTCCTGCCAGGTGATAGTGCCTTTAGCTAAAGGAAAATATATACATCACCCGGTCAGTCTGTACACCACGGCACACAAACAGGATGTCACCTTGTCAAAAACAATTTCAACCTTTAGAATGGAGTCTTCGGGCTGAAAAGAATGTCATAAGTACGAGGATGAATGAATATTCAAAGAGTGGGTGCTCCAAACTGCTGTATTCCCTGCTGGTTGGCTTTTGGTGGTACCATGCAGGACAGGAACTCTTGAAGACTGCGTGACTACAGAGCTTGTCCTCCTCCCGAGACTTTATGGAGCCTTGATTACCAATGTGTAGTTGTAAGCATAGGGAAATACCGTCATGGTTTGTACAAGCATACTTCCACAAGTGTAAAAAGTCCACACTATTGTCCTATTAGGTGGCAAAATTTACCATTATTTTGAAGGGATTAAAGAGGTTCTGAAGAAAGCCCAATGACCCAGATAGCAGAGAACAAAGCTGAAACATGTCGAACAGTGGCTTTTGGGTCATAATATACCTTAACAAAGCCACCTTTTTATTTTGATTTTAACCTTGACAAATGTACTCATAATAAAAAAAGGGGTATAGAGGAACCAGCAGTAAATCATCATCAAGTAAAAATCAGTTAGAATATAAGTGCTCTAACAATCTGCATGGAGCCGGGCCACTCACAATAGATGTAGTGGGTGAGAATCCGATGATCAAGTATGCCACCGGAGGTACATGTGGATGAAGAGCCTATAACAATTCGCTAACAGATTCCCAGGGTCTTCTAAGAACCATCCGGCACAGAATAATGAAGGTAGAAGCACCCTCTCAATGTAGTAGGAATTGACGTACACAGGTAAGCTGAGGGTATGATATGGTAATAGCTTCTCTTTCCCCCTTAGTGTACACTAATATCTGAAGAGATCATTTGTTTATGACATCCAAAGAAGTGTCCTGCCTTTTTACAATCCTTGATTTAATGGCTATGGCATACCATCAACTTCAACGTTCTAAAGGTAAATTTTGTGAAAGCAAGATAAAGAAACAAGGTCAAAGTTCATACTCAGCTATAACCTTCAATTGCTGTAAACCCAAAGCACTCAAAAATATAAACATTTAATCAAAATAAATGAAAAAGAGGAGGGTGGGGGGGGGGGGGGGGGATGAGGATATGACCGCATCTCTTAATATCTGCTGCGTTGAGCAAAAGGAAGCCTACTGTACTGTGCAAGATCAAAATTTCCAAAGAATCTGCACAATATGCACAGCAGCTTTGACATACTGGCGATCAGTCACTGCCCAAAAGTCATCTACGGAGAAGACCGCATGCTGCTAGGCACACAAAACATGGAGCACTACCTCCTTCCAGATGTAACAAACTTCCCCCACCAACTGAGCTTCAAGAAGAAGCAGAAGCACATTGACTTAAAATGAAGGGTGTTTTATGAAGCTTGAACGTTTTCACAGTTGGAAATGCACCTAAATTAAACTATGTTTTTGCCACCTTAACACTCTCAACACGATGAAATCAGACAGGAACATTAGTAAAATGTTCAGGAACAATAGTAATGTGCTATTGAATGGCACTTAAGTGCTAATTTCACCTACCTGGGCATAATTATAGGGTAGTGTGGATGTAACCTCAAGTAGTGGCCCACTCATCCTTTTCTCTCCATATTTTGTGGTGAGAATATTTACCAGTCTACAGTAAGACTTGGCAGTACGCACTTTATCTGGGAGTACTACTACTTTATCTGTCTTGCAGCCTCTCCCTTTTTGACCCTCTCCATTGTATTTTCCGGGTTGCTTAGCACTGTACTTTCTCACTTGTACGGCTCCTTAACTCCTTTTTGGTAAAGTATTCCTATTCTTCATAGCTAGGTTTGTGCTTTAAAGACTACAAATGTGCTTGTGTATAAATGTTTAATATCTAACTCAGTGCGGTCCATGATTTACCTTACCTTAGGGAAGGTTAAATTACACATCTTCCCTTCCTAATCAGTATAACCCAGGAGAGTGAACGTTTATATGCTAAGGCAGGGCAGGTTTATGATATGAAATACATTAAAAAAAAGAAAACTCAGCCCTTCTGCCATAACAAAAGGCAACACTGTCATAATAGAAACACCAGAAGCCCTGGAAAACTGCATCTTATCACAGGATCAAGCCGTGCAGGGGCTTGCCAAAAGGAAACCGACCAAGATTCTTTTCTAGGCCCATAGTAGATTCCCCCCCTCTGCAGTCCTATTAATATCAAGAGGTCACAGATTTAATGTTTAGAAATAAACTTACAAAGGAGGTTCAAACATGGAACTTGTCCGGAGATTCCACCACTCTAGCTTCTCCTGGAATTAACAGAAAGCAAATAAAATTGTGGTCACCTCTCATGGCCAGCAATGCAACAGCAAGGAAAGGTAATGAGCCTTTAGGCTCTCTGAACCCTCCAAGTTAAGTAAGCAGAGCTGGAGATTTTAGGAGGAAATTGGAAACCAGACCTTTATTTTCCCAAGAAGGAAAAGTGTCAACTGGTTATTTGCTAGGATGCAAGAAAGGGATCTGCTTCCCTCGCAGACAGGGTAAGTTTAGAATGTAAGCAACTTGACTTGTGTACAAGTGCTCAATCTGCGAAGAGGGCATCAACCAACAAGACAAGGAGTGTCAATTGGACTGCCTCCAGTACCGTGACCTTAGTGAAAGCCTGGATGGCTGGGCAAAAGGACCCACCCATTTGCAGAGCACAACATTAGTTTTGTCATCATCTTCAAGTCCTACTGCACAAGATAAGATTTAAGACGTGCAAGAGTCAAAGAACTAGTTTGGCTCAAGGTTAAAACGCAGCAGCTGAATCTTTGAATAATTTTCTGTGTATATCCAACTTTATGCATTCCGACACAGGAGCTAGGGTTAAACGAGATATGAGGACAACCGGAAGAAGTGGGCTCTGGATGTGAAGGGGATCAAAACAAGGGCAAATTACACCTGCTTACATATGGGAGGCTTCACTCTGCTGGCAGTCATGTGGTGAAGGTAACTGAAGTTGCTGCTTCTGGAGGCGACATTACTAGAAGAAAAGGTCTTCAATGTAAGGTAGGTGTTTCACCATCAATCAAAAAGGGAGGGGGGGCCCAAGAGGGGAGGGACAGAAGCAAACTAGGATTTGAATCGGCTTCCTGTTTCTATAAAGCCTGATCAAAAGGTGAGTGAGCCACGCAAATCTCAATACCAGAGTCTTGCCTCGGAAACCCTCAACCACAGATAAATATTATTTTTGCTGGGGTGACATAGTAGATAGTGTCATCATTGGGTTCCGCACCCGCATACACTCTTCTCCAGGTCAGGAAAGCCTCCTGGAAGGAGAGAGAGCGTCTTAACCAATATTCCAGCGGGATCTGTGCAAACTGCAGTTAAAATTACCTCTGCTACCGGTGAACTTTTGATAATTACAAATAGGGGATGGGGGAGTGGGCCAAGATTAAAAACGTGGTTATGTGGGACGTATTATCAACCCTTTGAATCAGTAGTCATCATGTTTAAGCCTCATGTGTCCTTATTGGGCACTGGACTTCGTCCGAACCTAGTGAACCTGATCCTTTTGATGATCATCAATCAACATTGTGTTCAAATTCAGTAAGTTACAGATCTTTGTTATTTTTGAAGAATGATTCTTGTATTACAGGCGCAATTGCTGCCCGCAGCATGAAGGAAAATACACTGAAGTCAGTACATAATTGTAAGCACGTGATCATATTCCACCCGTGACCTCCTCTAACGAATCCTGATGTGCTACAACAGAACTCACCCGGATCATGCAGCATATGTGTTACCTGCCCATCAGGGGTGGGGCAAACAGCCATACATTCATTAAAAATAAAATAATAGGTTGTTAACTTGACTGAGGAGATCATAAAGTGGTTCTTGCAAACAATGTCGAAAAACTTATATAAAATTAATAAATTTAAAGGATAATAGCTAGCTCCCATGGAGGAAAAGGTGGTCTATAAGAGAAAGTCAGTACGTACCAGTTTAGTTACTCTTTTGAATGATCCTGTGTGGTGGGTCTTTAGCCAGTAACCACTATTAATTTTGTATTGAGCTATGATGTTTGTAAAACTAGGTTTGTTTTGTTGAGGTATATGCCTCTTCAGGGTCCTATTGACTGGACCTTTTATGGGCATGTGTATTGTATCTTAGACAATGTTTAGGGCTCTTAGTGTTCAAACTGACTGCCCTCTAGGTATTGTCCTCCACTGTTGTTGAAAGTTACCATATGGATCAAGATGCACTATGCTAGATTCGATTTTCTATGAATATACATATGTCTCCCATCACTTGTTTTTAAATTCTGTGTGGAAGAAAAAAAATATATTTTTTAAAACTTGTGGTTCGTCCCGTGTTAATATGCTATGTTATATTATCTTAGGGCAGAATCTCTACTGTCTCATTGGAAGCAGGTGGAGGTAAGTGACACTTTAAAACGGGCTACAGTTAGTAAGACTACCAACAGTCAGTATATGAAAACTGTGTTAAACACAGTCAGAGTAGAATTGGAAATAGCACTATTCGAAGGAGCGGAATTAAAGCATCCACTTAGCTGTGTTTCTCACTTACTTGTATGCATGAGACCCTCTGGAACACTCGTCTCTGCTCTCCTCAACGTCCTGCATCTTAATCAGTGGCCACAGTGGCCCAGTTTTTATAAGGTGGTTAAAGAAGCACTAATTGTTTTCAGGTGTGCCTCAGGAGATCAAAGGAAGGCAGGGGCACATCTAATGACAAAAAACAGCCCATTTGTTATACATAATAAATTGGATAGTACCAAGGGAAAGTGCTCTTCCAAGGTGCACGAGGCACGCTAGTGAACAACTCGTCAAGCTCCATTAACATAAATGCTCCTATCTCGTCACTATTCTCATCCTTGTTTTAATGCTCGGGCCGTTTTTGATTTTGGAAGAACATCTACTTCTCTTGGTTACTTATCCAAGTTGTTATGTATAGCAATTAGGCTGTATTTCGTCATTATATGTGCCTCTCTCTTCCTTTCGATTTCCCACGTCATACCTGAAACCAACAGTGCCTCCTTAACCCTGTTATAAGAACCGAGACACCGTGGCCACTGAGTTAGATGCAGGACAGGGAGCAGAGCAGAGGCGAGTGTGCCTGAGGGTTTCACACATAGAAGTGAGAAACTCAGCTTGGTGGATGCTTTTCATTCCGCTCCTTCAAGTTGCTGTCAATAGGACCCTGAAGAGGCATAGAAATTAACAAATCAAACCTTCTACTTTTACAAACATGATGGCTCAATACAAAATTACTAAAAGTGAGGGAGGCTACTGACCACAGACCTACCACACAGGATCATTCAAGAGTAACTAGAAGGGTACGCACTGACTTTCTCTTATAGGGTCCCCTTTCCTCTATGGGAGCCAGTTAGCATCCTTTGATTGTATTCATTTTATACGTTTTCCAACAATATTACTGTTTGGAAGGACCACTATATGATCTCAGTCAACAAGCTGTTTTTTTTGCATTAAAAAAAAATAAAATAAAAATAATATGGCTATTAACCCAACACACAGCCACCTCGGATGGGCAGGTAACATTTACGCTGGATGATCTGGGTGAGGTCTGTTGCGTCACACATTGGGATTTGATAGAGGTTCACAAGGGTGGAATATGATCATTTGTTTACAATTATGTTCTGACCTCTGTTTTTCCTTCAGGCAGCGATTACACCTGTAATACAAGAATAGTTATACAAAAATAACGAAGATCTGCAAGATACCACACTTACTTGAGCACAACACCAATTGATGATAATCAACAAAGGGATCTGGTTCACTAGGTCCTGGCGAAGACCAATGACCTGTGAGTGCGCACTAGGCAGAAACATGTTGACCACTAATGTTAAGGACTGATAATACATCTGAATAACATCACCACGTTTTTAATCTTACCCCACTCCCTAGCCCCCTACTTTTAATAATTAAAAGTTCACCAGTAGAGGAGGTCATTTTAACTGTTATTTGCACAGATTCCACCAAAATCTTGGTACAGACATGCTCCCACATACCAGGAGGCTTCACTCACTAGCAGAAGTACCCAGGTGCAGAACCCGATGATGATACTGTTAGAGGCTGGCCCTCTATGTAGTGTACAAAACCAAGTACACTAAGCAGAGGGTCCGGACAACCACATCTTAGTTTTCAGGGTAAAAATCAGACCACCTAATGCTCTAATTTTTAAGGTAGCTGGTAGAGCAGTTAGGCTAATCCAGGAGATGTGCTAAGTATTTGCTGTACTCACAAATCCAATCATGCACCACACACACTCAATGAATAACTCGAGGCCAGAATTTTTAAAAATATACTTCAGACTTTTATATAATTCTTAAGACCAAAATCTTTGGAATAGGTGAAGTACTTTTCTTGTTATGACTTTTTAGCAAAGGTAGTCTTTCTGTGTGTAAGGCAGTCACTTTAAAAAGGCATTAAAAATCACAAGGTTGAGTTACCAGTTTCTTCTTTTGCAGGGTGGTCGCAGGGGTCAGTGGGCACCTCGTGCCAGCTGGAGAGCTTCGGACAGCAACAGGAACAGCGTTGGAGAACTTCCTGGCAAAGGGAATGGGCCACCTGGATAGGTCACTTGGAAAAGGAGCTGGTTTGCAAATTCAAAGTGGTGCCTGAGGGTCCCCTTTGGCTGTTGACGTCACAAGGGGTTGGGGACCCGGGGCACACAGCAGATCACCCCGATGCAAGGCCCAGGGCGGCCAGTTGCAGGGCATTTTGGAGGTATTGGATGCTGTGCGCAATGAAGTCCGCTGGAGCCAAGTCTCTTTGAGGGCTGCTTGCAAGACAACGGGGGCACTCCGGTCGGAGGTCTGGGGTGTTCCTGAAGTCCCTCAAATGGGCCTAACAGCTCAGGGGGAGCTGGTTTTCTCCTGGTCTGGCGTCAGCTGACCAGGACCCAGGGTACTGCTCTATCTCATCCACAAGGGGCCGCAGCGCCACCAAACTTTGTACAATTGGAGGGAACTTCCGGACTGTCTGTGTGTCGTTGGGTCCGGCAGTGACTTACGGTCACTTTTACTTGCTTTTCTTGAATGGTACTTCCACTCAGGAGGGAGATCTCGGGTGATCCTTGAAGCGTGGAGGTACTCTGGGTTTCTTGGGATCGGTCCAGTATTCAGCTCCTCTGCTGTCGAGCTTGTCGAGACTCCGGTGCAGAAAGCAGGGGTCTTGGCGCCTCTTCTGGTGCAGCAGGTCCTTCGTTCTCATCCTGGCAGTTTCTTTGGTGCTGGTCTTCTTCTCTTCTTGGGATCTTTTCAAATCTAAAAATCTTGGTCTAGGGGAGGCCACTAAATACTGAATTTAGTGGGCGTTTTAGGGGGAACATGGTAGTGTCCAATGGGGCACTTACCCTTGGGTGGCTACACCCACTATAGTGACCACTTCCGGTGGGAAGGCTCACTTCTCTAAACCTCAGTGGCTGTTTTTCTCCATTCCAAGATGGAGAAAACTTAATCAGAGGGTCCACTTCGCATGCAAGCCCTTAGAGGTGGTGCATGCTCAGTAAGGCTCCTCCTCCTACCCTTTGCCTGGTTTCCCACCTTTGCTCCCACCAAAAGTGGGGGTTTGCAAAGGGGAAAGCCCTCTGCTGCTAGCAGCAGGCCTGGGGGCTCGAGTTTCAGGGGCTGTAGCCCTTTGAAGCTCACCACCAGGGTGATGCACATTCCTGAGGGAGGGGGGAGTTAGCTCCTCCACCCAGGAAGGGCATTGTTTTACTGACCAGAGAGCCAGGGCTCTCCCTCAGGTTTGTAAACTGGCTGTCTGGCGTGGCAGATGGATGGAACCAGCCAGCAACTCTGCCAGTTAGGATTAGCTTTTGCAGGGGGCACCTCCAAGGTGGCCCCCTGGGTACATTTAAAGGTTAAATCCAATACTGTTATCAGTTTGGATTTAGTATTCTGAGTTGTTTGATACCAAATAACCCAGGGTGCAGAGTGGCCATTATGTAGCTGGGGAACTCATGTTTGACCAGTGCCCAGTACACACATTAGAATGGCTTCTCTGTTCTCTCACTATGTCCTAGGTTTACAAAGGGTACAGTGGAGGCATACTGCTCATGCAGCTATGCCCTCACATATGATAAGGTGCACCCTACCATAGGGCTGAAAGGCCTGCTAGAGGGGTGACTTACCCATAACATATGCAGTGTATGGTGAACAGGAAACACAGAGTGTGCCATGTCGAGTATATCTTTTTAGGGTTGCCCCAGTACACTCAGCCTGCAATGGCAATGCTGGGTACATCTGGATACAGGGCCCTTGGGGGTGACACAATCAGTGCCCCACCTCCTAGCTGTCCGATATGCTTTCAGCTCCACAGGATGGGCAAATTTGTGTGTCTACCACCTATATACCCAACCTGGGGAGGGGGTGAGAGGTCTGCAGGAGGGGTTGTTTGAGCTGGCAATGAAGGCAGAAAGTCCACTAGACCTTCACGGAATGGACTGCAACATTGACCCATCCTGTCACTGTGAAAGACTGCTGGGGTTAGACACTGTCATTGCGGCACCTGCCTAATTGTCCTCCCACTGCCAATTCCTGATGTCTAGTGGGCTGTCTGCCCTCTAAGAGGGTGAAAAGAAAGGTGTTTTATTTTATTTGGGGGGGGGGGGGGGGGGGCACGAGTACTGAACTAGTTTGTATGGAGGATAAGATTTTCACATCCTGTTGCACGCCAGAGGACGCTAATGTCTAGTCCTCTGCATAAAAACTGTTACCTAGGACCTTGTAAACAATTCATTGATCTAAATCATCTCAGATTAAGACTTTGGCAACCGCAACACTACAAGGATGTTTAACATTCTCAATAGTCTAGTGTAAATGTAACTACTATTTCAGCCCAGTGTGTGCAAAAATTATATTGTCTTATGTACGGTAATTCTGCTAAATTCCGACATGGAGTGGGGAACAAACCGGCGTCGACATTTTTTTACTTTTGTATGTCAAAATCCTTGGAAAGCTATATACAAAAAGCCAAAAACGTAGAGAGTTAAAGAACCAACACCCTTCTCATCACACTAACAACTGAGGCTGCAGATTATAAGCTTACTTCCATGAGCTGTTATTGTGAGCTAAGAAGTTGAATGTCTCTCTAAGACCTCGCAGCACTGACAGCTTACAGAAGGGATCCGCAGAACATATTGCTTTGTTCCTTAAGAAGAGTGATCCATGCCAATATCTACAATGGAGACAGCAAATGAACAGCAGCATCAAGGTTTGCCACTACAGCCTGGCTTGGGCAGGTAGCAGAAAAATCATTTATTCATTATATTGGAATGATGATTTGATGCAATTCCCAATGTTGTAAATGTTCCTATAGGGATAACCTGAAGTGCAGCTTTTTTCCCCCAAAAAGCACACTCCACAAGTTTCTTAATAGCTTAGTGTGTTTGGTGAGCTTCATTATCACCTGTCCAAAACAATTAGTGTGTTTGAGGGTAAGTGCAGGTACATTACTGTAAAACGTGTTCCATTTAGGAGGATGATATTCAAAGGCTCATGAATGGCAGCGAGATGCTTCGAGGAGAGCTAGGCCCCTTAAAAGAACATTTAAGCAACAATTCCACTGGGTACATACTTTATGGAGTTTGCCAAGTAACGAAGTTAAAATGGCAGGGCTCTGTCACTTAAAACGACACACTAGTTGGATATCATTTATAAACAAGTTTCCCAAAAATACAAACCAGTTTTTACTCAAAAGGTCATGAGGCTAAAACTAAAATTAGTGTCAGTCATACCGGTAGGTGAAACAACAACAACAACGCAAGTGCCTGCACTTGCGAACTACAATTTTAAAAAAAGTAAAATATATTTAAAAAAAAAAAAAAATGGGGGCATCAGAAGAGCCACAGATCATAGTCAGTTTTTAATGTTTCAGAATAATTCTATTTCTGAATGCTCTACAGCCAAACGAAATGACAAGTACATTCAGATCAGCAAATGTGAGCCTAACAAATTAAAGAGGGCCATTGAGAATCATGTATACAAATCAGTTAGGCAGCATTTCCTTCGAGTTACCGAAAAAATTAAGAGGTTGAAAAAATGCTGAGGAAAGTATTCGAATAAAGCAAAATAACAACCATTTGCGGTCGGAACATGGCGGTGAGAAAGCGAGTAGCATCTTAGCAGAACAAACTAATTTCATGCCATCACTCGGCAGTTTTAAATATGCCCAGGAGGTTGAATCCAAACATGATCCTTAATCAGAAGTTTGGGTGATAGTTTCATTTACAAACCTTAGTAGTTCTCAACAGCAGTTCTTAAAACCTAGTCTCTGGAAAAAGCAATACAAGAGATTTCAGCCAAACAGCTTACACTTCCTAGAAAGAAGTGCCCTGGTCGTTAAAGGAAACCATTTAGATAAGGAGTACAACAGCAACGTTTGCGCAGGAGATTGTAGAAGAAACAACGATAAATAATTCTTCTGGGGTTCTTCAGATCTCCAATCCCAGCTTAAGCTTCATCACAGGTAGTATGGCTGTAAAAAACAAATCTTGTGACAACACAAACAATTTAAACATTACTTTGCTGAAAAAGAAAGATTAGTTAACAGAAATTCAAGGACGAACCACCATAGAGCTGTCTGATATACAACTGATTAGAGGGCATAACTGCATTGGAAACCAGTGCTCCAAAACAGATCTAAAATTCTAAAGTGAAGAGGCCTAAACACATTTAAGAGTTCCGCAAGAATGCCCGTTTCCAGAGATCAACGCTGCGTCAGGTAGTAAATGCTGTAAAAAGTGAAGACAAAAATCAGGAGCAGGGAATTCAATGTGATCACTTGTCAGTCAACATGTTAAAATTTTGTTGTGCTCAGTGCATGCAAGCTCAAACGTCTAATTAGGGACGTAACTAAAGCTAACATGGTTGTGGGAAAGCTCATACAATTGGTTCTCTGTTACTTGGATTACAATCTTGTATTTATGAATCCTTTCATTAAGAATCTAGTTATAGGTGCCAAATAGGATTAAAAAGGTAGCCAAAAATCAGGACATTTTCACTTGAATAAGGCTAACACAAATGGGAAGTTTTCCAACCACTGAAATTTATGTAACCAGTGGGTGAAAAACTCTGGGCACAACTCTTTACTGTTTTACTAATAAGGGTACCATTTGGCAATCAAAACTAAAATTATATTAACAGCCTGGGCAATGGTGTTTAGACACGTTGCATTACTATTCTGTGGAAATGCAACAGCAAACGTAAAGGTTATTCTTGTTTGAGGTATTTAAAAAATGAAGTATCTGCTTCATTGTAAAGCATTTTCTGACGTCAGTGTTCCCCCAAGGAACAGCAGGAGGATGACAAAAATGCATCATGAATACACTAAAAATTGCCAAAGTTTCTATGCTTGACAGAAACAGATACAGATCGCTGGTCAGGACAAAGTCACATTTCATTCCTACAAGTAACTTTTGAAGGATAATGAATCCATCTGTAAAGTAGAACCTCCTCATTTCAAAGTCAAATTATTTGAATAAGGGTTCTGGCAATGGCAGAACCCTTTTACAAAGCAGACAGAATGGTGTATGTGGTAGTTGTTAAGATGATATGGTCTGCAATTAATTAAGACTGCCCTGTTATCTGCAGGAGAAGAAATTAGATTATCTTCCACTGATTTCAGCAAGACAGAATGAAACAAGAATAAACTGTGTTTGCATGGAACTTCCACAGATAGTGTATAGGAGGATTTGAAAAAGGCGGGAGCTCCCGTAAGCAACGCCCATTAACATTTAATCTACGCCTAAGTATTTGTGGCAATTAGAGGAGGGATAAGATTACAGGTTTCTCCATCACCATTCTTTAAGGAGCTGGGCATCTAAGCATGCTAAATTGCTGCTAGCAATCTTCCTGACCATCGGCCAGCATTAATTACACTCTAGAAATAAAATATGCACCTTTAGAATTGATTTTGCCAATGTAACACATCTTGTAACGAGCAATTTGTCAAACTCACCAATGATTGGTTTGTTGGATTTCTCATGATGGATTCAGAAAGCAATGGATATATCTAGAAGCCTGTCTAACATGATGCTAAGAGAAGATGTGGTATGGCAGAAGATATTCCTCTTGTTCTCCCATGACACCACAATAAAGCATCAACACGCCTGTTGGATCAAGAAGTATAGGTGCATTCATCAATAGCAAATCAAATATTTTAGTCTCATTTTTTTTTTATGGGTGAAGTAGTTGTAGGCATCAGAATGTGACTGTTTTGATGCAGTTAAAACAACTATAGACTGTATACATATAAATACCAAATAAAATATAGGAAGCGACGTATAAGGTTTTCTAAAATGGCAGTATTCATTCTAGATAGGAATATGCATGTGCCAACTGTATATAGCCAAGCAAAGGTAGAAAATGTAATTGTTTTGAGATACTACGGGCCTTACTGCCAAAGGGTTATTTATGTCTTTAAAGATCACATTTGCATTTGATTATTGAAGGGGGGGGGACCACAACAAATGTGCATGTATTTGTGATGTTGCATGAAATTGGTTCTATGTAGGATCAAAGTTTAAATATTTATCTACCGTTATGAAATGTAAAAATGCTATTCAATTAACTGAAACAGAACTTATTTTAAAATAAAATTAAAAGAAGTGTACAGCATCCCAAAATGTAACGACCTCCATTACTAGCAAACCAGCTTAACAAAAAAAAAAATATATCTTGGGAGTCGTCCTTTGGGTTAGCTGTATTTTGGGCATTAGAAAAACATTTTTAACTTTCCACTTGACTAAATACGTAGAGTTTCCCATGTAACATATATACGGAAATCGAATACCAACCACACTCAGAAGACAATGCATTACACAAGTTCACCGAGCAAGTTGATTTTAAAAATAGTTAATAAAAATAAAATATCTAAAAACATTTTCAAGTAGTTTTTCCGAGACCAAAAACGTTACTATGTTTAACCTGGAAGTTTCTACAAGGATAGCACAATTTATGCGGTGTCGGAGGAATAAGGACCAAGGAGGCAGGGGTTTCAGTGGAGGGTCCTGTATCATCTGTAACTTCAAACTACCAAACAAATCACGGGTAAAGAAAAATACCGAGAAGCAAGTTCACCATTAAGTGTAGTCAAGATAAACGTTTAACGGTGTATAATATACTCCCGGTTACCAAGTGCAATGACATGGTTCTTAAGGTACGTTCTCGCATTTGGGTTGCTCAGTTATTTACTGTAAACATTCATATGCAGACAAAGAAATTGTACAGATCGAGGTCTAGAAGGGCAAACATTTGCATAATTCCAGTTATTAGTCAATCTTATTCTGTAACTAAAGGAAGCAAGTGAAAGTGAGTGTAGACAGACATTTTTACGCATGTCGCCAAACAAAATACGGAAAAGTAGAAAACAAAAGAGACGTCACTAAAAAGGTTCATTGGAATGTATCGTTCAAATATTGAAAAGCTGAGCTTTCAATTTCTGAATAGTGTACTAAAATGTGATTTTTACCAACAGGCTTTTAGAAGCGTGGAGCTCTTACTTAATGGAAAATTTAAATGCAGCTGCTCTAGTCCAGCCCCAAGTTGTATTTATCGGTATGCGGCAATACTGATACTTTGAATCGTTTCATAACAATCATGTACTTTCTCCCAAATGACCCTTACTCAAATGATCAACTGACATTCTAGGTCTGGCGTTTTCGATGCTAGGGTATGTTTTTTTTTTTTTGCTTTATTTATGCTTTAAAGTGTCATTAATATACACACACAGGGGCCACTGTCCCCATCCAAATAAAAATAACTCATTCCTCTTGAGTGACTAAGGAGGTTCAAAGTATGCTTGCTTATTGTATTTACATTTGATATTTACTTAAATAGCACCTAGTTATAGTACTTGCAGTTTAGGTGTACAATTAGGTTTCAAACTATTTCTGCTTCCTTGTCATTCAAAGGTGTTATTAAGTCTTTAAAGTGACACTAACACTATAGCTAACTGCAGTGTCTGTGCTTGTTTAAGGTGGTGATTTATTATTGTGTCCTTCACAAACAATGACAGCAAAATGCATAACAGGACGGACAGGCATGTTATTTAAAAAACATGATTAGTAAGAAAAGCCACAAATGTAAAATTTACTAACCCCATTTGGTGGCCATTTTTAGGCAGTGAATATTTTTCTTTTTTTTCCCCCTTTTTATTTTATTTTTGTTGTTGCAAGTTTTCCCAAAATTAGCCAAAAATGTCACCATGGTATCAACTTGGCAAGGCCAGACCAATTGCCTCTACCAATACTTATTTGAAAGGCATACACCAATTTAAGCCTTCATTCTTCTCGGGCATAAATTAGGAGTTTGCTGTGAAACGTGCCTTATCTCTGTGTTAAATTATAGCACACGACGATTCCTATACTTAGTAAGGCACAACCTTGCATAAGTAAGGAGCACAATCGGGGACCTAGATCCTTAAGCAGAAATACGTCCCTGACCGCAGGTGAGCACTCTTTTTGGGTCGAGCCTGCGTTGCATGCGCTCGCGCATGCGTATCGCAGCGAGACGCTTTAGGTATTAGAAAAGGGCTTGGAGCCCTGTCGACATCACGTCAGTGTTTTTCATTGGTTTGTGGGCTTGCCTAGTAAAATCTGCTTGCTTTCATTAGTCGAAGGCATGCATACGTCATGCCTTTTCCGGTGGCTAGCCCTCCTCGAGCGCAGCGACCAAGTACAGAAAACATGCGAGGCTCGCCGTTTTCTGTCCGGCTCGTGGACTACTTTTTCTCTATTTTCTTAGCGCGATTTTGCTTGGCAGAAGTCGAGCGCTTTACACAGTTAATTGCACTTTTTAGGGTTACGTACATAAAAGCACTTTTGCCAATAGATGAAAAGTCGGGTTAGGAGTTTACAACGCGATCAGCTCCAACATGAGCAAACGCGAGACCCGTTTCATTGCAAATGTTGGTTTCTCTTCTTCCTGATCCTTCCCGGGTTCCAGTGGAGACCTCTGCAACATATTCAAGAAACGTAGTTCAAGTCTGCTGCCGAGCCATATCTCAAAGGCAGTATTAAAAAAAAATACTTTAAAAGAAAACATGCTAGGAAGCTCAAGTATGTGCACAATACCTTACAAGAAACATGCAAATTCGACTGACAAAGGAAAAGAGTAAGGAATGTGCCCTTCTGTACATCATCTACTTTGGTATCAATCAGCTGCATATTCACATGTGCCGTTGTCAGCTCTAAAAATAGGCATGTAAAGATGGGATGTAAGATACACACGAAAGAAATGTATATGCAAGGAAGTTTCTCTGATGAATGAATTCTCCAATTCAAGCTGTGAATAGTGAAGTGTTATGTTTATGTATTGCATGAACCTTACCATTGTATCGCTGCCCCCCCCAAACACCCTCCTATACCACAACTCTTGCTTTACTCATATGCCAAATAGCTTAAAGTTCATGCTATTTTGAAAGCAGCTTTGACATTGACATTGCCTTTGCCTTACATACAGCATTCACCTACCAGCTAGTCACCAGTCAAGGTTTTAAAGCAGGGGCATTTTCCAGTGGAAGGATATCGATACACACTTGATAAGGACCACTGACGTTGTGATACAAAACAGCCTCCAAATTGATGATAACTGGGTACAACCCACCATAGAAAGGAATGGGATGGCACCGGAGTCCTAGGCAAATTACTGCTAGGTAAACTTGTTTTACATTAAGCTCTTTGACAAGCTGATGTGTATAATCTAGGCATACATATGCAATCACATTTAATGCAAATCAGAGTACAATTGGGCTATCAAAAGCAAAAGGTCAAAGAATCCAACCATAAGGTCAGTAAGTGTCAGCAAATATACTATTATCCAAATTAATGTTTAAACCACATCACCACCACAGGATTGTCTTTAGTTGTACTGCAGGTTTCAACTTTGGAACAGCAAGCACTGATCCTGAACACCAACTAATCTACTACAAAATCTAATCATTAATGTTTTTTACTGAAATAGAAAGTATAGACATTCGTAACTCAAATTTAGAAAATATTGAAGTAGGTAAACATTTCTAAGTGTAAACATTTATCTGTAGCTTAAAAATATTGATAAAAATGAATTTGCTTCATGTACTGCAACACTTGAAAGCCTGAGTTTCAAAATAGATATCCATGCATGTACATAAAAGGGACGCTATATAATACAATATTATCTCTCTTACTTCCCATATATATGATAACCTTTTTATGCAATTATGTACCTATGTCTTAGCTCCTTTAATCCCACTGTAGCTATATAAAATCACCTCTCTTCAAATCACTACTCTATTTCTCATCCTACACCTCTTCCAAAATATCCTCTACTCAGGATGATCCCATTCCTCATTTTACTACTATGATGTCCAAAATAACCCTTTCTAGAGTCTTTCCTTCTCTATTGCGCCTTTATCCTATTAAATCCAACTAATAGGCTCATCTCTATTGGATAAAACGGTGTCGTCAAAAAGATCCTGTGCATGGTTAGTAATAGAAACGTACGGCACCCTTAAAGTTAAAGACTTGGGAAGTTTGTACAGCCAAAAGGCAAAATTAAAGATGCTGCGCTTTCGTTTTGGAGACTTGCAAGCACATCTTAACGCTCCTGTTTGGAAGAGAACAGCAGAGTCTGCATGCCGCCTTGCAACTACCCCCAAGGAAGACATGTCATATTGTTTGCACCTGTCCAGCCCTAGTGTCTGAGCGGAGAGGGCTGTTGAGACAGTTTTTCATAAGAAACTCAATTCGTACATGCCAGCAAGCAGTAAAAGTATGTTTAAGGGGAAGATCTGATGTTCTGCGCCAAATTTGTAAAGTCTGTCGATTGCAGTGTCAAAATGAGCAAAGCAGGAGTTACAATGGCAACCTAGTGGCAGGTCTGCATTTTTATATAGGATGCGAGGATTAGTTTAGTTAGGACCATATACAATATAAGAATAAGGTGCCACATCTAAATATTTAAATTTGATTCAATTACATTTTCAGGTCATGAGAGGAAGTCTTAAGGGGATACAAGCATAGTTTTTGTGGCGTTTTGTAAGATATATGCACACCAATTTTTCTTGACCCTTTTGCACTGAATTGACCTTCATGGTGAAAACGTTATTGGTGGGAGGACCTCAAATGCTGCTAAATTATATTGGAATAAGGACCATGCTGCTAAAAATCTAGCATGCTACCACAAATTGGTCAGTAACTATTTTGGCTACTGTGCATGTATGTGGTGTATAGCTGGTAGTCTAGGAGCTTTGGCACCCCCTTGCATGGAGCAGGGTTAAGTATTAAAAACACAAAAAATAAAGATGATTCATGGCAACTGGGTGTGGACATGGATGATCTTAATTGACATCTATGTGGTGACACCATAAACAAAGGCTTGTGTGGTTCCAGTTCAATTTAATTTCAGACATCTGTTTCGAACAGACCTGTACAAGATCTATTCATTTAGGAATACTCTATGTCCTCATCGATCATCAATATGCCAAGCTAACTGTGAAGGGCAAACAGATTGTTAAACTTCTAAGGCAAGCTGCAGATATAGTAAAATAAGATAAACTTAGCACTTGCTCACTGGTATGGACCACAATAATGTAGCCAGTCTCGCTGGAAGAGGATACAAAATATTTTGCTGAGAGGAACTGGGTAGGCAGTAGTGGCTCAGGAGCAGATTACAGGTCCCATGCTATTGGCCTAATATAGTTTGTGTGGCCAGCCAAAGGCTGGGTTTTCTGATTACCATCGTTACTGAGAAATATTTTTGTGTGTTTGTGTGTGTGTATGGTGGGGGGGGGGCTTCAGTGGGTCTCTCAATACTGTCTTGGACAGTTTCTTACGAGGCAGTTTGGGAATCTGAGTTAGGGTCATGTCACTCAAACAGCTTTTGTGCAGCACAACTCAGATTAGCTCTATGGTAACACTGTATCCTAAGTGAGATTGCTCAACTGCCTTAAGTTGCTACTTTTAACAATTGCCATGGATGGGGCTGTAAAAAAACAAATATGGCATATTGTGACCTGTGCATGATAGGCAAAGTGCAGGGGTGTGATATCTTCACCAAAGCAACGAGCACACCAAAAAAAAAAAAAAAACACCCCTCCCCCACTGCCTTAAATGATCTGCTTTAGTCCAACTTTTTTTTTTTAGTAATGTACTTTACAACTAGCCAATAGCAAACAATGAAGCAGTAAGACTGGTTATTGAAACTGTCTCCTTGAATCTGCATAAGATTGAAACCCACTTGATAAGAAGTGATTTTTCGCAGGCTGTTCTTGGGCCTTCTAGGATGACACTGAGTTTGGGTGATGTGAGAATACCAGATGGGTGGGAACTGATTGTGCTTGTTACACCATTATTCACTGTGGGAATTTGATGCCTGGAGAATAACAAAACTCAGAGATTGGATGCAAAGCTCAATACCACTTACCACCTAATTCTGTTTTTTTACTATGAGAGCCGGGTTTTAAAGTCTGTCTAATTGTTAGGTCCAAACACTGAATCCCAGATTGACCTCCAGTGCTACAATGTCAACCCAAATGAGGCTCCTGCAAGGCTGAAACATCTGCAGCGCGGCAGGTGCAAATTTGTAGGCTGGTAGAGGTACTACGAGAAGCTAGGGATTCACTGCTCCTTCATCCCTCTGGTTCTGAATAGATCTGGGATCTACAAACTCCATTGGAGATGAGACATGCAAGTTGCCACCCCTCTCCTTGAGGACCAAGAAAGGATCCTGCTCCAAAAAAGCAGTTACCAAGTGACAGCAGAACGAGTCTCAACTAATTATTCTGGTCTCTGAGAAGATGGCCTCCTTTCCACATGGAAGCAAGCACATAAAAGACTTGCATTTGTAAATGGGACTTTCCTAGCGACTTGCCAATGGATGACAGGAATCCTACTCCTTGAGTGGCACAAATAAACCAGTTTCCCTCTCAGTACACGCCGAGTATCAAACAGACACTTTGAGTCATACATTCTCATGTCTAAACTGACACTTCTTTAAGCTCGTGCTGAAAAAATATTCACAATTTCTTCTGTTGTGACTTCACTCCAATGCCCCATAATAAGTACTGACTTGATCTTCAGCAGCAATGTAATGTACTGGCTACAGCTTCTGAACTCAAAAACCCTTTTTCAGGGTCGAAAGAAAAACTGGGGAGAAGCCATAAAAATTTAAACTTTGCAATGGCCTGAACTGCAAGCCAGTGTTCAATAGCATAAGGGGAATCAGGTGACATAGTAAGTACCATTAAGGCACAACATGCTAGTTCAACATTAAGCCTCACAAACTGAGCTTTCAAAGCAAAAAATTATATTATGACGCTTTCTGTGGAAAATTAAAATTATATACACATATATATGGATTAGCAGAGAGGACAGTATCTTTATAAATGCAAGATTGATTTAAAAAAACAGTTACACCTTCTTACACTTCTGCTCTCGTGCTACAGAGTTACAATTCTTAACATAACTGCCTAGTTACCTTAAACAACTGACACGGGCACCCAAATCTAACTGACTCCACTTCAAAATTGTAACATTGAGAGAAGACGGAGTAGAAGAAATGGCATACTGTTAATTGTGGCAGCCATCGTGCATAGGGCACTTGCATCACAATATTGTTTGTTCAATTAATAATTACTTTTGCTATTTCTTTTAGTATATCAAATCAGGTTTTTCTCCAGAGAGGAATATTTGTGGTGATAAAACCCCATAACAACGCTTCCAATACATACCTGACTAATGGGATTTGCATCATCTTTCAAGGGGATTTGAATACCACGAACCGTTCAATAAGCATTTATTCAATACGAAATAACAGCTCTGTCCTCTTTAGAGAGTTTTAAGTATTACAGAATTATTCAGTGCAAACTAGAAATTCAACACATTTTCAAGAACCAGTGATGGAAAATAAAAAAAAATACAAAAACAATCATAATTAACATTTCAATTTTAAGAGATCCTTTGCATTTTATTTAAGACAAAATAAATCCTACCATTCTTATATACAGCACTTGTATTATAAGAATATCAGCATCAGGCTTAAGGTGTGACAGATTACTGGTGCTCAGTCCAAGTCTGCAGTACCCGAGGATAAATACCATCCCTGGCAATGACAGATACCATGTGTAGCAGCATTTACTAGGATCCTTAATTATTATTCCGATTTTCACTCTGTAATGGGGATAGTGTGCAATTGGCTGTTTTTCAACCAGGATGTGTGAAAACTCAGAACATGCCTCCCCATGTCCAGATGTGGACACACACTCAATTTCCCACTGGCGTCATTAGACTCCAAAGGTACGTAGAATCTTTTCTATTCCCCACATGTACAGACCCAGGCACCAAACGGGAGAGCGCTACCAAAACCTGTTAACAAAGCCATACACAGCTGTTACCAACCATACACAACTTATTAAATAAATATTCAAATCACTAGCTAAACAGAGGACCAAGAATTATGGAGGGATTGGAATATTCGCTTGGCTTTAATTTCAGGAAAAGAAAAAAAAAAAAAAAAAAAAACACACCTGAAAATCCCAGTTGTAAACTCAAATGTACTGCCTTACTACAATATTTTTTAAGCATGATCACCTAGAGAATAGGGACGGTGCTGTTGCTTCTATATTCAAAAAAGGGTTTTGAAGGTGACTCTGTAGTCAGCCAGACATTGCAGACACCAAATTCGTGAAAACAGAGCTTATAGTTTATCTTAGGTGTTGTATGAGGTTACCTTTTGTGTATCGGCTGCATATGCAAGATTTTTCTTGTCCGTTATGCTAGACTGTGTTACTCCCCTGGCTGTAAAAACAAATTCCTTGGTTTTACTTGGGGAAAATAATTTATATGTAGACTGAACACTAGACAAAAACGTGCATCTTTTGAGAATGGATGTCAAGATCTTCATTTCCAGCATCATGTGTTGCTCGACTCATGTTAAAGGACAAAGGATGGAAATCACTTTAGGCCTCCGCAATTAGTGAAAACTGCTTAGTGACCCTTTTTTATTTTGTCAGGCCATTTAACAGTGAATTTTTGAATCCCATCCCAACTCAGCACTGTTCCCAGTTTCTGCAACATTGTAACCCATTCTCAAGTAGAGCATGGTATGCCACACATTTTTCTGCTTCTCAACATTAGTGCCGCTGTCGTTCTCTGTAAGTTGAATCTCCCCCCTTTGAACAGTGATACTGCTTTTAAGGAATATAAATCATGACACTCCTGGACTTTGGATTCCACATTCCCTTTAAAAAACGAAGACTTAGCATAGAATATGACCTTCAGCTCCCTTGGATGACTGCAGGAGTAAGAAAAGGATACGCAGGTGTCTAACCTAAGTGAAGAGATGATTTTACACCTCAGGATAGGGCTATCAACGCCAAATGACTGTTGCATTACAACTGGTCAGAGCGATTAAGTCTCTCGTTAAGGGCTGCGGACACAGGGGGATGGCAATATGCCTAAGGAAATATTTTGCATTTTAAAAGAGCTTCAGCAACCGAGACGGTTGTCAAAATACCTGTATTTTCTCGCAACAATAATGTGAGAACTCCTCTGATGATACAATTCAGAAAATAAGGCAGACTATTTCAAGATCAGTATTCAGTCAGTTTGGACAGTCAGTGCGTTATGACAACAGGCCACAGCTCCTACAATTCCCACCACTTATGGAAAATTGTCATAGAAAAGGGTTTTAACATTAAGACAGATTCTCCTTCTGATATATGTCTAGTGTAATTCCTTAGATTCATTGTACCAGTCATGGTATCAGATTGAGTAATGAATAGCTCTTTAAAATTGGGAGCTGTAACAGGGGCCTGGGTTCTATCTCTTCAAATGAAACCTAATGTAGAACCACAGTTACTGGCTAACTATCATCTAATCTGTAGGTTACTGAAGCCAAGATTTCAGAAGCACATACTAACAATCGCTCTTGCTTTATGAAGATGCTAATGTGTTTGACAGTCATCAATTTGGCTTCCTTCAAAGACAGATTACTGAATAAGTGCCGATTTGTGCTTTATTAAAACACAATCTGGTTAGGCTGGTGATGTTGGTTTTACTAGATCTTTCCATGCCTTCGACATGGTCTCCCATAAAACTATTAAGGAGGTTGAAGGCTGGAGGACTGGGTGGTCAAGCTCTAAATTAGGTGTGTTTCATTTTGTCTGACAGAACACAAGCAGTGATTATTCCTCCATCTACATCAACGGAGAAAAGTCTTCTTTGTGGCATTCCTCAGGGTTTAGTTTTGAGCCCCACTCTATTTTGTATGTGGTGCCTCTGGCAGACAATATTGTTTGGCTTCCTTTATTTTGATTGTGCCGATAATCATCAGACTACAAGAGGATTCAGCCACATCAACGATAAGACTCATGGGCATGCATGGTGCTTAATTCTTCAACATTGAATTCTACTAAGACCAAAGTTTTGTTTTTTGGTGAGGTTTTGTTATGGGATGCCAATCTTGTTGTCATACTGGACATAACTCTCTTTCCAGAAAACCATCTCAAAACCGTTGTACACCTGTATGCTGCTTCTCAAAGTCCTTAGGAAATCTTTGGCTCCTTTACCCAAAGAATGTCAGAAGACAATAACTTATGTCTCCAATATAGCAAGGTTGAATTATTGCACTTCCATTTTTTCCTAGAACTCCCTCAGAAAAAGCTGGCTAAGATAAAGGTAATTCAAAATGTGACTGCACGTCTCCTCCTGTATGTTAAGAAGCTTAATCCTATTTCCCATCACCTCAGGCTTCTTCATTGGTTGCCAGTTAAGAGATATGGGTTGAAAGCGCCCAGTTTCAACACCCCAAGTACATTAAAATGTTTAGCAGTTATGTTCCTGTTCGGTTACTGAGAGTCTCTAGTTAAATTGATAAAGATCATGCAAATTAATAGGGCTGGATTAGCAGGGCGCTCCTTTCAATTTCTTGTGTACTTTGAAATAAACTCCCTTTCACATTTAAGACTTTTCCCTCTTACTTGGTTTTCAGGAAACACCTGGACTATTCACTTTTTCAACTGCAATGATTCACTGGTATTTTTTTCTCTTCAGTCCAGCACCAGGACACTCTATCTTGGCTAGAAGTGTGTAGTAGAATAAAAAGTAGAGAGTCTGCATAAACTGCAGAGATACTATGAAAGAAACCCAGGTCTCAAAAGGAGTGAGAAATTTAATAAAATATCTATTTGTCCATGGAACAGGTTGCTTGTTAATTCTACTAGTCTGGTAAAAAAAAAAAAATCTACTTGTCCCTTTGGTGTCATGTAGTGCAGCGACAAATTACGGCAGCAATTACGTAAGAGCTCTGATAATAGCCTTTTGGATTATGATACTGGTGGCATTGTGTGCTTTGAGACCAAAACATTTTTTTTCCTTTTTGCCTGTGTTTGGTACAATGGGGAAGGCCTGGCAGCTCCCACAAAAATGAAATGTTACAAAATCAATGTCAAAACAAGACAGGCATTGGCAAAACCAAAAGACTCACAAAAAACAATGTCTGATCAGTTGGCTTTGCCAGTGCTTGCTTATTTAGTTTCCCATTATCTTTTTGAAAATGGTTACACTGATTTTCCATTAGGCATTTTTTGGGAAATCCTAGCATGCATCAATACATTTTATTAAATGACACTTCAAAGAAATAGCACATAAAAATTATAGAAGTGACCCCCCCCCCCCCCCCCCCCAATCCCCTGGGTTTGTTTTCAGAACAATTTATTTTGAAAGCACAGAATGATCACTCTTGCTTACAAGCTTCTGCAAACATTTGCATCTAAACAGAGAGCATTCTGGGAGCATTATACTTAAGCGCCTATTGTAAAGCTTTTCAAAAGGTGTGTACTTTTTTTGTTTTTACTGGAATCACTGGCAGTAGTGCAGTGTAACACTAAAACGTTTATTTTACAACGCTCACCCTAGTAATGAAGGCTTTTAAATTAATGAACCATAAATACAAGTTTGAACAGAACATACCCACACACATCACCTCAACTACAGACCGTTCCCTTCTCTGTAAACTGGCAGCCAAAAGGTTTGTGCTGCAGGGGGGTTGGGCCTACCTATCCAAAGGACAAAAACATGAAAACTTGTTGCCCTTGACCCCAAAAAATATGTCCTGGTGTCTGGCGATAGGAATTTCACATCCCTGGTCTCAGCAAACTATCCCAGGTACTGGAGGACTAAAGGGAGCAACGAATGTGGTGGGAGAGCAAAGGGCGAACATACCGTAAATGCATAACTGGGGTTTGATGTTCCCAAGGACAGCATCTGTGGTACTAGTGACACAGGGCTACAGCATTTTTCTGTCAAACTAGCATAAGTATCTGCTTAGCTTAGCTAGAGTGGAGAAGTGTGGCTCAATGGTTAGAGCGGCAGACCCTGATGCAGAAATCTGGCCCGGGACCAGGGTTCAATCCAGGGTTTGGACTCAATTTCCTCAGACCTGATAATTCTCTCATCGGTGCCTAATCTAATTCATGGATCCCACTCTGTAACTCTGGGCAATAGCTTGCTTAATCTCCACAACGGCCCCAACAGCGCTGGGATGCATGGCTTCACCTTGGAGTTTGCCCAGGAGTGGGTACCTCACAGGGAAAAAGACAGGAGGGGTTCCACAGCGGTATGCGTACAGCGCCTTGAGACCCTAACGGGTGAGTAGTGCGCTATACAAGTACGAAGTTTACAGTTTACAGTTTTTAGCTTCCAGATCGTACGATCCTGCTAAGGAGAATGCAACTGGGCCTGGGATGGTGCAGGTGTAACTCATAGGTGCTAGAAAAAGAGTCGAGTGATCCAGTGGTTTCATCATCCTGAGGGTTACTAGCAAATGTACTTGACCAAGGAAGATGCACCATCTTTCTTGGTTAGACAGCCTCAATTGCTTAGGGACTGTAGAAAAATGAATTCAAACCTCTCCTACATGACCGAATTTGCCTATGGCTCTGCAGGCTCACCCAATGCGATGTCATCCCAGGGGTGAAAGTAAACAGTGGATACTGAAAAAACATTAAATACAATAAGAGGCATGACATAGGTTCCACTATACAGAAATCACGATGCAACAATGATGTGCCAATTTCGACATAAGAAGGAGTCTCCGAACGCCGCAAGGAGCACAGTACTCAGACAGTTAAAGCAGATGTGAAAATCGTGTGGAGATGTGAAAATATGCCCCTGTGCTTTGCTGACAGCGAAAAAGACAAGTCATTTTACAAAATGCAGTGGCAAACCACCACCCATTAATTAGGCTATGTATGCAGGAAATAGCATATAACGACAAGATGCTCAGCATGGTAAGCAAATTAAGTCTGTAAAAGGAATTTGTATGCAAAAAAATTACTTCAATAAAACCCTCATGGTCACAGCTTACAAGTTTGTTTCAAAACGGGCCACGGACACTCAAATTAATAACAGCCTCAAAGCATTAGGTCAGACACTGGGGCTTAGAAGAAAAAACGCTTTTTCACTGAAACATGGTAGTAAAAGAATGTGACCGGACTTCAAAAGCTATCAAAAACAGAATGGAAATCTTGAGTAGTTAGAATGGATAAAAGGAGGTTGGAGTTAATCTACTCAATTGTGTTAGAGTATAAAATGTGCTTGAGCAAAGGTGCACCCTGATGACAAGACGATGATAGCCTAAACTTACCATACCCAGTATGTGGCCTTGTTCAAGAGTTCTAGCCAACGAAAGCACTGTTATGGTAGAAAAACGACAAGGATCTTCAAAAGAGATCTAACTAAAAGCATTACTCCCTCGTTAGTGTGTGTTGCCGGGTAGATCAATGACAAAAAAGAGATAGCAAAATACTAAACAGGCAGGTGAATACCGTACACTGCAAAATGTAGAGTACATATTTCCTGTCCTCCCACTCCGCTTAATGAAGTGTGAACAAATGCAGGTTTCATATTCAAACCAGCTAAGAATTATTTGAAAAAAAGAGAGACTTGGACCACTTCCTAATCAGACATTGAAGTAATCCTCAAATGTTTAAGCTCGGTGGGAAGTTGGATAAGGACAGCCAACAGAAGCTATCACAAAGCAAGGAACAGCGAAACAGTTATTTCAAAGCCAAAGATGATATAGCTGCCTCCTATGATCCAGCCGTGAAATCTGCAAACTGATGAGAGGAAAAAGTTGAGAAGCTTGCACTCTACATCCTTAGAAATAGCAAGTCATCAGAAGGGTCTGTCTCAATAACTAAAAAGAGTGTTGAGGGAGAACACGTAGATAAAATGAGAAAAAAAAAATCCTGGACATCAACATCATAGTGCAAAGGGATGTCTCCTTGAGATAGGACCCAGCAACAGGGTTCAAGGTAACACTCCCACAGAACAACTAGAAAGTGTGGCAAAAAAAAAAAAAAAAAAACGCACACATGGACTTTCATGAAGAGGTTAAATAGTTCCCTAAGTGTGAGCAAACAAATGAAAAAGGCAAGTCATCCAATAAGAAAGACACTAAGAGGGAATTAAAAGACCAACTGGAAAGCAATAGACAAGCTCCAAGCCGACTCGAGGTTTTTGGAATAGCTCAAAGGAGTCTTTTGAGTACAAGCAGCTAAAAACAGTCTTCGAAAACTTTTAAAAATACTTGATGCACAACAGACCCATGGGAACAGACTAAGTATGTTTAATTTACACTTCCAGGTCAAAAGCCTGCAACTACCTTAGTAAATTGACCTTTCTAGTCTTCAGTCATCTATCATTGTGGCTAATAGGGAACTGATCAGCAGCTTAAAAAGCCAGGAGAACTTGCAGAGCTGAAACAAGCCACCAATTGGCCAAAGGATCTCAAACAACAAGAACAAATGACTGATAACAATTCTATGGTAACTGGCTTTGGGGAACTCAAACAGATAAGGCACCCTTGGAGTCTGGTAATACATGAAGCCTTTGCATTGGAGACTCATCATCTATCACTACATCAAGCTACTACGTAAGGTGTGAAAATCTAGAGCGGATGAGGTATGTTTAAGGCTTGACATTGCTTCCAAGAGCTCTATAACGGGATGTCTGAAAGCAAGCACAACCATCACCTTTAAAGGAGTACTCAAATGTACTGGAAACTGATGCTCCAATGGACAAGTTTTGGAAACATGAGAACAGAAAAGTTAATCGTACTATGTAGATTTCGTAGCTAAATGCCATGTTGTATGATCAGCTAGTAAACAGCATCATCTGTGGCCATTCGAGGGATACTGCAGTTGAGTAAGGGCAATCTACAGGGAGTGCAGAATTATTAGGCAAGTTGTATTTTTGAGGATTAATTTTATTATTGAACAACAACCATGTTCTCAATGAACCCAAAAAACTCATTAATATCAAAGCTGAATATTTTTGGAAGTAGTTTTTAGTTTGTTTTTAGTTTTAGCTATGTTAGGGGGATATCTGTGTGCGCAGGTGACTATTACTGTGCATAATTATTAGGCAACTTAACAAAAAAAAAATATATACCCATTTCAATTATTTATTATTACCAGTGAAACCAATATAACATCTCAACATTCACAAATATACATTTCTGACATTCAAAAACAAAACAAAAACAAATCAGTGACCAATATAGCCACCTTTCTTTGCAAGGACACTCAAAAGCCTGCCATCCATGGATTCTGTCAGTGTTTTGATCTGTTCACCATCAACATTGCGTGCAGCAGCAACCACAGCCTCCCAGACACTGTTCAGAGAGGTGTACTGTTTTCCCTCCTTGTAAATCTCACATTTGATGATGGACCACAGGTTCTCAATGGGGTTCAGATCAGGTGAACAAGGAGGCCATGTCATTAGATTTCCTTCTTTTATACCCTTTCTTGCCAGCCACGCTGTGGAGTACTTGGAAGCGTGTGATGGAGCATTGTCCTGCATGAAAATCATGTTTTTCTTGAAGGATGCAGACTTCTTCCTGTACCACTTCTTGAAGAAGGTGTCTTCCAGGGACTGGCAGTAGGACTGGGAGTTGAGCTTGACTCCATCCTCAACCCGAAAAGGCCCCACAAGCTCATCTTTGATGATACCAGCCCAAACCAGTACTCCACCTCCACCTTGCTGGCGTCTGAGTCGGACTGGAGCTCTCTGCCCTTTACCAATCCAGCCATGGGCCCATCCATCTGGCCCATCAAGACTCACTCTCATTTCATCAGTCCATAAAACCTTAGAAAAATCAGTCTTGAGATATTTATTGGCCCAGTCTTGACGTTTCAGCTTGTGTGTCTTGTTCAGTGGTGGTCGTCTTTCAGCCTTTCTTACCTTGGCCATGTCTCCGAGTATTGCACACCTTGTGCTTTTGGGCACTCCAGTGATGTTGCAGCTCTGAAATATGGCCAAACTGGTGGCAAGTGGCATCGTGGCAGCTGCACGCTTGACTTTTCTCAGTTCATGGGCAGTTATTTTGCGCCTTGGTTTTTCCACACGCTTCTTGCGACCCTGTTGACTATTTTGAATGAAACGCTTGATTGTTCGATGATCACGCTTCAGAAGCTTTGCAATTTTAAGAGTGCTGCATCCCTCTGCAAGATATCTCACTATTTTTGACTTTTCTGAGCCTGTCAAGTCCTTCTTTTGACCCATTTTGCCAAAGGAAAGGAAGTTGCCTAATAATTATGCACACCTGATATAGGGTGTTGATGTCATTAGACCACACCCCTTCTCATTACAGAGATGCACATCACCTAATATGCTTAATTGGTAGTAGGCTTTCGAGCCTATACAGCTTGGAGTAAGACAACATGCATAAAGAGGATGATGTGGTCAAAATACTCATTTGCCTAATAATTCTGCACTCCCTGTAAAGGCAGTAGGCATGAATAGCAAGGAAAACAAGAAGTGAATTCAAGTAATGGACAGATACAGCCAAATAAGAACCGGGGGCAGCATCACCACACTTTCTTCATGATGCGCATATATGAAAAGGGCCAGTAAATAACGCAACAAACTGTAAGTTCATCAGCATGTTGAAGTGAAACAATACTATGGAAAGCGTGCTGCCAACTAAAAATACAGGAATATACTGAAGCGTCACTAACTCAACATCACCAATTCAAGGAGGCCAACACCACATTTGGCCATAATGTGTTCCTGTCGATTACGGACAAATACTCAAAGTTGCCAGATATTTGGCATTTAGGGCCTTCTCCCAGGCCTATGATTATGTAGACAAACTTGACTAAGAAAGTGTGTAAAGCAGACTGAACGAAAGTTCCCACTGACTGAAAACATCTATATATGTTACAAATTTAATGAGTCCTATTCATATACGATTACAATCTATTTGGGTGCAAAATAGAGGTACTCGCCAGCTCAGAAGCCCTTCAATTACGCAACAACAATCTCCTCTAAAGGTTTAGGGCATGCAGACTGAATACTCCTATTTAGGAAATACATAAATTCTTGTCATTGTGCATGCAGATTATTTTTATGTTGTCTTACAGAAGAAAGCCTCCAAAAATACAGGATGTGAAGTCAAAACTATTATTTGAATACCAGGATCGTCATGAATAAAGGCAAACTTGAGGATATGTCTTAGCACTCCAAACTCTGCAGCAAAGTCATCTCAGAGAAGACCCAAGTGGAAAACAAAGACTTCTAGTTCTGCTACTCCAGTGTACTGGTTACCTCCAACAGCAATTGAAGAAAAACAAAGTCGTGAGTCTGGCAATGCAGAAGCAAAACATGTGTCAAGAAACCAAATATTTGTTTCCATTTGACAACAAGTTCAGACATAAGGATAATGTATCCTTTAAAATGTTTAAAAAAAATAAAAAAAAATAAAAAAAAGTGGTGTTAAGAGCTAATGCAGAACTACTTTCAGTATAACTTGGGAAATAAAGAACAATGGGATCCCGAGTAACATGCTACCTGCTGTAGAGTACCACGATGCCTCACCAGCAGTCGTGCAATATAAATGCAAATACAATACAATCCAATCCTTGCATCCTAGGACTAGAACCAAAGAACACTAAAAACAACTGCCGGTTTCATGTCCTCATACGCAGGGAAACCAAAGGAAGCCCGAGCAAAGCCACCACGCGCAGCTATTGCTTTAGAATAAGCACGCAGGCACATGGTGAGAAGGGATTATTGACATACGAGTGACTACTTGGTAGAGGGCTACGGCGAGAAAAAAATAACCATTGCAAAGAGGCTGCCAATGGATGCAGTGTCATAATTAACTACACAAGTACCAAGTTTTGGAAACCCAGAAAAATAGAAGAAAAATAACTGAGGAACAAGGGAATGTACTTTCAAGTTATTAAAAGTAGACTATTTGGTCGCATGGTTCATACCTGCCAGCGCAAATTGGCTTACTGGTACAAAATGTGCAAACTCTGCAGGTGTGAATTAAGACTGGAGCAAAGCAATTTTACAGCACATTTGTCTGCGTGGATTTAATAAACGTTAGAAGAAAATTAATATTCAATATACAGTTTCTATATAAATCACTTCCAAGAAGTTACATATCTGCTATGAAAAAAAAGAATCACTCCTGCAGTAACCACCTTACGAAAACGGGATCGAATAAACAATACTCAAAAACAATGGCGGCACACAGAAAGTGAACATCCTACAGTGGTTTAAAAAAAAAAAAACTGTGGAATGGGGCACACAGTTGCCTAGTCGAGCAGATACTAGAACACCAAAAAACAATCTCTGACATTATTCAAATCTGCAGCACTTGATACCATTCATTGGGTATTTTGCCGGCATCATACATCCAAGTATTAAAGAGTTATTATCCATACCTATTTGTGAAAGACAGCTCCAGAGGTGGCAAAATGGCACTGTTTTAACCGGTTCAGTTCACACCTAGTCCACTCCTATATTAGGCTGGAACGGCCCAAGGGGGCAGTTAAGCACGGTATAAAACCCTGCAAATGAGTCTAAGAAACTAGTGTTTCCACAAGTGAGGTTAAGTCGCCCAAAATAGCTAGTCTGCCAAGGCTGAAAAACATTGATAGCACTTAAATGATCATTTAGCGAAGACTGAAAACAGCCCAGCCACTGAATGGGTTCAAAAACATGAAAAGAAAAATTATGCAGAAGATAATGGAAACAATATAAAAAGTAAAGCTAGAGACTCCCTTTCAAGAAGAAAAACAAACTGAAAATGTTATCTGCTATTTATACACCAAAGGAAATGTAGCTCAATCAAATGTAACCAACTACGACAGTAGTAAGATAGATACTGTACTTTCTACCAATTCCCCCACACAGCAATCTCCAACGGAATATTGCAAAGTGGCTTTTCAGTACTAATTAAAAGCCAGTGTTGGTTGAAATGGATGAACATGGTAACTAGGGAAGAACAGCACCGCTAAAGTATACAATGCCATTAGTTACAAGTCTTCAGCTTGTTTAATGTTTTACCAAAATAATTGTGCAGTTGTGTAATCAACAAATATGACCATGCCAAAAGGGGGGAAAATAGATATCGTATGATATGACTAAAACTCCATGTGTATCAAAGCTCTCAAAATTATAACTTTTTTCATGACAGCTCCACGATGCAGAATCATTGCAAACTTCCTGAAACTGATAAGGCGCTTTTTAAGAGATGGTGAAATTAACAACTGTACCAATGCGAACATGTGTACCCTTCCTTATAACCAAGGCAGCACATCGGACAATGCCTCACAAAATAATTTGTACAGACCAGACACCTTAAAGAAGTTCTGCCAACACTTTTTGGGTGACTGCATGTCCCGCAATTCTAATTAGCAGAATCACCCAGTCACACTTTTTTCCATTGTTACTTTTATCACATGCATCCATCTTTTAAAGCTGAAAATTAACACTTTGTATCGGCCATCTTTCTTAAATCATCTCAGACTCCTTTCAGAAGGAAGAGCGCCATATCTTGATGCACTGACAGGTGCACCCTACCCAATTTGTGCAGAGAGGGAAAAAGACAGGACGGCAGACGGCGTGCTAATTTTCATATCGAAGTTGGAAAAAAGTGAAAAGTTACACTGGAAACAAACTTGAAGTTTTTCCATTGTAGGCCATTCAGCACCCAAACGTGTTACTGAGTGACCTCAGGAACAACAACTGAACAGAATCGATGACGGTTCTAGCGGTTTTACATGTGTATTGCTCATTACGTATTATGCAACAGCACGCATCTGTGTAAACGACAAGCCTAAGAATTCAACCCCTCCACTCCATCAGAACCCCCTACTTCCTACAATACAAAAAGGCTTCTGGATTTAGATGCCTCAGCAAATCTACGATATGTATATTTTGTAACTGCCCATGTAGTAGCTGTGGTCATCTACATATACATGTCTTGTTACAGCTAGATTTACGAGAACACCAAGCTAGAACGTCCCCTGAATGAGTTGAAATCACTCGTTATTGATCAACTAGGGCCAACAGAATGACGTGGTCTGTGATTTTGTCTCGCAGCAGGCTCCAGGAGAGAGATTTTCCCCATTTCTTTACTCTAAAATGTCAGAATACCCGAAAGTGGGAAAATAGAGCAGACATCTTTGTCCACTTGATATCAAGAACCACTTTATGGAGTTATCAGAGACAGAATATGTCCTCTAGCGAATCAAATCCCATTTTGGAGTTTTAAGTGCAGAGTAGAACAGCAAGACAACCAGAATATGCTTTTTCCACATTTAAGATGCAACTACATTCAGAGCAAAACCCTGCTTAATAGCATGGTCTCCTTTTAAGGGAGAGAGGATGTCACCCTTTGATAATGTGGCAACATTGCACAACGTCTGTCTGCAAGCAATGCTGCCATAAATATTCAGGTCTCAATAGCAGAGGTAAAATGCCCAGCTCATGACAATTTCAGGTATTTTTAAGGAACAATTGGGGATAGATAACATTCCACATAAGGGAATGAATAACTGAATGCTGTCCACACCACAACCCGCAGGCCATAATCTTACAACCAAAGTCTCACGTGCAGGGAAAGACTGACTTCTGGGGCAAGATAATGGAAGCATAAGAAGGTCACTGTGTACGAAGCAATTCATTGATAAGATGAACAACCTCGGCCTACTCAAATGAGGACAGATCTCTGAGTAGATTTGCCAGATACCAGGTTTAAGATAAGGGAAACTGAATGGATTCTCCCACTGCAAAAACAGAACACACAACAAGCATTTGCAATGCAATATGTTTCACATTTACTTGAGTTGGAGCTATTGGCATTGTAAATTTATAACTGGACTTCTTTTGCCACATTAAATGGTCAACTGTGCCACATATTTTGGTCCGGTCACATAATTCCAATGGCCCTGCATTTAACTAAAGGGCTAGTAGGCCTACTGGAATATTTTTTCAAACAAGGCCCTTAAAATACAAACTACTCCCAGGTGCAAAACAAAAAGTTCCAGCCATAAGAGAGCTTACAAATTCACCGAATGTGGGATTATTATTTTGGGGTCCCTAATAACCTAGTGTTGCGACCCAAAGACGATCTAGACAGAAAGAGCACGTTGTGGTGAACACTTTTTTCAAGGTGGTTGCATCGTCTTAGGACCACCATAGGCTGAGTTATGAGCAAAAATGTTTTGTAAAAAGAATGCCATGCAAAGCATTATGGGGTGAGTTTCCTAGTGCAGCGATATTGCAGTACATTGAATGTAATGCTCAGAACAGCCCCTAGAGGACACCACAATAAAAATAGAATTTCTAGGAAACCCAGTCATGCAACCATATAGTTGGACCCTAGAAGGCATTACTGTATGAAAACAGAAGGGCAGAAAATAATGCAGTGTAACCATATATTTAGCCCTTAGAGGACGTAGAGCAATACACATTTTCAAGGCTAGCAGGTCTACTATAATGATGTTTCAAACAAGACCCTTAAAACACAAACTATACTTAGCTGTAAAACAAACGTTCCAGGCATGATAGAGCTCAAAAAGACACTGAATGGTGGGAGGGGTTACTTTTGGGTCCCCACTAACCTATTGTGGGGCCCCAGAGATGATATAGACAGAAAGCACGTTGTCTTATAGGCAAAAATATTTTGTAAAAGAACGCTTGCAAAGCATTATTGGGCGAGTTTGAGTACGACAAATATTATAGTATGTTGACTGTAATGCTCAAAACACCCCCTAGAGGACACCGCAATAAAAATAGCATTTCTAAGAAACATGATCATGTAACCATATAGTTAGCCCCTCGAGAGCATAACCACATGAAAACAGAACAGCAGAAAATAATGTAGTGCAAACATATTTAGGCCCTAGAGGGGGTAGTGCATTACAAAATCAGGGCTGGCAAGCCTACTGCAATAATATACAAACAAGGCCCTCAAAACATTAACTACTCTCAGCTGTAAAACAAATGTTCCAGCCATGAAAGAGCTTAAAAAGACACTAGATGGTGGGAGGGGTTATTTCGGGGCCCCCACTAACCTAGTGTGGGGACCCAGAGATGACAGACAAAGAAGGTGTATTGCTGAACATTTTGGTGGTGGTCCCATTGCCGTAGGACCCCCACAGGCTGAGTTATGGGCAAAATTGTTTTGAAAAAGAAACGCCTGTAAGACATTCATGCGGGCGAGTTTCCCCCAAGTGCAGTGAATACTGTAGCCTCAGCTCTTCCCCAGGTCGGGGGAACCACTTTGAGGATTTTTTTTTTTACATTTTATTTTCACATTAAGCATTTATCAATTACTAGTGTTTTTGTGAAATCTATGGAGTGCAAAGGGGAGAGCCAAAAGAAATGACTCCGATTAGGTAACAGTGTGAAAAACGCGACCAGCACTTCAATATGGCAGATGGAGTTTGCGCTGCTGTTCTGCATTGTTCACACTGAGCACAATGGCCACCATGGAGTACGAAGGGGAGAGACAAAAGAAGAAGAAGAAGAAGAAGAAGAAGAAAAGTTAACGCTGAAGTATATTGGCAATTGTGCAATTATCCATGTAACAGGGTCAGTCTGCAAAGTACTAACACAATCACCCAAAGGCAGGACAAACGTGAAGCATTTACCAATGACAAAGGGATTTTGGAAAGGCAAGCCCAAGAACGAGTGAAAGTGATGAAAGTGAGAGGAGCGTGGTTTAAAGCCCACAGAATACTTACAACAGGTCGAAAAGCGATTGCGCGCTCAACCTAAAAAACAAGGAGCCTACAGCAATCAGCATGAATGAATTTCCATAGAACAATAAAAGCTGATCTTTTGTCAAAGTAGAAAATGAAGATCGTTTTGGGAGAGTATGGGGAAAAAAGGTTTTCTGCATCCCCCAGCTACCTCACAATTGCATCTGGCAAACTTGAAGACCATGTTTAAGGCAAATTGTAGAACCTCATTTTGAATGCCTCTCTTTCTAGGACTGAAGAGAGAATAATAAATGATAGTGCCAACAAAAACCCAGTCACTGCTGCCTTGTAGTGATAACTGAATGCAAAGCAAGTGAGGCAGCTGAAAGTAATCACCAGTTATGCTGCTGACAGAAATCTTAACTCTTTTTCAACTACTTCGGAAAAACTGAAGCTGCAAAAGATCTGAAAAAGATTCACCATGTGGAATCTTACATCAAAATGTTACTGGTGGTTAGGTCTAAAATGAACCATCGTCCCACCACACCATTTGTAAAAAAGATTGTGGAAAGGGTTACTGGTAAAAATACATGCAATATGTCTGGTCTGTTCCAAGTTAACACCTAACACTGTTCAGACAATATAAGGTCTCTTTATTGGATTGAAACTTGAGAAACATCTGCAGAAACTATAACCATAGTTTTGATATATTTAGAAAGCTTAGAAGATCCAAGCTTCTGTCACAGCTTTCCTGAAATTAAGAACATTCAAGCTAAGGAGCCCTTTGTTTGTTTTGTTAATGCACTGCTGTTGTCTGCAATTTAAGGTTTGAGCACTTGAAAAGGTCACTCATCTGAGAAAAAGATCCTGCTCACTAAAGGCATAGCAACATAAATTGCACTCAATGCTGGAGCCTGGTTTGCCAGAAATAAAAGACTAAAGTTCTTAGGTGTTTTAGACTACCTTTTAGCTATTACCCATGCAAATTCGAGCTGTGATGAGTAAGGTCTCTTTCACTGACAGGTAAAGATGGAGACTGGTCTTGCAACAGCAAGTCTAGTGAAGACATTGACATGGGACTGTCTAGTAGCCTTTCAGATAGTTACTTCACTCAATAACTGGCAGAGGATTCACAACAAAGTATGGTAATCTAAAAAGACATTGATTGCTAAATTAGATTTGGAGGTCAGTAATATTTATGGCTATGATTCACAAAAGTTAGGTACTTTTTTGTGTGCATGTAATTACTGACCTGGACCATGCCCAGCGTTAGGGAATGGTAGGAAAATATTTTGCAATAGAATGCTTTGATCTTAATTTTAACCATTGTATAGGCACAAATGCATAATTTCCAGCTCATAGGTAAAGCCGTTCAGTTCTGCAAGCTACGACCAGCATTATTGGTATAGGATAGGTTGCCACTCTTACAAGAAACAGACCAACCCCATGCATACAGTAGGCGGTATATTTTTATTTTTACATTTGAAGCCGAATTGTGATCCCCTTGCTTAGGTTAGGTGAATATCTTAAGCGTGAGAATACCCCCTTCTCAGTTGACGGTAGAGTAGTTCTTATTCCCTTGGAATCGTTTGCGAACATCCATTTTGCATCTACCAATTCTGTGTAGCTCTTCAGTAATCAGTTCTGAAGTCCACGTAATTTATGTTCATATCTCTGCAGCATCTCGATGTAATCCTTACTGAAAGAATCCAGTCAGATGATTTTTCGGAACCTTTTGTTGCATCAATGTTGCTCTCTATACAGTACAATGTTGCTAAAGCACACTCGTCATAGGCTACTGATTGAAGACTTGCAAACTTATTCTCCGTTTGTTCTTTACATCAGTATTTTCCAAAATCAGCTGGTACAGCTACTTAAAACCTTTCAAGGAGGGAGAAAATAGCAACCTGCTAGTTAAGGGTCTATTTATAAGTGTATTGTGTGCCAAAACGCCTTCTGAGCTTGCTTGAGTAAAATGTCCTAAATATACAGTTCACGATCGAGCATGTCATGCCACAATCGAGTTCCACCATTAGTGTACTTTGTGATCACAGAGCTGAGAAATTAATGAAAGTTGATATGCTTAGCTAGTTCTAGATTTCTGCAAAATGGATGTCTGCGAACACTTGTGCACAGGAAATCACTAAATGTGTTGACAAGTCTTCCAAATCTTAAGGTTTCTTCCGCAGGAAGTGATTAGAAACCAGTCACCAAGGTCTAGCAAACATTTCAACTCAATCTTTATTAGTCCCCATCAAATCGTTGTGGCCAATCGAACATTTCCTGTAAGAAAGCATGACCATAACTCAAATTTGTGACGTACCAGTCATAAAAGATGCCAAGGTTAATACCTGAACTCTTGCACATTCTACAGCTAAGAGGCAATACCATGTTATATCGTTCGCTTTACCGAATTACTCTGCAACCCTGGCAACAGCTAAAGCCCATCGCAAAATGACATACACTAACACATCTTATATGTTGGGCCTTACCTCTATCATGTTTGATGGGTCAGGCTAGCACCAAAGAGTCTCTCTCAAACAAACTCTTCAGGAGCTTAATTTATAGGTAAGCGAACACAGGGGTGGTCCTGGAATACCTCACAACTCAAAATGTAATGTGCATGCCTCTGTTGTACCACATTATGGTTCTAGTCTATGTGTTGCCCATCAATCCTACGGAGAATGAGGTGAATAGCCTGGTATAGATTCAAATAAGCAAATAACAGTTTTAAAACGGTGACTTCTAGCCAGAGTGAAGGCAATTTCTTTGCGGGAAACAAGGTGACTAGATTTTTTTTAAGTGGAAGAGTGCAAGTACATTCACTACAGCAGCTTCACTTCCAATTAAATTGGGTGAATGTCAGCACAGATTAACAATTTCCCACTGCCACGACAGAAATAAGCATGAAAGAAGGACCTCCCGCCCAATGCACAGGGCAAGATTTAATTAAGATTTATAGCATGAGGAGCGAGTTAATCAGGCTTTAACAAATATTGCATTCACACTATGGAAATTAGGCTTAACCACTACAAAATTGGACAGATGGAACGGGAAACTGTCAGACTAAACCAATGAATTGACTAGGTGAAAAAAGTCTGACAAAATCAGCATAACTGCTGGTCTTCCAGCAGGTGCTGGAAGCTTAACACCAAGGAGGAATAGCTTCCAGGTAGAATTCACTCACTCCGTGCAACAAACATGCTCTCCTATTCCTTAGTTGTCAAAGACTGCCTGCATTCACTGGAGACTAATTTTGCAGCTATATCCTACATAAACGCACAACAGCTGATCAACTTTCTAAAACAGCATGTTTTGAGGGGATTGAGTTGGGGAGAGTATTTTTTTTTCTTGGCTGAACTAATTCCAGCTCAGTGATCAGATAACTGTATTTGACATTCCTTCAGAACAAAAATGAGAACGCTAGCACTATTTGAAGCCTGGTCAAGATAAATACACCATGTGTCCTAGGAAAATGCATCATGAATTTTATTTCCATATAATTCATGCCCACATCCAGGAAGGTGTTGCCTACACTTTTTAGACCTTTCAAGACAAGAGAGTTTCAACTTGGGTTGCAGAGACCATGCAGTTATTATTAAAGTGCTAAATATGTAGGAAAAAAACAATCCTTGCTGCGGTGTAAGGGGCTGCTGATTGCAGTGGAGCACAGTAAAGTTAGAGATAAAAAAAAGAGAGGCCAAGGAATGCTCAGTTTCTCAATCAAGAAAGCTATGCTAGTGTGTGAAGCTCAGGATTGGACAGTTCCTATTACAAGGTATAATACAGTAGTAAAAAGTGAAAGTATGTGGAACGTCACCTTGACCCCATTAAAGCCTGGGAGTGGCACCTTTTGATACATCAATAGATCTTCAATATACATCTTCCCCTATATTACAACCGCCTTAAAACTCGTTTGCTAGATCATATTCTGCAGAGTCTGGGAAATTAATATTGCGTGACAAATGGTTCGATGTTATCGTTAATGCAGATTATACAGTAGTTTTTTTGGGCATTCTGGCCCTTATCCCACAAAAAAAAAAAAAAACCTGGCCCACCCGTAACTTCTAGACTAGATACATGATCACATTTTCCCTTTTGGATTGACTTATTAAAAATGCATAAAGTTTCTGAAAACAGTAGCTTTAAACCTACTTTCATTAAAGGCTAATCTCTGCAAGGAATGGGTATACAATATTAATACATTTCATTTTGTTGCTGGGCCTTGGAGATATAGAGACCTTTTTTCCCCCATCAATAAGAGGCAGGGCAGGAATCACAAGGTTTACCAGCTAACTGTGCATGCGGAGCACCAATGTACGAGTAACAACGCTAAATCCATCTACACATCTTTCAAGCTCATTGGTTTTAGACTGCCTCCTAGGAGCCTTTCAGGTTTTTTGGTGTACACATCCTTCAAGTTTCCTCTGGGACTGGTCTCGTACTTAAGGTACACATTCATCGGTTTGCCTTAACTCCAAGTGCACTGATTCTCTTGAGCACACGACTGCAACAGGTCAAACTTATAAGTCCATACATGCATGCTCGGTTGCTAGTCCTGATGCACTGTGCAAGAAACAAACTTTATCAGTTCCTCAAAAACGGATTCAAACTTCTAGTATGAGGGGTGATTACCACATTCACCCTAGACAGATAGGCATTTGCCATCTTGCAGGCAGCTAAGCCCATTCTGTGCTGGCCAGTCTCTAATATATGCTCATTGGCTGCCTTCAGTCCTCTTCCTGCATGCTTGGCAGCCCTGAGCTAATTCTTGTCTGCTTCATTGCCCGAGGACTGATTTTTCACTGATCCGTTAGTAAATTGCTTTCTATAACCAAAAGGATATGCTAGCTGTTTGTGTTATGACAGTATCAAAATTACAGCCTAGATTTACTATTCTTTACAACACTTTGCGTCAGTCTTTAAACACTAAGTCAACCATTGCGCACCATTCCCAGTTTGTTACAGGTGGATGCTTGCAACAGTTTTGACCACTGTGTGGGTCTAGCAGCAATGCTTCAAATGCAGTGTTCATTTGTTCTATGAAGCAGATGACCTTGTGAGATTGCCTCTGCTGCGAGAAATCTTTATTCCAGTGCAAAGTGAACAATTGCAGCATGGGCACAGGTACTATTTTTAACTAGAGTAATCAGCAATTTCCGACTGGTAATCTGGAAGATAAGATCTGCAGCAGCTATTACATAAAGATATGCTAGTAAGCATCAAAGTTGCCTGGTCTTGGAACGTTGCAAATCATTTCACATGGAAAATGGTTTTAATTATATGTACCACAACTGTATTGCTGAAGTAACTAGACCTCTAGATCTGCTCATCAAATGTTAACCTGTTTGATGCTTCAATACTAAATTGATCACTAAATAGTAGTTTAAAAATTGATCTGATGAAACCTTGATCGATTAATAAACCGTTTATGACAAAAGTACTCTTTCAATGTCATGATAAAAAGGCCCCATTACAATCTCAATGTATCTACAATTTTAACATTAAAACACTACACCATGCAATGAGATAAGCATTAAAAGTGCAAGTTTCTCCAATTAAGGGTGGTGGTGGTACAACTTTGGAGAATTGAAACTATTTTAGCAATATGTTTGGGGAAAAAATAAGAAAAGAAAAAAAAAACACACACACACAAAATTGGGTTGCCAAACATCCTTTTTGCAAATAATATTCTCTAAACAGCAGCCACATGGCCAAATTAAGAACAAGCATGCAGTATTTTAGAGATTTTCAGTAGATAAAATTTTAAGGCCACCAACACAGAGCTTCTTGGCTTCAAAACCTCAAAATATACTGCACAAGACCGCGTCTGCAAGTACAAGTTAAAATGTACTCATCTGTGTACATCTTTCCCATTCTGTTACTAATAACAACCATACAACAGTATTCCCCCTTTCGTTTCTACACTGCTCTCAGAAACCTTCCTAGCCAGGAGTCACAGAGAGGATGCCACAATCCCAGACTTATGTAGGAAAGAAACATTCATGTTCTAGGCCTCACAACATTGTAAAGGTTGCCCATCTGTGGTAACAGCTGCTTGATCGTTATGAGTTTCCGTGCAAAAATTTTAACGGCTGCAAAAAAAGGAATTATTTCAGGATTAGAGAAGATGCACTCAATTTAATACTCTTTCGGCATTTACTAACCATTATACAAAACTTGAGCTTCAATCGCTAAACTAAATTCTTAAGATATTTAACCACAGTGTCTCTAAGGATCATAAACTACCTTTTTCCTGGGCGAGCACAAAGCGCTCCGTCCCATTCTGTAATCTCTCTTTGGGCTTCTACCACGCCCATGTCACGTCAGTCACTTACAATGGTTTGTGGGCTTGCCTTTTAAAATCTGCTTGCTTTCATTTGTGAAAGGCATGCATAGGTCATGCCTTTTCCGGTGTTTAGCCCGCCTACACAGCACTGGTAAACTACTAAAAACATACGAGGCTCGATGTTTTCAGCATGGTGTCCGGACTACTTGATCCGTTTATTTTCCATGCAGCGCGATTGCGCTGCGTTTCTTTTCCAATGGTAATAGCTCTAACTCGAGCAAATGCGAGACCCGTTGCATAGAAAATGCTTGTTTAAAATGGTAGATCAGGCTAGGAGGACAGACTTGAATGCTACAATAAAGAAGTAAAGAGAGCAAGATCAAGGAACGAGATGATGGGTACTTTGGGCAGAAGAATCACAACGTAAGAGTCTAGATAGACAGATAAATGCATTGTTTTTTTAGAGTCTACCATGACCATGACAAACAAATTGAGAATGTGCATCTTCAGCAGAAAACCTCATGAGACATGGCTAGGAAAACATACCAAATAATAAAGAATGACACAAAGTAATTCGTTTTATCGAAATGTCGAAATTATACTAAAGAGGAATCTAGGCAATTAGTAATAAGTTATTTAACTACAGGACAAAATCAGCTAAAAGACTACTAGACAGTGTGAGTGACTACATTTAAATCTTTTAGAATGAGATTACTCTTAACCAAAAGGAAAAGAGAAAATAAATTGCCTATCTAATGTGGTCAACGTGAGTGGATAAAATGACTCAAAATTGTTTTTGAATACTCAATAGCAAACATTTCCTTGATCACAGTACACTGCAACTGTCCTAGACAGTGATACGAATGAAAACTTAAGACACACTTGTCTTAGAAATATTCAATTTCTCCAAGACCTCTGAATGAAATTGTTGGAAGGTAACTATGAGCTGGGGGGGGACCTCTTGGGTACCATCTATATATAGATTAAGATCTTAGTGATACTGGTTAGGCACCAGAAAATTAATTTATGAATTTGTTTCAAGATCAGACACTGAAAAGCTGGGTGAGAGATCCTACCATGAGTAGGTAACGGTTGGTCTCATATGGTACACCATCAATAGTTACAGAATAACTAGATCTGTTGCTCCAAGCCTTGGTCTATAAATGGAAAGGAGAATACGCTTTAGAAAAAAATGGTACGAGATTTTTTAAGTGGTGTGGATAAAAATATTTTTAAAATGAAACCAGAGACTGCAAGCCACAGGGAATCCTTATAATTTCAAATCACTCTTACGGGGTGGACTCGGAGTCTACAAAGAGGTTAACTAAGAAAACAAAAAATGGCTGAAAAGCCAACACGGATGTGGCCCAGAACATCACACATCACACCCCTGTACTTCTAAAACGTTTACCATATGAGAAGAGGGTATGGTTTTGTGCAGAGCTCTGCTACGAGGCACTTCTATCCTTCCCCTGCAAAAAGGAAAGAAAAAGAAAAGGTGTCCGTCTACTGCTGACTTCCAGTGGAGAATTAAAAGCCTAAACTGTACATCGGCTGAGCAGATCCTCCAAATAAGAGGTGAAAATAAATAAATAAAAAAACACTCTACCCAGGGGTTTCCATCTCACTGTGTGTACCACCATGTGATACCTGCTCATCACCCGGTGACTGTGTGAAGTCTTTTGATATTGTATGATACACTGACAGCATGCATAGGCACGTCTGGATCATTAAGTCATGTTAAATTAATGCTTCCCCATTTTCAACCTGAGAGAACAAAGATGGTGTTAGGGAGAGTCTCATTTCTTTATAGCAGAACATAACTGGAGGTGCAAATAAACCATTACAGCGACAAGACTTCAAAGCAAGGCAGCACATTTCCAATATTAGAATGATACACTGTTTTGAGTCTGATCACAAGTCATGAGGTCCCAAAGGAGCCAACCAAGTCTGTTGCAGATAGCCATGGGTACCAGAGATTACAATTAGAAAATTCACCTTCTGTGCTAAAAGCAACTGAAGTAAGTTTCAGTGAACAGACCGTGCCTTAAAGCAAGTTCTTTAGACAGCGTGCGTTAGCAAGGTGAAACCACATCTGCACAGGTATAGCACGCACAACTAATGAGGTACACGGGCAAACAGTAGGATACTCTGAACGACATAGCTGTTATTAATATGTGGACCCAAGTCTGGAATTCATACAGGTTTGGCAACAGAGGCTTTCCACATTGAAAACTACTGGATGGCTGGACACAAGAGTAAGAAGTGCCTCCTAGATTAAAATCAAATATTCACTGAAGGAAGAGGACACAAAGGAAGCTCAAGAAAGAGGTGAGGCAGAGAGATGAGATTAACAGGACATTCACTCACAAAGGACTAGTTCAAGAAGCACGTTTTTCCAGGCAAAAAGAATATACTTGCCATCGGACGTGAGGCATACTGCTCAACAGTAAACAGCAACAAAGAGACGCGCGGTGGTATTTTTGCTGCAGGTTAAGCTGCGCCAAAAAATACCCCGGATAAGGAAAATGGCTTTGAATTACAAAAACATCTGTAATCTATAATAAAGTCCACCGAGCAATGGAGATGAAAAAGTGGGTCTTTAGCCCTACGCTGAACGAATGAAATGGAGTTAAAGAATTCGAACCGTAAAATGATTCTATGAAAAACATCTCATCTCTCAATGTGTCAAGTAATACATTCACCATGAACTGCAATCAGTACTGACACAAGCTAAACAATAGGTTCTCTTTAAGCACATTTAATAAGACCGAATACCACCAGGATATCAGCAATAACATAAAAAAATGTCAAAAGAAAAATCAATCAGCCACTTCCGTGGAGATAACGGGGTAGTCAATCCACATACAGGTGGCATTTTTAAAGAAGGAACTGGGGTGGAAGGCATCCAACCACCCGAGATCACCGTGACAGCCTGTACAACGAATTATTTCCCAGGCGATCTGCGGGTGCAGATATGGATAAAGTGGACGACACTCTTAAGGAGCCATCTAATATGACTGGAAGATATTCGCCCCCTCCTCAACTAGCAAAACTGATGTGCTAAAAACGTAGAGCTTGTTATACAGAACTCATGATTACCTGAAATGGTTAAATTAAGTTACACTTTCTAATGTTTCTCCGACCAACAATATCGGAAAGCTTTCCCCACTTGTCATGTACATTTACATAGCGATATGTGGCATCATCACAAAAGCAGCTCTATCTAAAAACGTATTTCGTTTCATAAGAAGCAGGGAAGACGGGAGAGAAATCCCCTTAATGCATCTTCTAAAAAATAACGCATAAAACAGAATGTTCACAACTGGCAGCAAAAGCAAAGCTTTTCAGAATACTAGTACTGTAGAAATACAATGAGGCACAGCCCTTGGAGACACTGAACAAGGCACCTATCCAAAACTGGATTGAGGGATGAATTATGTTGCTGTATCACAAATGTAAACGTGTTGACGAAACGGTTTCAACTGTACACAAGAGAGAGGGCAAGAATCAACATTTTAATCTCACTAAAATTAATGAAACTGCTACCAATACTCTCATCGTTCACTTATTCACATTTGGTTGAAGTCATCTACAGGCAAATTCAGGAGGCGAAAAAGTTTAAAAACAAAAAAAAAAAAAAAAAAAGAAGAAAGAAAACCCACATCTCTTTACCAAACTTACAGAAGCACCTGCCCTACTCCACTGCACCTTGGGCCTAAACATACCACGGTTTTGTGCAATGACGACGCACAGCATATGATCAGTGGAATGGTTTGAACGTGTGGGTACTGTGAAGGACTAAGAGTGGCAGAATCATAGCACACACATCATATTTACCAAGCCCTAATAAATCAGGGCCAATTAAAGTTGCTTCCCCATCACCCAGTCATATTTTTTCTTGTTTTAACATTGGTTATCAAATTCAAAAGCCTAAAAAACGTAGTGGAACCCTAATGGAAAGACCACCATGTGATGAAGCAGACACAGATGGACAGGCTAGTGCAACGGAATAGCTTTATAAACCGAAAACAACATCGACGGAGAAAACTAACCAACCAAACGCAAATCTTTCCAGGAATATTCATCAGGTGAATAAGGTCACTGATGCAGCTTCTCGTCTGGTAGATCAGTCGCAAAGTCAGAGTAGTTATTCTAACTCTATTTCAGTTTGCTGCTTTGCCACTGAGGTGATAAAAACATTGTCAAGTTGAAAAAAACTCTCAGTGTTCGGAAAAATGCCTACTATCAATGGCAAAGCCAGGAGATCTGGACTGTATTTTAAAAAGGCTGCAGTGAAACAACAACCACAAAAAAAAAACATGTATTTCTTTACACGTTCATGGGATAAAGAGTTTGTGAGATGATGATACTCTGTACTTTCGATACGTAAAATAGTCACTCGTGCATGCCAATGCAAGCACCCTTTGGAAGCAGCATGGTAAATTAAACAGTCAATAGCATGAAGAGAGAAGGTAATAACCCTGTGGGGTGGAGTTGATATCAAGACCACTTTATCGTCATGTTTAATATTTGGGAACAATAGGTAAAAGTAGAGAAATGCGGTGTCAAGCCAGGTCCATAAAGCAACAGTGTGAACAATTTCGCAAATAAAAATAAAAATACTTCAATGCTTTTGTATTGAAGTAGTAACTGTAAAAGGACCACCTACTTTTGGTGGAATAAAAGAGCTCTTTAGAGGTTAAAACCTAAATCTCATGTATACTTTCAGGTAGAGAAGACTTATAGAATGCCTGTCTGGTCACTTAGTAAATCAAAACCATAAACTATCTTGGGCTGAAAGGGTTATTGGAACAGAGCTTAGGACCAGGTTCATTTTAATCCAATGTAATGCAGTGCACTGTATCTAATGGTAAACTGGAAATGCAATGACCCATCAAAAGGATGGTTCAATCAGTGCTATGGTTATGAGTACTAGTACAGGAAACTAATGGGTGAAAAATGATAGTCTGGAATGCCACCTCAAGCCAGTAGCCGAGGTTAATTCAAGCTTTCCTTTCATCACTTTTTCTGCAGGAATCTAAAAAAAAAAAAAAAAAAAAAAATTCTTTACCCCTCACACCCCAAAAGCTAACACGATTGCCTCCAGAATTCACCACTGAAGATACTCAAAGAAACGGCTGCCAAAAGCAATTTCAACCAGTTAATTTCCTGCAGCCCGAGACCACTGAGGAGCTATGTGCTGTGAGGTCTCAGTCTAACCGTTGGCAAAGGAATTAAATGAACGCTTTTGGTCAAGAAGCTGAGGAGCCTTTTTTTTTTTTTTTTTTTTTTTTTTTTATCATAGCAGTTTGTATATGTACAAAATGCCAAACTACCTTGTTCGTCGGCAGAAACCCTTGAGGTGGACTTGGTTCAGCATTAATAGTTTTATAGGAGCTAAGCACCAATGTAGGACCACATTATGCGAATAGGCTGCCTGAATCTAATGCCGGCAGAGGGCAGGTTTTGCAGCATAGTCTGAGGCGTTATGTTGCAACTAAGACATTAAACAATCCCCCCCAATCAGTATCACCCGCTGTACCTTCCACAGAAAAATAGGGTGTAAAACAATGTTGCAAATAGCAGAACACAGTGTACAGTTACACTCTTCAAAAACTGTCTCAAAGAGGTCTGTGCCAGGTCTATTCTATGCTCACATTACGGGGCTTCTAGAAGCACCCATTTCCATAACCAACAAGAGAGTCCTGTAGAATATACTGTGTAAGACATGATCACACAAGTGTCTAAGGGACCGTTTAAAGATTCAGGAAAGATTTATAATGTTCAAGATGCTTGGGAATGAAAAATGTCCAAGATATTGTAACAGAAAGTTTCATTTCTATAAAGGACACGGAGGCGAGGATTAGGCTTTTGTACTGGGGCGGTTAATTTAGTTTTTCTTTCCATATGCTCAGTGGGAGCAGATTGTTTGAACGATTGTATGATGCTACTTTTGGAGCTGGAGCCCATTTTGCATAAATTAGATAGATAAGGTCCTCAGGATCCAGCATGTCTGCGTCAGTATGAGAGGCAGTCTCTGCTTTGGCGTCCTCCTGAGGAGGGACAGAGGGGCCCGATAGGTGCCAGGGTCTGGTGGGTTAATTGTCGCCATCCGACATCTGCAGGGATTTGTCCCCATCTAGGGGGCCAGGGTGTAGAGCAGAGAGGTCCTATACTCAGCAGGGAGTGGTTTTTTTTTTGGGGGGGGGGGGGGAATCCATAAACACATTCTTGAGGCAGGCAAAGGCATCCAAGTCGAAGCCGCCCCCAGCACACTTGCGTTTAGATTCTAAAGCCTGAGAGGGTTGCCCTGGAGGTGAAAGGCCCGGGTTAATCCTCCTATATGCTTTGGGGTTGTGGGCACTGTGATACCATTTGATTCATCTTCCTCTCCGGGGGAGCGACAAATTGCGTCGCTACTTTGAATATGGAAGCACCCATGATGTGGTAGAAATTCTCATCAATGGGGAGGTATGTGATCTCCTCCTTCTCTAAGTATTCCCCCGAGTGCACTGCAAACTCCGGATGGTCCACCATACCCCATCAAAATAGATGGTTTAAATTGCCCAATTAATTCTTTACAAAACATTAAGATTAGAGAGGGCAGTCAGGCCTTGAGACTACACCAAAAGCGATATGAGATGTCAGAGGCAACAGTAGTGAAAGTATTTGTTACTGTGAGATAAACTCCCAGTTTATACAAAGGGAAAGCAGCAATGCCGAGTGTTGCCATAGGACGGGGTTGCATCTCAAATTTTTCACCTCGGGGCGAGGCCTTACCCTTATGAGTGTTGAGACTCCAGGCCGAGCTCTGATGAGGCCAGTGCGTTTTATCTTTCGAACAATCAGCCCCCACCAAGCGAATAGAAAGAAACTCGAAATTAACAGCCCCCATACAGAAGCCTAATCCTCGCCTCTGGTCCCAATGTAGAATTTCTAGTGCCTTCCTGAAACAGCACGGTTCCGAACATTCTGATGTAATAGGTCTTCGGAGCAGATTAATCAGAACACATTTTAACGTTAAAGAAGTCACTTTTTCTGCCAATAAACAATGGCCAGGTCTGCTTAATTGTACAAAACCCACTGTAAAACATGGTCAACCAACATCTACAATTGCATTTTTCTTGTTGCTAGAGCACTGGGCACCCTCGTCCCACCTGGGAGGATATAAAGAAGAAACTGGGCCAAAATGTAGATGAGCATGTGGGGCAGGACCAGGGACCATAAAATAAAGCTTGAAACAGGACAGAGTTCAAACTTACTAAGTGGTAGTTTTAAATTGAGAAGCTTGATCTGGTGATGACTTAAGGCGATTTCCTATCTGTTGGGAAGAAAGGGAGAACAAGAAGGGCAGGCAGTGGACCACAGATTCAGTGAGGCCATGCAAGAGTCAACGGAAAGCCCAAAATAAATAAATAAACTTCTCTTTTATTTTTTTTTAAGTGGGGGGGGGGTGAACATGTCTGGGGACAGACAGCATCAAATAAGATAAAAAGGGTAGAAGGACTTGCATGCTGAACTTTTGGGCCTCAGCAGGTGCAGTCTGTACATCCTGCTAAACTAAAATTAAGCTCAGGACTTGTCTTGCAGTGCAGACGAGACTAAAATACGGTCCACTTCAAAACTCTTTCGGTACATTTGCTGGTACAGGGAGGCGAAGAATAAATTGAATCGGTGCTTTGCTGATCTGTACTGCACATCCAATATGTTTTGGGTGTTGAAGGGTCAGGTTGTTTACTTTTCTAACCTTTTAAACCTTTAAGAAATTATGTAGGTTTATGCAGGTTTAACAGAGGAGGCTCGAGCAAAGAAGTGCATTAACTGTGCCACAAGGAGAAAGTATTGCTTTAAGGGATGAACGTTTCACAAAGAATCATAAGTCTAGGTGTCTGTCCTAGCATATCTAACTCAAGAGATAACAGAGCAAAGAAAAGGAAATCACAACCAGAGTTTAGCAAAGCTCTAGGCTACACTGGAAGAAGTTGTAAAAAGCAGTTAGCTCCATCTCAATATCATAATTTGCAAGGAGATAATTTACAGGAATGCTCATAATCCAGCTGTAGAGCAGTTTGCTCCTCATGCATTTAGGAGCTTGACTAGTGAATCATAGTGAACAAATGTTTGCAAACCAAAAGTGAAGTTAACAGCTGTCAGACACCTGCTAAAGAAAAACAATTTAAAGCTAGGGATTCCGTAGGTGTTGTGTCCCATAATTTAAACACAGTATTTACTGGCTAGGTCGACAAGTGCAGCCTGGTTCGCATTTGTTCTGCAACATCCCCAGTGAAGATCGCGAATGCAATCTGAAGTAGTACCATCAGCACACAAGGTACCAAACTTGATCCTCATTGTAATAAAAAGCAAATAGATAAATGATGCTGTAAGATTAAAGACCACTCCAAATATATTTGCTCTGCCTCGCAGAATATACAGATTAAACCTTATTTGTAAAGAAAATGTAACAACATTGAAGGCTCCACCTTTCTGTGCACTGATCTTAAACACTAACAAAGATGAAGCAAGCTTAAAATCTAAGAAGGTAAACCAGAAAAAAAATATATTATGCAAATGTGGTCAAAGATTTTGAAATAACATGCCAGCAGTAATAGCGGAAATAAAATCCATCTTTTCTCAATGCAGGTTTAACGTATGGGCCAGATTAGGGCTGTCAACTTTACTCACTGTAATGATATACTAATTTATTGGCAAAGTATTACCACTGACTGTAGCTTTCCCAAAATATCTGATGGCAAGTTGGTGCCTCCTTGGCCTTCCCTTCAGGGAATTTTAGACACCACGGCAAACTAGCCTTTTAGTTTGATTAAATATTATCACATTACATCCAACCTAATGAACATGCATTGGCTCCTTCTACCAGACCGCATCGTCTTTAAAAACAGTTGTAACATTTCCAAAGCCATCACGGCCAGCACATCTGCTTATCTTGTGGACAAGCTCCCCATGACTTTTAGCACTTGGCAAACGGGCAGAATGAAGAAAGAGCAAGAGGTATGTTAAAGGAAGAAACAACAAGGTGAGGTCCTTTTATATCTATGCATCCATGATCTGGAACAAAAACAACATCCATCTATCACAACATCCATGTATCAATCAGGAACACTACAAATTAGGAAAAAGTTGAAGACAACTCTTTAAACAATACTACATCACAATTCATTGGCAATCCACATACTAGCTTAATTTCATATTGCTTGTTGACTTCACGATCTTCTTTGACCTTAGACAGCAGAAAGATGCCTTTTCGGCTAGTTTGGGGATATACAAATACCTCATACATACACTATTTTAACGTATCCTCCTTGGAGATTTTTCTTGTAAGTGGCAACTTCTCTCAGTCTGTGCAAGTACATTCTTAATATAGTGTGATCCATAGAGCCACAGCAGGCCAAATCTGGAGTGGACTTGTCAAGCAACAGAGGTAAAGTTTAAACTGACAAGTGAGCAACATCCTATCATAAAAAACTTTCACCCACAAAATCTTTAAATAATCTAGCCAACAACCTGCTCCAAAATTCAAAGCAGGCAATTCATTCTTAGGAAAGCAACATTCATCAAGACGTTCTTTGGAACATTTGCTTATGTGGAGTAGTTTGCCCACTTTCTTTCAAAGACGTAACTAAGAATTGTGTGGATAGGTGGCTCAGGTTGTGTAAGGGGCAGGACTGGGATCTAGGCAAAAACAGCAACTCTGACATAGACAAAACACTTACCACTTAGGATAACTTATTTCATCCAGTATCTTAAACGAGAAACTGATGATGGTAGGTTTGTTCCTTTGGTGTTAAAAAAAGGAAGCAATTTGTATGTAGTACCATAACACTGCACCTGTCCCATCATTTTAGAACACTGTGTGGCTTTTTAACTGGTAACTCTCCATGTCCTACCCCCTTACCTTTGTTCCAAAGCTTACAGGTAAATAATAGGTGACCATCTTTTAATAAAAATAAACAAAAAATAAACCACCAGCAGATGTTAGAGACCACATAGTATAGGGCAGAAGAAAAAAGTGTTGACATACTAAATGCTTGCGCTGCACAGTTTGCCTATTACAGTAAGCTACATTCACATGTTGGGCGAGAAGCTACTCAGCCAGTTTATGACAGTCCAAAAATCAATGCATACTTAAGATTTTTTTTTTTTAGCACAAATTGGTATACATTCATTATGAAAAATTTGACAATTCACTTTGACATATCTCAAGGGTGAAAACCCCTAATGAACTCACAATACCCGTAGAGATTAATTATATTATCCTTTTCAGATCAACCTAAAATTGGATGACTCTTCTTCTGTATCAGGCAGCAAACCGAAGTAAAATATGAGGCCAAACCTGAAAATCAGCTTCCTGATTTCAAATGATGTTCAAGCTCAGTTTACCTATTAATAACTAAAGAGAAATAAAGATACCATCCATTTAAGCAGAAGTTTATTACAAATCAGAGAGGTTTGCTATTTATGGGCGGGAAATGAATGCAGCATCTGCAATTCATTATGCAATCACATCACTGGAAAATGTATTGGACCTATCTTGGACCTACAAAAGAGGTAATATTTTGGGCGATGTAACGTAAACGCATAAATAACTTAAGGAAGAAGTTTAAATAGAGCACAGTTACATATTTTAGCATTCAAACTAGATTACCATGAACAAGACCAAACCTGGTGTAAAATTCTAAATGTATGTTTAATTCTGTGCATGCTTAAAAACACTCCCATTGGCAATAAGATCCCTTTATTTGCCCCCAAGAAAACTTTTAGGTTTGTACAAGTAGGGAGTAAACTACTTCTGCTTCAAAACCCATTGCAAACCAAGTTCAGTACACAATTGGTGTTATAAGCATTTATTGTGTCTGTATGCGGACACTATGCCTTTGCTCTATACCTTGTGACAATGTCCAACATCCGGCAAAGATGCTTTTGTTGAATTATAGTTTATTATTGTATTTAGTGCAGACAAGCTCATCCATAACTGTACAAAATAGTGCATTTCGGTCCCATAAACAGGTGATGTGTAAAAAAAAAATATATATATATATAGAACATTACAATGCACCTCTTTGTATAGCGATTGATACGCATGTCTGTATTAAACTCGACAACTGACAATGAAGAAAAAAACATCTGAAACAAGAGAAGGTCACTCACAAGGAATAGTTTGGAATACGCACAAGATAACTAACTATACCATCAATTCTTTACAGAATATGGTTTAGTTCACTAAGGTGGTTAAGTGGAGTTGTTTACGCCACAAGTGTGCAAGTCTAGAATAAAATGTTTTCTGAAGGGCAAAGAAAATAAAGTTCTTATTGTTAACAGGTATATTTGTAAAACCTGCACGAAATGTATTTAAAAAAAATAAGTAAAAAAAAAAAATATATATATATATATATACACACACATACATATACATACACACACACACCTTAAACTGGGCCAGATTTTTTATTTAATGGAAGCATTTGTGTAGGGCACAAATGAAGGTAAATCGATTAATGTTATCATACATGATTTCGAGCCATATCACTGAACTGGACTATCTCTAGGGCAGTGCATCAATTACTTCCGAGTTTTTTTTTTTTTTTTTTTTTTTTTTTTTAACAGTACCTGTCTGACTGCTGACAAAGATGCTCAGCACGTGGTGTAAATCTGGGGTTAAATTTACTCTAACAATGGGGCGTTAAGGTCAACGTTGATGAAAAACTTGCCGGCTTCTCTTACATTTTTCGAATGAACTAGTATGGTGAAGGTACATTTTTGAGTAGAATGCATCTTCTACACAAATCAATCTGAAGTATACAATATACTTAACTAGGGAACTCTGGCCCAGATGCCTGAAACTCGTGCACTTTAATCATTCATCTCTCGATAAAAGAGCAAAGAACCATCCATGGAAGCGCACACAAAGGGGATACACATCCCAAGAATGGCATGCATACCCAGTGACTGATTATCAGCTGGTGAGAAACACTGATCGGGCATGCACCCTAAGCTCAAACTACATTTGCAAGACAAGCAAATGTGAGCACACTGCATGAATCATGCAGAGCCGAGGCATTTTGCACGACTCTGTAGCGGGTTTCCAATTAAGGTAGCTAGAACTAATAACGATGTTCAATAGCTAGCCACACTGAAAGAGAAAATGGCGTTTAGGCATCAGGAAGGTTAATGTGTTCAATGTCTCATCGCGCAAAGTGTTCAGCTAGTGTCCCTTTATTCAATGTTTATTGAATAAAAGTGAGGTGCAACCATTTATGTAAGACTCAAAAGTAACAGAAAATGTTTTCCCCCACATTTAAAAGGCATTCTACCAATATTCTGTAGGAGTGATCTTAAGCGAGTGATACAAAAAATGGGGAATGCGTCGTTGATACGTCAACTAAAACGTCCGAAATATACTTTTAGGGGAATCGTGAATATCCGAGTTCTGCGTGTGACAGTTGGCAATGATGCCAATGCCACAAAGTGTGACTGACCAGTGTCAGCCTTGTGTCATAACGTGCTTGGCTTTTTAACTAGTACCATGACCAGTGAAAAGCCACCAAAACCCACTACTATGTGGTATGGGCTTCACACATGGGTAAACGATGGAAGGCCACGTGGGATGTGATGTTGGGAGCTGCGCATGTCTGAGGGCTGAATTCAACTCAGCGAGTGGTTTTGCTACCACATGAAGAAAGTCAGAACGCCCCATCACACTGAAGCAACCCGGCAACGCCCCCTCCACCACATGCAGTTTTTATTAATCTAAAGCAATGTGTAAGCGAGCAAATAAATTATTTGCTCAAGCACCACACCTCTTGGCATACACCAGTCGGTTTCTTCACAGCTTCAGCTGCCAAGCTGAGACACTAGACTCGATATAAATGTAATTGCGACCATTCCGTTAGCTTTCATTAAGAATGAAACAAATGACACCCCAAATGCAATGATATTTGTTCACTGCAAGACTGGGCTTCCTCTAGCCCTGAGTGGAATGCTAAATGCAAAATGGATGTTCAGTAAAAACAATACTCAGCACCTCCGAAGCTGTGTCAGGCGGAAACAGCTATCTTATCGTTAGATAATGCAGGAGGCATTTCCATATAGATGGCAAATTCATCTCTTAGTCACGAAAATGTATGTATCTAACAAGCAGCTGGCAGACCAAACATAAGGTAGACGCATATAAGGGATTTCTAACTACTGTCTGCATTTTGAACCAGATCACATGTAAACAGCAACCCGGTGAGAAATCAAATATGTAAATGCTGCTTTAAAAGCAAATCTCAATTCAACTTGGAGCATTAGATGCGCTCCTCGAAGCAGCTAACAGGTAAGTTCTCCACATCAAAATTATGCAGACTCAACAAGTGGCGGGCGACACACACATTGACTTGGGAAATCTTAGTACAAGTCGTGGGAGACATTTGAAGCGAGACGCCATCTAGTGTAACTTGCTCGTAGTCTTTTATAGTGACAACTGCAAGCAAGGTTAATCCGTATGTGTTAAAGGTGCAGCTTCATTTAACATTGTGCTGGGTTATACTTACAGGGGAAAAATAACGACTCGCAGATAATGAAGTGTGTTATGCAGGAGTTAGAAGAACCCTGAACAGCAGTAAAGTTCCAGTGAACACACATTTCGGCCTTGCGGTGTAAGCAACAGCCCACAGTGGGCATTGCTTGGAGGCAAGTATCGCCTACATTTGGAGAGGGACAAGATACGAACCACCAGGAAGGTAACTGTAAGGTGGACTGACTTCTCCGAACGTCTCGTGCAAAAGATTAAACTTTAAAACATCAAAACAACTCCATACTTGTAAACTTACCGTTTTCCTAAACCACCCCCCCAGTTTTCCCAAAAGACTACAAGTGCCCATACCTGTCTTCATCACCATCAACCGGAATGGATATACCAAATACAGAACGTGCAATTGTGTTCATTGGAGTTGTTACTGGGAGGTGAAGAGGATTTGCTAGTGTGTCTAACATGGGAGCCTTCGTGAAAGGTTTATGTTCTGCAATCAAAGATTGTGGCGGCTGAGGTAGAGGCTCAGATTTTCTTCTGTCGTCTATATGGGCAAAGGATTGAGTCTGAAGGGGACCATGGTTTGACTGTTGATGATTTGAATGTACATGGTGCTCTGGAAGCCCAAGGGGGTGGACGAGGCTAGCACTGCGAGTTACAGTCGTTTGGCCGCTCTGCTGCGACTGGACTACAATAATTGAGGCATTTGGCATAGTGACAGGAGGGGCACAAGTCGGCATAACAGGCACACTCGTTGCAGGGGCGCCTCCCGGCACGTTGTTAACAGTGGCAGTCGTCGTGTGTTGGCCACTTGACACACCTCCACCCAGCTGCTGCTGAGTCACGGGTTTCTGTTGTACAAGTCCTGCAGGTGGCACTCCGGGCTGCACCACACTTCCTTCCTGTGGAATGACAGCAGGGTGGCTCTGAACACCGTGTCTGGATCCCTGGACAGCGGTGTCACTGGCCTGTGCACACACAGGCGAGTGATTCACCTGGCCCATGGGAAGACTGGCAGCCGCAGAAGCGGGGGCATTAGATGTTGCCTGCTGGACAGGCCCCTGTTGGGGGTGGACGGTCCTGTTGTGCACGTGCTCAGTCTGAGAAGGAGGGTGAGAGGGGAGACCATGGCCTGGTGTGATCGTGGATTGAAGGTAGACAAAGGGCGAGGGTTGGCTCATTTGTGTCCCGTTTTGCCCGCTCACCTGGGGCTGCTGACCAACGAGGAAGTGCTGCTGGGCGGCCTGACCCACCCTCTCTGTCTGCAACGTGTGTGGCCCGGAGCTGTCAGCCGGAAGGTCGAAGGAGGGTCCTGCGTGGGAGATTCCCAGCCCACTGTCCCTGTCTGTAGCAGTCTCCGCGGCAGGCCCATGCCGGATGCTGTCGGTCTCCCTCTCGTAGTACTCCAAGCAGGTCCAGCGGCCGCGCCGGTAGGGCTCCCCCGAGCCGTGGTCCAGCTTGATGACCCTGAAGCGGGAGCTGGTCGGCGGGGCGGGCAGGGGATGCGAATGGGCGGTGGTGCTCGGGCTGCCCACGTTGTTCAGAGTCTCCTCCGAGGAGCTGCGTCCGGTGGGCCTGGGCTCCTCGCCCTCCTCGGGGCCGCCGTCCGCGGCGCGGGACACGTCGAAGACCTCAGAGGACACGTCCCCGGTGCGGGGATCATCAGGGTCGCCATCCAGGCTCTCGGTGTCCTCGGTGATGCTGCTGGTCGCCTGCGCCGTTGTGACGCTGGTGATCTGGAAGCAGCTCTTCTTTTTGGCCGGCATCTTGGACATGGCGAGGCTCGGGCGGCTGCTGCGGTCACTGCGGGTCACGAGCGGAAGGGGCAGCGGCGGGGCCCCTCGTCCATCCCCCCGGCAGCCAATCACGCGGGCGCGCCGAGCCCTTCTCCGGGCTGAGGGCTGCGCTCGGCCGGCGACGGGACTCGCTGCTGTCGCAGATACCGGAGCTTGTCACTCTCAGGCTACGAGCAACGACTCAACTCCCGAGAGTAGGGCGAGGGAGGGCGCGCTGACACACCAACACCCCCGCGGATACAGGTTCAGAGCGCTGCGGGATCCAAGGTCCGGTCCTCTGCCCCCCGGTGCCTTAGACAGAAGGAAAGTCAAATTCAAACTGCTCGCTCCGCTCTCCGCCTGGCAAGATGGCTAAAGACGGTGGCGCTAAGCACTGTGGGAACGCCTCCTCCAGGCGCCTGCGCACTGGTGGGTGCTGACGAGCAGCCACCGCCCCCTCAGCTCCACAAGAAAAAGCGCGATGCCGCAGTGCTCCCTGCGCGCTCTGGGGTGTCCGTGGCCGCGCGCCGAGTTCCGCTCTCTGACAGACCTCAGAACCGCGCGCGCCTGCACTTCTTCGGACATAGAGAAGGGACGAGAACTGCCCGGCGTAAACGCGGCTTCTGCACCTGAGGCACGAGCGTGTGTACACGTCCATTTTAGAATGACGCAGGCGTTAAAAATGTTAGTATCCTGGAAAGATTTTGATTTCAAAATACCGTTTTTTTGTATTCCCTATCAGAGAAAAAACGATTGCAGTACATTGTCAGTGTATTTATGCTTTGGTTCAAAATAGAATATATCGACAGCCTATCCTATATCGCTACGTACATTTCTATTTCTAGATGTAAAACAAATATGTTTACGTCAGTTAGCTGAAACTCTTGCCATCTCTGACTGTCCTAATTTCGAGTATTCGTTAGTCACGATGGAGAGTCAGTCCCACAAACGTGTTGAATGTTTCGTTGACAGGAGGCGGGTCTTTGGCGTTCGTCTCTTCTTTGTATCCGTGTTTCCACCCCGCCCTCCTCGACAATCAAGGAACGCCCACTGCGCAGGCCTCCGGCCGCGGAATGTGAATTGGAGCCGCGACGTCACCCCGCGGGCACGCGCAGCCAGTGGTTGCGCTGTCAAGGCTATGGCTTCTAATGCAAAGCGCTGCAGGAGGGCATCAAGCAGGATGCATCTAAATAAGCTACTCACGAGTTGGCTGGCAGTCGATGGACGTGTATAACTTTCACCCCAGATTGCGCACAAGTGATAGACCTTCCTTTGGAGGCATCTCCTATTCTGTGTATCTTCAACAAGCACTCTCTTTTTTCCTCAACTGTCTTAACGGTAACCACAAACTCTAGTCCGGAAAAAAAGACCTCGCTTGTATTTAAATACTAAGTTATGTTTAAATTAGGCTTAATTTCTTTTAAAAAATAAGGCTCCGCCCAAAGGCATTTCAGAGACATTTTATAAAATAAAATAATTTTATAATTTTATTGTATAAAAATATTTCATAGATTTAAAACTGGCATCAACAATGTATACTTTTCTGGACATCCCAAAACGAATGCCAACTGTTCACAGTGAGGAACGATATTGAAAGAGTAATACATGAACATTTTTGATAAGTCGGACTCGCGCAATTTTATTCTATTGGAACGGTTTGGTTTATAATATTTAATCTAATTTGGTACATTTACTTTCGTATTCGCTTTTGTATCTTTAGTCTCAATTACATATCAGACTCTCCTGTTACAATCTAAAACGTTGCCATGTCTCAACTCCTTTCATTACTCCCCCCACAACTGTCAGTCAATCCATCCAATATGACATTTTTGTTCACGTTTGCAAATGTGTATGTTAGTTTCTTACTCATAGCCTGTGCACGTAGTATTATTTATATTCCGTGGCAATATTTTGTAAAGTTTATCCCTAATAAACTAACTTGCTGTGGGTTTAGGCTATAGAGAACAAGACAGCCCCCTTCCTCGAGATGCAGAGCGAGGATGCAGGGCACAATAGGAACCTAATTTACCAAGGGAATTGTATTGTATTGTAATCGTATTTATATAGCGCTTACTACCCCTGACGAGGCGTCAAAGCGCTTTTCGATGAGTAACACGCTACTCTGGAACCCAACAAGAATTAGTGATGGATTAGTATCGTTAAATAATGAGTACAGTTTTAGTAATATTATGAGTTAATTTAAGCCGCAGATTTGAGAGTTTGTTAGTTAGATTGACTGGAGTAATGGAGGGGTGGAGGAGGAAAGAAATCCAGAAGTGTTAATTGGGAGTATATCCTTCATTTACTCAACCCAAAGGCTTGGGATGAGTAAAGGGGGCGGAGGGGGAAGAGTATGTGGAAGGGTTAGGGAGAGCATAGTAGCAGGGTGAGATAAATGCAGGAGAATTTAGTAGGGTTGTGTGGGAGGTCACAGTAGTAGAGTGAGGTTTGGTGAGTTAAATGTGGAAGCAGAGGGAAGAGCTTAGGCAGAGATATTTAGGAGATGAAAGTGGTAGAAGGGATTTGGGATGAGTCAGAGTGAGAATGGAGCATAGTTTGATAGAGACATGACATAAGAGTGATGAGTAGATAAGTGTGATAAGATGAGAGCAGGAATTCATAGATATCTAGTATAACAACCCACCCAGGAGCCATGCAATGATCCACGAACATGCCAATCACAGAAACAACAAATACACATACATACATATATATATATATACACACACATGAATACACACAAATATGCACATACAATACATAATTAGAATCATGGGTAAAAATACTTAGTCAAACAGGTTTAAACTGTGACCATTTGGGGTGTCTTATAACCCTCCTGAATAACACAGGTCCACTTTAATAGTAAAAAAGTGCAGTGCACTCAGGTTGATTTTCACAAATGCATGAGGGAAGAGTCAAGCAGGTGGCCGCACTGTTGGAGAGGAGAGAGTGTGGTTTGTGTGCATCCGCATAGGGGCAGAAGTACACACACTTGTGCATTATGAGCAGCTCTGGCCTATGCTCGGAAAGCACCCGGGGCGAATCTAAAAATGGCACCCTCTTTAATTCTCTTAGTTATTGAAAGGAGTAGGAGGAAGGTGAGGGGTGCAAGATTCAGGGGCGTCATAAAAATAACAAGCAGACGAGGGCACCAGCAGGCTTCAGGTGTAAGCACACATTTCTCTGGGCCCCACTGGGAGACTGCCTGCTGCAGGGAGGTGGAGCGCCCCTCTGGCGGTCGCGCCCTGGGCATGGGTTCAGTTCGCACATGCTCCAGGCCGGCCCAGAGTACAAGCCTGGGTACTGGAGCGAGCAGCAGAGACCAGCCCTGAACCGCCGCCATCTTTACTGCGCGTGAACCCCCCTGTGGGTTCCGCCAGACATGCCTCCGAGGCCCAGGCTTGCAGCCTTTTTCTAACCGGACCGATCTCCATTGAAGTGAACAAGACATCCGTAGCTGTAACACATCTCTGCACCCGGGCGCCCCCGGGGTTATACAGATGAGTACAAGGACCTCACCATCACCACCACTTAGTGTCACCCTCATAAGCATTGAAAGGTTGGTCAGAGCAATGAAGATCAAGGATTCTGTCCAGATATAAATGAAGAGTTCAGCTTACTTATGTCGAATAACATCTCAGTTGAGGAACCATGATGAAAAGACGGGTTGATAAATTCTGTTGAACTAATTTGGGTGAAGAGGGGGGCAGGTTGTTCAAGGTAAGTGGATGTGTTTTTTTGCCCTTTGATGTGCTATCAACATAGATCTTTATACATGGAAAGAGTCTCACCGTTTTCTCCCAACATAACCATGATTTCGGAATCTGTGAACTCTCCACGAATTATCTCCAACTCAAAATCGCCAAGCTTTTTTTTCATAGCAGGGTATTTATACATGCACATCTTCTTGATTTCTTCTTCATTTGCTGTCTCTGCCACTTTAAAAACCAGCAAAGTTTCTCGAAACCTCAGGTTTTCAGTTGGAACATAGCCATCCAAGAAAACATTGATGCCTTCTCGTACGCTAAATTAACACTTTTGAGTAAGTTTACTACTTCTTGGTATTTATAAACTGTGCTTTTGTAGTAATTTACACTTTTGTCTTTTTTTGTAGTAAGTCCAACACTGCCGATGGCCAACTTCTGGTAGGGCAACTCTCTCCATACAAAATAATAGAGGTAGGGACTTACTACCTACATTTAAGTTACTACAAAAGTGCAAGTTACTACAAAAGTGTAACTTGCAACAAAAGCGCAGTTTGTGAATACCAAAAAGTAATAC